>NC_133402.1:28235317-28535317 GCF_047511655.1 Castor canadensis | reverse complement strand
CCTATTTTGAACAAAGAGATTTTATCTCCATATTGAGAAACTGAAGTTGCTCTAGGTATTTCATTGACAAACTACACTCAATCTGACAAGGAAACAATGTGTTAGATATTCCTTCTGGTAACATAGATGGTTTTCTTCGGAGAGAAACACGTGTTTGTTCAAATCAGCTGAAAAGGCCTCCATGATACAAAGGGAGCCTATCTCCACCCTGAAAAACCTAAGTTGCAAGAAGTATTCCTTTTAAATCTACTGACTACTCACATGGAAACAATATGCTAGATGCTGCAGCTTGTAGTTAGACGGTTTTCTTTGGAGAGACACATGTGTTTCTTCACCTCAGCTGAATTGACCTGTTTGGAACCAAGAGAGTCTACCTCCACCTTGAAAATCCTAACTTGCAGGAAGTATTTCTTTGAAAAAACTGGCAAAAGTCTCCCAGGGTGACAATGTTCTTATTCTCCAGGGTCAAACAGAGATGGTTTTCTTTCAGGAGATACATGTGTTCCTTTAAGTCATATAGAAAGGCCTATTTTGTAACAAAGAGCCCATATCCACATTGAATGACCTATGTTGCAGGAGGAATTCCTTTCCAAATCTATCTCGGTTCTCACAGGGAAGCAATGTGCTAGATGTTGCTGCTTGTAACATATAATGTTTCTTGGGAGAGATCCCTTTGTCTTCAACTCAGCTGAACAGGCCAACGTAGAAAAAAGGGAGCCTATCTCCACCATGAGAAACCATGCTGCAGGAAGTATTCCAATCAAAAACAAACTTATCTCACAGGGAAACAATGTGCTACCATTCCTGCTTCCAACAGAGATGGTGTTCTTTCGAGAGGTATGTGTGTTTCTTGAAATCTGCGGAATAGGCCTATTGGAAACAAAGTGAGCCTATGTCTACATTGAAAGACCTAAACTGCCTGAAGTACTCCTTTCAAATAGTAACTCAGCTCTCTCACAGAATCAATGTGCTACATGCTGCAGCGTCTAATCTAGATGGTTTCCTTTTAGAGATACATGTGTTTCTTCAATTCACCTGATTGTGTGTATTGGGAACAAAGTGAGCCAACCCACCCTTGGAAAACGTAAGTTGCAGGAAGTCTTTCTTTGACAAACTTACTAAATTCTCACAGGGAAACAATGCCCGAATATTCCTGCTTCCAACAGAGATGGCTTTCTTTGGAGAGATATATGTGTTTCTTCAAATGTGCTGAATAGGCCTACTTGGAACAAAGTGTGCCTATCTCTACATTGAAAATCCTCAGTTGCCCGAAGTACTCCTTTCAAGTACTAATTCAGATCTCACAGAGAAACCATGTGCTACATGCTGCAGCTTCTAATCCCGATGGTTTCCTTTTAGAAATACATGTGTTTCTTCAATTCACATGAAGGTGTGTATTGGGAACAAAGTGAGTCAACCCAACCTTGGAAAACGTAAATTGCAGGAAGTATTCCCTTGCAAAACCTATTCAATTCGAAGTTGGAAACAATATGGGGGATGCTCCTTCTTCCACAGAGATGTTTTCTTTGAGAGACACACGTGTTTCTTCAAGTTAGCTGGACAGGCCTATTTGCTTACTGACTGTAACATATAAGATTTCTTTGGAGAGATACATGTGTTTCTTCAATGCAGCTGAAAAATGCCAATGTGGAAATAAGGGAGCCTCTCTCCACCATGAAGCACCCTGTTGCAGGAAGTATTCCATTTACAAACAAACACAATCTCCCAGGGAGACAATGTGCTATTACTCATGCTTCCAGCAGAGATGGTTTTTTTGGAGAAATATATGTGTTTCTTCAAATCTGCTGAACAGGCCTATTAGGAACAAAGAGAGCCTATGTCTACATTGAAAAAGCTAAATTGCCTGAAGTACTCCTTTCAAATATTAACTCAGCTGTCACAGGGAAACAATGAGCTGCACGGTACAGCTTCTAACATAGATGGTTTCCTTTTAGAGGTACGTGTGTTTCTTCAACTCACCTGCCTGTGTCTATCTGGAAAAAAGTGAGCCTATCCCAACCTTGAAAACCCTAAGCTGTAGGAAGTATTCCTATGCAAAGCCTTCTCAATTCTTACTGGGATACAATGTGGTGGATTCTCCTGCTTCTCACACAGATGTTTTCTGTCAAAAGACACATGTGTTTGTTCAAATTAGCCGGGGAGGCCTATTTGGAACAAACAACCCTTTGTTCCCCTTGCAAATTCTGAATGGTGGGAAGAAATTCTTTTAAAATACTCATTTTTAACAGGGAAGCAATGTGCTAGATGTTGAAGATTGTAACATAGATAGTTTTCTTTGCAGAGACACTGATGTTTTTACAACTTAGCTCACAGGCCTACGTGGAAGATAGAGAGCCTATCTCCCTTTGAAAAACGTAAGTTGCCCAAAGTATTCCTTTTAAAATGAAACTCAATTCTCTGAGGGAAAGAATGTGCTATATGCTCCTGATTCTGACTCAAGTGGTTTCTTTTGAGATACATGAGTTCCTTTAACTCTGCTGAAAGGGCCTATTTGGAACAAACAGCCTATCTCCACCTTGAATTTCAAAGATGCAGGAAGTACTGCTTTCAAAAACTTACTGGTTTTTACACGGGTAAACAATGAAGTACATGGCGAAGTTTGTAATCTAGTTGGTTTTCGTTTAGTGCTCCATGTGTTTCTTGAACTCATCTGAATAGGCCCATTTGGAACAAAGAGAGCCTACGTTCACTTTGAAAAATGTAATTTATAGGAAGTACTCCTATCAATAATTAACTCTCTTCTCAGAGGTATACTAGGTCCTAGATTCTATAGCTTGTATCACAGATAGTTTACTGTCAAGAGATAAATGTGTTTCTTCAACTTGCCTGAATAGGCCTATTTCAAAAAAAAGAGCTGATTTTCCCTTTGAAAAACCTAAGTCACAGGAAGTATTCCTTCAAAAACCAGCTCAATTCTCGCAGTGAAACAAGCTCCTAGATGCTGCAGTTTTGAACATAGATGGTTTTCTTTGAACAGATACATGTCTTTGTTCACCTCAGCTGAATAGACCTATTTGTTACAAAGAGAGCCTCTCTCCACCTTGAAAAACCTAAGTTGCCAAAGTGTTCATTTTCTATGTACTGAATACTCAGAGGGAAACAATGTGCTACATGTTGCAGCTTCTAGCATTGATGGTTTTCTGGAGATATAAATCTGTTTCTTCACATCAGCTGAATGGTCTTATTTGAAAAAAGGTAAACTTATCTCAACCTTGAAACATACGTTGCTGGAAAGTAGGACGTTCAGGAACATACTCCACTGTCACAGGGAAATAATGTGCTAGAAGCTCCTGCTTCTACTACAGATGATTTCCTTTCTAGAGATACATGTGTTTCTTCCAATTAGCTGAAAAGACCTAATTGAAAAAAGCGAGATTTCTCCATCTTCAAAATTCTCACTGGCAGAGAGTATTTCTTAGGAAAATTAACTACTCTCCATCAGAGAAACAACAGCAAGATACTGAAGCTTGTCACACAGACAGTTTTCTTTTCTTTGGAGAGATTTCTTTGCTCTTTCAACTCAGGTTCGTAGGCCTAGTTGGAACACAGAAAGCCAATCTCCACATTGAAAAACCTACGTTCCCATATGTATTCCTTTGAAAAACGAAATCCATTTTCATCAGAAAACAATGTACGAGATGCTGAGCTTCTACAATACATGGTTCTCTTGGAGAGATAAATGTGTTGCTTCAACTCAGCTGAATTTGCCTCTTTGGAACAATGTGATCTCATGTGAACCTTGGAAAACGTCCGTCGCGGGAAGTAGTCCTTGCAAAACCGTACTCAATTTTCTCAGGAGACAATGGGCTAGATGCTCCTATTTCTGAAACAGACGGTTTTCTTTCAAGTTATGCATGTGTTTCTTTAAATTAGCTGGCTAGGCCTATTTTGAACAAAGAGATTTTATCTCCATATTGAGAAACTGAAGTTGCTCTAGGTATTTCATTGACAAACTACACTCAATCTGACAAGGAAACAATGTGTTAGATATTCCTTCTGGTAACATAGATGGTTTTCTTCGGAGAGAAACACGTGTTTGTTCAAATCAGCTGAAAAGGCCTCCATGATACAAAGGGAGCCTATCTCCACCCTGAAAAACCTAAGTTGCAAGAAGTATTCCTTTTAAATCTACTGACTACTCACATGGAAACAATATGCTAGATGCTGCAGCTTGTAGTTAGACGGTTTTCTTTGGAGAGACACATGTGTTTCTTCACCTCAGCTGAATTGACCTGTTTGGAACCAAGAGAGTCTACCTCCACCTTGAAAATCCTAACTTGCAGGAAGTATTTCTTTGAAAAAACTGGCAAAAGTCTCCCAGGGTGACAATGTTCTTATTCTCCAGGGTCAAACAGAGATGGTTTTCTTTCAGGAGATACATGTGTTCCTTTAAGTCATATAGAAAGGCCTATTTTGTAACAAAGAGCCCATATCCACATTGAATGACCTATGTTGCAGGAGGTATTCCTTTCCAAATCTATCTCGGTTCTCACAGGGAAGCAATGTGCTAGATGTTGCTGCTTGTAACATATAATGTTTCTTGGGAGAGATCCCTTTGTCTTCAACTCAGCTGAACAGGCCAACGTAGAAAAAAGGGAGCCTATCTCCACCGTGAGAAACCATGCTGCAGGAAGTATTCCAATCAAAAACAAACTTATCTCACAGGGAAACAATGTGCTACCATTCCTGCTTCCAACAGAGATGGTGTTCTTTCGAGAGGTATGTGTGTTTCTTGAAATCTGCGGAATAGGCCTATTGGAAACAAAGTGAGCCTATGTCTACATTGAAAGACCTAAACTGCCTGAAGTACTCCTTTCAAATAGTAACTCAGCTCTCTCACAGAATCAATGTGCTACATGCTGCAGCGTCTAATCTAGATGGTTTCCTTTTAGAGATACATGTGTTTCTTCAATTCACCTGATTGTGTGTATTGGGAACAAAGTGAGCCAACCCACCCTTGGAAAACGTAAGTTGCAGGAAGTCTTTCTTTGACAAACTTACTAAATTCTCACAGGGAAACAATGCCCGAATATTCCTGCTTCCAACAGAGATGGCTTTCTTTGGAGAGATATATGTGTTTCTTCAAATGTGCTGAATAGGCCTACTTGGAACAAAGTGTGCCTATCTCTACATTGAAAATCCTCAGTTGCCCGAAGTACTCCTTTCAAGTACTAACTCAGATCTCACAGAGAAACCATGTGCTACATGCTGCAGCTTCTAATCCCGATGGTTTCCTTTTAGAAATACATGTGTTTCTTCAATTCACATGAAGGTGTGTATTGGGAACAAAGTGAGTCAACCCAACCTTGGAAAACGTAAATTGCAGGAAGTATTCCCTTGCAAAACCTATTCAATTCGAAGTTGGAAACAATATGGGGGATGCTCCTTCTTCCACAGAGATGTTTTCTTTGAGAGACACACGTGTTTCTTCAAGTTAGCTGGACAGGCCTATTTGCTTACTGACTGTAACATATAAGATTTCTTTGGAGAGATACATGTGTTTCTTCAATGCAGCTGAAAAATGCCAATGTGGAAATAAGGGAGCCTCTCTCCACCATGAAGCACCCTGTTGCAGGAAGTATTCCATTTACAAACAAACACAATCTCCCAGGGAGACAATGTGCTATTACTCATGCTTCCAGCAGAGATGGTTTTTTTGGAGAAATATATGTGTTTCTTCAAATCTGCTGAACAGGCCTATTAGGAACAAAGAGAGCCTATGTCTACATTGAAAAAGCTAAATTGCCTGAAGTACTCCTTTCAAATATTAACTCAGCTGTCACAGGGAAACAATGAGCTGCACGGTACAGCTTCTAACATAGATGGTTTCCTTTTAGAGGTACGTGTGTTTCTTCAACTCACCTGCCTGTGTCTATCTGGAAAAAAGTGAGCCTATCCCAACCTTGAAAACCCTAAGCTGTAGGAAGTATTCCTATGCAAAGCCTTCTCAATTCTTACTGGGATACAATGTGGTGGATTCTCCTGCTTCTCACACAGATGTTTTCTGTCAAAAGACACATGTGTTTGTTCAAATTAGCCGGGGAGGCCTATTTGGAACAAACAACCCTTTGTTCCCCTTGCAAATTCTGAATGGTGGGAAGAAATTCTTTTAAAATACTCATTTTTAACAGGGAAGCAATGTGCTAGATGTTGAAGATTGTAACATAGATAGTTTTCTTTGCAGAGACACTGATGTTTTTACAACTTAGCTCACAGGCCTACGTGGAAGATAGAGAGCCTATCTCCCTTTGAAAAACGTAAGTTGCCCAAAGTATTCCTTTTAAAATGAAACTCAATTCTCTGAGGGAAAGAATGTGCTATATGCTCCTGATTCTGACTCAAGTGGTTTCTTTTGAGATACATGAGTTCCTTTAACTCTGCTGAAAGGGCCTATTTGGAACAAACAGCCTATCTCCACCTTGAATTTCAAAGATGCAGGAAGTACTGCTTTCAAAAACTTACTGGTTTTTACACGGGTAAACAATGAAGTACATGGCGAAGTTTGTAATCTAGTTGGTTTTCGTTTAGTGCTCCATGTGTTTCTTGAACTCATCTGAATAGGCCCATTTGGAACAAAGAGAGCCTACGTTCACTTTGAAAAATGTAATTTATAGGAAGTACTCCTATCAATAATTAACTCTCTTCTCAGAGGTATACTAGGTCCTAGATTCTATAGCTTGTATCACAGATAGTTTACTGTCAAGAGATAAATGTGTTTCTTCAACTTGCCTGAATAGGCCTATTTCAAAAAAAAGAGCTGATTTTCCCTTTGAAAAACCTAAGTCACAGGAAGTATTCCTTCAAAAACCAGCTCAATTCTCGCAGTGAAACAAGCTCCTAGATGCTGCAGTTTTGAACATAGATGGTTTTCTTTGAACAGATACATGTCTTTGTTCACCTCAGCTGAATAGACCTATTTGTTACAAAGAGAGCCTCTCTCCACCTTGAAAAACCTAAGTTGCCAAAGTGTTCATTTTCTATGTACTGAATACTCAGAGGGAAACAATGTGCTACATGTTGCAGCTTCTAGCATTGATGGTTTTCTGGAGATATAAATCTGTTTCTTCACATCAGCTGAATGGTCTTATTTGAAAAAAGGTAAACTTATCTCAACCTTGAAACATACGTTGCTGGAAAGTAGGACGTTCAGGAACATACTCCACTGTCACAGGGAAATAATGTGCTAGAAGCTCCTGCTTCTACTACAGATGATTTCCTTTCTAGAGATACATGTGTTTCTTCCAATTAGCTGAAAAGACCTAATTGAAAAAAGCGAGATTTCTCCATCTTCAAAATTCTCACTGGCAGAGAGTATTTCTTAGGAAAATTAACTACTCTCCATCAGAGAAACAACAGCAAGATACTGAAGCTTGTCACACAGACAGTTTTCTTTTCTTTGGAGAGATTTCTTTGCTCTTTCAACTCAGGTTCGTAGGCCTAGTTGGAACACAGAAAGCCAATCTCCACATTGAAAAACCTACGTTCCCATATGTATTCCTTTGAAAAACGAAATCCATTTTCATCAGAAAACAATGTACGAGATGCTGAGCTTCTACAATACATGGTTCTCTTGGAGAGATAAATGTGTTGCTTCAACTCAGCTGAATTTGCCTCTTTGGAACAATGTGATCTCATGTGAACCTTGGAAAACGTCCGTCGCGGGAAGTAGTCCTTGCAAAACCGTACTCAATTTTCTCAGGAGACAATGGGCTAGATGCTCCTATTTCTGAAACAGACGGTTTTCTTTCAAGTTATGCATGTGTTTCTTTAAATTAGCTGGCTAGGCCTATTTTGAACAAAGAGATTTTATCTCCATATTGAGAAACTGAAGTTGCTCTAGGTATTTCATTGACAAACTACACTCAATCTGACAAGGAAACAATGTGTTAGATATTCCTTCTGGTAACATAGATGGTTTTCTTCGGAGAGAAACACGTGTTTGTTCAAATCAGCTGAAAAGGCCTCCATGATACAAAGGGAGCCTATCTCCACCCTGAAAAACCTAAGTTGCAAGAAGTATTCCTTTTAAATCTACTGACTACTCACATGGAAACAATATGCTAGATGCTGCAGCTTGTAGTTAGACGGTTTTCTTTGGAGAGACACATGTGTTTCTTCACCTCAGCTGAATTGACCTGTTTGGAACCAAGAGAGTCTACCTCCACCTTGAAAATCCTAACTTGCAGGAAGTATTTCTTTGAAAAAACTGGCAAAAGTCTCCCAGGGTGACAATGTTCTTATTCTCCAGGGTCAAACAGAGATGGTTTTCTTTCAGGAGATACATGTGTTCCTTTAAGTCATATAGAAAGGCCTATTTTGTAACAAAGAGCCCATATCCACATTGAATGACCTATGTTGCAGGAGGTATTCCTTTCCAAATCTATCTCGGTTCTCACAGGGAAGCAATGTGCTAGATGTTGCTGCTTGTAACATATAATGTTTCTTGGGAGAGATCCCTTTGTCTTCAACTCAGCTGAACAGGCCAACGTAGAAAAAAGGGAGCCTATCTCCACCGTGAGAAACCATGCTGCAGGAAGTATTCCAATCAAAAACAAACTTATCTCACAGGGAAACAATGTGCTACCATTCCTGCTTCCAACAGAGATGGTGTTCTTTCGAGAGGTATGTGTGTTTCTTGAAATCTGCGGAATAGGCCTATTGGAAACAAAGTGAGCCTATGTCTACATTGAAAGACCTAAACTGCCTGAAGTACTCCTTTCAAATAGTAACTCAGCTCTCTCACAGAATCAATGTGCTACATGCTGCAGCGTCTAATCTAGATGGTTTCCTTTTAGAGATACATGTGTTTCTTCAATTCACCTGATTGTGTGTATTGGGAACAAAGTGAGCCAACCCACCCTTGGAAAACGTAAGTTGCAGGAAGTCTTTCTTTGACAAACTTACTAAATTCTCACAGGGAAACAATGCCCGAATATTCCTGCTTCCAACAGAGATGGCTTTCTTTGGAGAGATATATGTGTTTCTTCAAATGTGCTGAATAGGCCTACTTGGAACAAAGTGTGCCTATCTCTACATTGAAAATCCTCAGTTGCCCGAAGTACTCCTTTCAAGTACTAACTCAGATCTCACAGAGAAACCATGTGCTACATGCTGCAGCTTCTAATCCCGATGGTTTCCTTTTAGAAATACATGTGTTTCTTCAATTCACATGAAGGTGTGTATTGGGAACAAAGTGAGTCAACCCAACCTTGGAAAACGTAAATTGCAGGAAGTATTCCCTTGCAAAACCTATTCAATTCGAAGTTGGAAACAATATGGGGGATGCTCCTTCTTCCACAGAGATGTTTTCTTTGAGAGACACACGTGTTTCTTCAAGTTAGCTGGACAGGCCTATTTGCTTACTGACTGTAACATATAAGATTTCTTTGGAGAGATACATGTGTTTCTTCAATGCAGCTGAAAAATGCCAATGTGGAAATAAGGGAGCCTCTCTCCACCATGAAGCACCCTGTTGCAGGAAGTATTCCATTTACAAACAAACACAATCTCCCAGGGAGACAATGTGCTATTACTCATGCTTCCAGCAGAGATGGTTTTTTTGGAGAAATATATGTGTTTCTTCAAATCTGCTGAACAGGCCTATTAGGAACAAAGAGAGCCTATGTCTACATTGAAAAAGCTAAATTGCCTGAAGTACTCCTTTCAAATATTAACTCAGCTGTCACAGGGAAACAATGAGCTGCACGGTACAGCTTCTAACATAGATGGTTTCCTTTTAGAGGTACGTGTGTTTCTTCAACTCACCGGCCTGTGTCTATCTGGAAAAAAGTGAGCCTATCCCAACCTTGAAAACCCTAAGCTGTAGGAAGTATTCCTATGCAAAGCCTTCTCAATTCTTACTGGGATACAATGTGGTGGATTCTCCTGCTTCTCACACAGATGTTTTCTGTCAAAAGACACATGTGTTTGTTCAAATTAGCCGGGGAGGCCTATTTGGAACAAACAACCCTTTGTTCCCCTTGCAAATTCTGAATGGTGGGAAGAAATTCTTTTAAAATACTCATTTTTAACAGGGAAGCAATGTGCTAGATGTTGAAGATTGTAACATAGATAGTTTTCTTTGCAGAGACACTGATGTTTTTACAACTTAGCTCACAGGCCTACGTGGAAGATAGAGAGCCTATCTCCCTTTGAAAAACGTAAGTTGCCCAAAGTATTCCTTTTAAAATGAAACTCAATTCTCTGAGGGAAAGAATGTGCTATATGCTCCTGATTCTGACTCAAGTGGTTTCTTTTGAGATACATGAGTTCCTTTAACTCTGCTGAAAGGGCCTATTTGGAACAAACAGCCTATCTCCACCTTGAATTTCAAAGATGCAGGAAGTACTGCTTTCAAAAACTTACTGGTTTTTACACGGGTAAACAATGAAGTACATGGCGAAGTTTGTAATCTAGTTGGTTTTCGTTTAGTGCTCCATGTGTTTCTTGAACTCATCTGAATAGGCCCATTTGGAACAAAGAGAGCCTACGTTCACTTTGAAAAATGTAATTTATAGGAAGTACTCCTATCAATAATTAACTCTCTTCTCAGAGGTATACTAGGTCCTAGATTCTATAGCTTGTATCACAGATAGTTTACTGTCAAGAGATAAATGTGTTTCTTCAACTTGCCTGAATAGGCCTATTTCAAAAAAAAGAGCTGATTTTCCCTTTGAAAAACCTAAGTCACAGGAAGTATTCCTTCAAAAACCAGCTCAATTCTCGCAGTGAAACAAGCTCCTAGATGCTGCAGTTTTGAACATAGATGGTTTTCTTTGAACAGATACATGTCTTTGTTCACCTCAGCTGAATAGACCTATTTGTTACAAAGAGAGCCTCTCTCCACCTTGAAAAACCTAAGTTGCCAAAGTGTTCATTTTCTATGTACTGAATACTCAGAGGGAAACAATGTGCTACATGTTGCAGCTTCTAGCATTGATGGTTTTCTGGAGATATAAATCTGTTTCTTCACATCAGCTGAATGGTCTTATTTGAAAAAAGGTAAACTTATCTCAACCTTGAAACATACGTTGCTGGAAAGTAGGACGTTCAGGAACATACTCCACTGTCACAGGGAAATAATGTGCTAGAAGCTCCTGCTTCTACTACAGATGATTTCCTTTCTAGAGATACATGTGTTTCTTCCAATTAGCTGAAAAGACCTAATTGAAAAAAGCGAGATTTCTCCATCTTCAAAATTCTCACTGGCAGAGAGTATTTCTTAGGAAAATTAACTACTCTCCATCAGAGAAACAACAGCAAGATACTGAAGCTTGTCACACAGACAGTTTTCTTTTCTTTGGAGAGATTTCTTTGCTCTTTCAACTCAGGTTCGTAGGCCTAGTTGGAACACAGAAAGCCAATCTCCACATTGAAAAACCTACGTTCCCATATGTATTCCTTTGAAAAACGAAATCCATTTTCATCAGAAAACAATGTACGAGATGCTGAGCTTCTACAATACATGGTTCTCTTGGAGAGATAAATGTGTTGCTTCAACTCAGCTGAATTTGCCTCTTTGGAACAATGTGATCTCATGTGAACCTTGGAAAACGTCCGTCGCGGGAAGTAGTCCTTGCAAAACCGTACTCAATTTTCTCAGGAGACAATGGGCTAGATGCTCCTATTTCTGAAACAGACGGTTTTCTTTCAAGTTATGCATGTGTTTCTTTAAATTAGCTGGCTAGGCCTATTTTGAACAAAGAGATTTTATCTCCATATTGAGAAACTGAAGTTGCTCTAGGTATTTCATTGACAAACTACACTCAATCTGACAAGGAAACAATGTGTTAGATATTCCTTCTGGTAACATAGATGGTTTTCTTCGGAGAGAAACACGTGTTTGTTCAAATCAGCTGAAAAGGCCTCCATGATACAAAGGGAGCCTATCTCCACCCTGAAAAACCTAAGTTGCAAGAAGTATTCCTTTTAAATCTACTGACTACTCACATGGAAACAATATGCTAGATGCTGCAGCTTGTAGTTAGACGGTTTTCTTTGGAGAGACACATGTGTTTCTTCACCTCAGCTGAATTGACCTGTTTGGAACCAAGAGAGTCTACCTCCACCTTGAAAATCCTAACTTGCAGGAAGTATTTCTTTGAAAAAACTGGCAAAAGTCTCCCAGGGTGACAATGTTCTTATTCTCCAGGGTCAAACAGAGATGGTTTTCTTTCAGGAGATACATGTGTTCCTTTAAGTCATATAGAAAGGCCTATTTTGTAACAAAGAGCCCATATCCACATTGAATGACCTATGTTGCAGGAGGAATTCCTTTCCAAATCTATCTCGGTTCTCACAGGGAAGCAATGTGCTAGATGTTGCTGCTTGTAACATATAATGTTTCTTGGGAGAGATCCCTTTGTCTTCAACTCAGCTGAACAGGCCAACGTAGAAAAAAGGGAGCCTATCTCCACCATGAGAAACCATGCTGCAGGAAGTATTCCAATCAAAAACAAACTTATCTCACAGGGAAACAATGTGCTACCATTCCTGCTTCCAACAGAGATGGTGTTCTTTCGAGAGGTATGTGTGTTTCTTGAAATCTGCGGAATAGGCCTATTGGAAACAAAGTGAGCCTATGTCTACATTGAAAGACCTAAACTGCCTGAAGTACTCCTTTCAAATAGTAACTCAGCTCTCTCACAGAATCAATGTGCTACATGCTGCAGCGTCTAATCTAGATGGTTTCCTTTTAGAGATACATGTGTTTCTTCAATTCACCTGATTGTGTGTATTGGGAACAAAGTGAGCCAACCCACCCTTGGAAAACGTAAGTTGCAGGAAGTCTTTCTTTGACAAACTTACTAAATTCTCACAGGGAAACAATGCCCGAATATTCCTGCTTCCAACAGAGATGGCTTTCTTTGGAGAGATATATGTGTTTCTTCAAATGTGCTGAATAGGCCTACTTGGAACAAAGTGTGCCTATCTCTACATTGAAAATCCTCAGTTGCCCGAAGTACTCCTTTCAAGTACTAATTCAGATCTCACAGAGAAACCATGTGCTACATGCTGCAGCTTCTAATCCCGATGGTTTCCTTTTAGAAATACATGTGTTTCTTCAATTCACATGAAGGTGTGTATTGGGAACAAAGTGAGTCAACCCAACCTTGGAAAACGTAAATTGCAGGAAGTATTCCCTTGCAAAACCTATTCAATTCGAAGTTGGAAACAATATGGGGGATGCTCCTTCTTCCACAGAGATGTTTTCTTTGAGAGACACACGTGTTTCTTCAAGTTAGCTGGACAGGCCTATTTGCTTACTGACTGTAACATATAAGATTTCTTTGGAGAGATACATGTGTTTCTTCAATGCAGCTGAAAAATGCCAATGTGGAAATAAGGGAGCCTCTCTCCACCATGAAGCACCCTGTTGCAGGAAGTATTCCATTTACAAACAAACACAATCTCCCAGGGAGACAATGTGCTATTACTCATGCTTCCAGCAGAGATGGTTTTTTTGGAGAAATATATGTGTTTCTTCAAATCTGCTGAACAGGCCTATTAGGAACAAAGAGAGCCTATGTCTACATTGAAAAAGCTAAATTGCCTGAAGTACTCCTTTCAAATATTAACTCAGCTGTCACAGGGAAACAATGAGCTGCACGGTACAGCTTCTAACATAGATGGTTTCCTTTTAGAGGTACGTGTGTTTCTTCAACTCACCTGCCTGTGTCTATCTGGAAAAAAGTGAGCCTATCCCAACCTTGAAAACCCTAAGCTGTAGGAAGTATTCCTATGCAAAGCCTTCTCAATTCTTACTGGGATACAATGTGGTGGATTCTCCTGCTTCTCACACAGATGTTTTCTGTCAAAAGACACATGTGTTTGTTCAAATTAGCCGGGGAGGCCTATTTGGAACAAACAACCCTTTGTTCCCCTTGCAAATTCTGAATGGTGGGAAGAAATTCTTTTAAAATACTCATTTTTAACAGGGAAGCAATGTGCTAGATGTTGAAGATTGTAACATAGATAGTTTTCTTTGCAGAGACACTGATGTTTTTACAACTTAGCTCACAGGCCTACGTGGAAGATAGAGAGCCTATCTCCCTTTGAAAAACGTAAGTTGCCCAAAGTATTCCTTTTAAAATGAAACTCAATTCTCTGAGGGAAAGAATGTGCTATATGCTCCTGATTCTGACTCAAGTGGTTTCTTTTGAGATACATGAGTTCCTTTAACTCTGCTGAAAGGGCCTATTTGGAACAAACAGCCTATCTCCACCTTGAATTTCAAAGATGCAGGAAGTACTGCTTTCAAAAACTTACTGGTTTTTACACGGGTAAACAATGAAGTACATGGCGAAGTTTGTAATCTAGTTGGTTTTCGTTTAGTGCTCCATGTGTTTCTTGAACTCATCTGAATAGGCCCATTTGGAACAAAGAGAGCCTACGTTCACTTTGAAAAATGTAATTTATAGGAAGTACTCCTATCAATAATTAACTCTCTTCTCAGAGGTATACTAGGTCCTAGATTCTATAGCTTGTATCACAGATAGTTTACTGTCAAGAGATAAATGTGTTTCTTCAACTTGCCTGAATAGGCCTATTTCAAAAAAAAGAGCTGATTTTCCCTTTGAAAAACCTAAGTCACAGGAAGTATTCCTTCAAAAACCAGCTCAATTCTCGCAGTGAAACAAGCTCCTAGATGCTGCAGTTTTGAACATAGATGGTTTTCTTTGAACAGATACATGTCTTTGTTCACCTCAGCTGAATAGACCTATTTGTTACAAAGAGAGCCTCTCTCCACCTTGAAAAACCTAAGTTGCCAAAGTGTTCATTTTCTATGTACTGAATACTCAGAGGGAAACAATGTGCTACATGTTGCAGCTTCTAGCATTGATGGTTTTCTGGAGATATAAATCTGTTTCTTCACATCAGCTGAATGGTCTTATTTGAAAAAAGGTAAACTTATCTCAACCTTGAAACATACGTTGCTGGAAAGTAGGACGTTCAGGAACATACTCCACTGTCACAGGGAAATAATGTGCTAGAAGCTCCTGCTTCTACTACAGATGATTTCCTTTCTAGAGATACATGTGTTTCTTCC
This sequence comes from Castor canadensis, assembly GCF_047511655.1. Taxonomy (NCBI): domain Eukaryota; kingdom Metazoa; phylum Chordata; class Mammalia; order Rodentia; family Castoridae; genus Castor; species Castor canadensis. The sequence goes on along the minus strand of NC_133402.1, from coordinate 28,520,247 downwards.
AATTAGCTGAAAAGACCTAATTGAAAAAAGCGAGATTTCTCCATCTTCAAAATTCTCACTGGCAGAGAGTATTTCTTAGGAAAATTAACTACTCTCCATCAGAGAAACAACAGCAAGATACTGAAGCTTGTCACACAGACAGTTTTCTTTTCTTTGGAGAGATTTCTTTGCTCTTTCAACTCAGGTTCGTAGGCCTAGTTGGAACACAGAAAGCCAATCTCCACATTGAAAAACCTACGTTCCCATATGTATTCCTTTGAAAAACGAAATCCATTTTCATCAGAAAACAATGTACGAGATGCTGAGCTTCTACAATACATGGTTCTCTTGGAGAGATAAATGTGTTGCTTCAACTCAGCTGAATTTGCCTCTTTGGAACAATGTGATCTCATGTGAACCTTGGAAAACGTCCGTCGCGGGAAGTAGTCCTTGCAAAACCGTACTCAATTTTCTCAGGAGACAATGGGCTAGATGCTCCTATTTCTGAAACAGACGGTTTTCTTTCAAGTTATGCATGTGTTTCTTTAAATTAGCTGGCTAGGCCTATTTTGAACAAAGAGATTTTATCTCCATATTGAGAAACTGAAGTTGCTCTAGGTATTTCATTGACAAACTACACTCAATCTGACAAGGAAACAATGTGTTAGATATTCCTTCTGGTAACATAGATGGTTTTCTTCGGAGAGAAACACGTGTTTGTTCAAATCAGCTGAAAAGGCCTCCATGATACAAAGGGAGCCTATCTCCACCCTGAAAAACCTAAGTTGCAAGAAGTATTCCTTTTAAATCTACTGACTACTCACATGGAAACAATATGCTAGATGCTGCAGCTTGTAGTTAGACGGTTTTCTTTGGAGAGACACATGTGTTTCTTCACCTCAGCTGAATTGACCTGTTTGGAACCAAGAGAGTCTACCTCCACCTTGAAAATCCTAACTTGCAGGAAGTATTTCTTTGAAAAAACTGGCAAAAGTCTCCCAGGGTGACAATGTTCTTATTCTCCAGGGTCAAACAGAGATGGTTTTCTTTCAGGAGATACATGTGTTCCTTTAAGTCATATAGAAAGGCCTATTTTGTAACAAAGAGCCCATATCCACATTGAATGACCTATGTTGCAGGAGGAATTCCTTTCCAAATCTATCTCGGTTCTCACAGGGAAGCAATGTGCTAGATGTTGCTGCTTGTAACATATAATGTTTCTTGGGAGAGATCCCTTTGTCTTCAACTCAGCTGAACAGGCCAACGTAGAAAAAAGGGAGCCTATCTCCACCGTGAGAAACCATGCTGCAGGAAGTATTCCAATCAAAAACAAACTTATCTCACAGGGAAACAATGTGCTACCATTCCTGCTTCCAACAGAGATGGTGTTCTTTCGAGAGGTATGTGTGTTTCTTGAAATCTGCGGAATAGGCCTATTGGAAACAAAGTGAGCCTATGTCTACATTGAAAGACCTAAACTGCCTGAAGTACTCCTTTCAAATAGTAACTCAGCTCTCTCACAGAATCAATGTGCTACATGCTGCAGCGTCTAATCTAGATGGTTTCCTTTTAGAGATACATGTGTTTCTTCAATTCACCTGATTGTGTGTATTGGGAACAAAGTGAGCCAACCCACCCTTGGAAAACGTAAGTTGCAGGAAGTCTTTCTTTGACAAACTTACTAAATTCTCACAGGGAAACAATGCCCGAATATTCCTGCTTCCAACAGAGATGGCTTTCTTTGGAGAGATATATGTGTTTCTTCAAATGTGCTGAATAGGCCTACTTGGAACAAAGTGTGCCTATCTCTACATTGAAAATCCTCAGTTGCCCGAAGTACTCCTTTCAAGTACTAACTCAGATCTCACAGAGAAACCATGTGCTACATGCTGCAGCTTCTAATCCCGATGGTTTCCTTTTAGAAATACATGTGTTTCTTCAATTCACATGAAGGTGTGTATTGGGAACAAAGTGAGTCAACCCAACCTTGGAAAACGTAAATTGCAGGAAGTATTCCCTTGCAAAACCTATTCAATTCGAAGTTGGAAACAATATGGGGGATGCTCCTTCTTCCACAGAGATGTTTTCTTTGAGAGACACACGTGTTTCTTCAAGTTAGCTGGACAGGCCTATTTGCTTACTGACTGTAACATATAAGATTTCTTTGGAGAGATACATGTGTTTCTTCAATGCAGCTGAAAAATGCCAATGTGGAAATAAGGGAGCCTCTCTCCACCATGAAGCACCCTGTTGCAGGAAGTATTCCATTTACAAACAAACACAATCTCCCAGGGAGACAATGTGCTATTACTCATGCTTCCAGCAGAGATGGTTTTTTTGGAGAAATATATGTGTTTCTTCAAATCTGCTGAACAGGCCTATTAGGAACAAAGAGAGCCTATGTCTACATTGAAAAAGCTAAATTGCCTGAAGTACTCCTTTCAAATATTAACTCAGCTGTCACAGGGAAACAATGAGCTGCACGGTACAGCTTCTAACATAGATGGTTTCCTTTTAGAGGTACGTGTGTTTCTTCAACTCACCTGCCTGTGTCTATCTGGAAAAAAGTGAGCCTATCCCAACCTTGAAAACCCTAAGCTGTAGGAAGTATTCCTATGCAAAGCCTTCTCAATTCTTACTGGGATACAATGTGGTGGATTCTCCTGCTTCTCACACAGATGTTTTCTGTCAAAAGACACATGTGTTTGTTCAAATTAGCCGGGGAGGCCTATTTGGAACAAACAACCCTTTGTTCCCCTTGCAAATTCTGAATGGTGGGAAGAAATTCTTTTAAAATACTCATTTTTAACAGGGAAGCAATGTGCTAGATGTTGAAGATTGTAACATAGATAGTTTTCTTTGCAGAGACACTGATGTTTTTACAACTTAGCTCACAGGCCTACGTGGAAGATAGAGAGCCTATCTCCCTTTGAAAAACGTAAGTTGCCCAAAGTATTCCTTTTAAAATGAAACTCAATTCTCTGAGGGAAAGAATGTGCTATATGCTCCTGATTCTGACTCAAGTGGTTTCTTTTGAGATACATGAGTTCCTTTAACTCTGCTGAAAGGGCCTATTTGGAACAAACAGCCTATCTCCACCTTGAATTTCAAAGATGCAGGAAGTACTGCTTTCAAAAACTTACTGGTTTTTACACGGGTAAACAATGAAGTACATGGCGAAGTTTGTAATCTAGTTGGTTTTCGTTTAGTGCTCCATGTGTTTCTTGAACTCATCTGAATAGGCCCATTTGGAACAAAGAGAGCCTACGTTCACTTTGAAAAATGTAATTTATAGGAAGTACTCCTATCAATAATTAACTCTCTTCTCAGAGGTATACTAGGTCCTAGATTCTATAGCTTGTATCACAGATAGTTTACTGTCAAGAGATAAATGTGTTTCTTCAACTTGCCTGAATAGGCCTATTTCAAAAAAAAGAGCTGATTTTCCCTTTGAAAAACCTAAGTCACAGGAAGTATTCCTTCAAAAACCAGCTCAATTCTCGCAGTGAAACAAGCTCCTAGATGCTGCAGTTTTGAACATAGATGGTTTTCTTTGAACAGATACATGTCTTTGTTCACCTCAGCTGAATAGACCTATTTGTTACAAAGAGAGCCTCTCTCCACCTTGAAAAACCTAAGTTGCCAAAGTGTTCATTTTCTATGTACTGAATACTCAGAGGGAAACAATGTGCTACATGTTGCAGCTTCTAGCATTGATGGTTTTCTGGAGATATAAATCTGTTTCTTCACATCAGCTGAATGGTCTTATTTGAAAAAAGGTAAACTTATCTCAACCTTGAAACATACGTTGCTGGAAAGTAGGACGTTCAGGAACATACTCCACTGTCACAGGGAAATAATGTGCTAGAAGCTCCTGCTTCTACTACAGATGATTTCCTTTCTAGAGATACATGTGTTTCTTCCAATTAGCTGAAAAGACCTAATTGAAAAAAGCGAGATTTCTCCATCTTCAAAATTCTCACTGGCAGAGAGTATTTCTTAGGAAAATTAACTACTCTCCATCAGAGAAACAACAGCAAGATACTGAAGCTTGTCACACAGACAGTTTTCTTTTCTTTGGAGAGATTTCTTTGCTCTTTCAACTCAGGTTCGTAGGCCTAGTTGGAACACAGAAAGCCAATCTCCACATTGAAAAACCTACGTTCCCATATGTATTCCTTTGAAAAACGAAATCCATTTTCATCAGAAAACAATGTACGAGATGCTGAGCTTCTACAATACATGGTTCTCTTGGAGAGATAAATGTGTTGCTTCAACTCAGCTGAATTTGCCTCTTTGGAACAATGTGATCTCATGTGAACCTTGGAAAACGTCCGTCGCGGGAAGTAGTCCTTGCAAAACCGTACTCAATTTTCTCAGGAGACAATGGGCTAGATGCTCCTATTTCTGAAACAGACGGTTTTCTTTCAAGTTATGCATGTGTTTCTTTAAATTAGCTGGCTAGGCCTATTTTGAACAAAGAGATTTTATCTCCATATTGAGAAACTGAAGTTGCTCTAGGTATTTCATTGACAAACTACACTCAATCTGACAAGGAAACAATGTGTTAGATATTCCTTCTGGTAACATAGATGGTTTTCTTCGGAGAGAAACACGTGTTTGTTCAAATCAGCTGAAAAGGCCTCCATGATACAAAGGGAGCCTATCTCCACCCTGAAAAACCTAAGTTGCAAGAAGTATTCCTTTTAAATCTACTGACTACTCACATGGAAACAATATGCTAGATGCTGCAGCTTGTAGTTAGACGGTTTTCTTTGGAGAGACACATGTGTTTCTTCACCTCAGCTGAATTGACCTGTTTGGAACCAAGAGAGTCTACCTCCACCTTGAAAATCCTAACTTGCAGGAAGTATTTCTTTGAAAAAACTGGCAAAAGTCTCCCAGGGTGACAATGTTCTTATTCTCCAGGGTCAAACAGAGATGGTTTTCTTTCAGGAGATACATGTGTTCCTTTAAGTCATATAGAAAGGCCTATTTTGTAACAAAGAGCCCATATCCACATTGAATGACCTATGTTGCAGGAGGAATTCCTTTCCAAATCTATCTCGGTTCTCACAGGGAAGCAATGTGCTAGATGTTGCTGCTTGTAACATATAATGTTTCTTGGGAGAGATCCCTTTGTCTTCAACTCAGCTGAACAGGCCAACGTAGAAAAAAGGGAGCCTATCTCCACCATGAGAAACCATGCTGCAGGAAGTATTCCAATCAAAAACAAACTTATCTCACAGGGAAACAATGTGCTACCATTCCTGCTTCCAACAGAGATGGTGTTCTTTCGAGAGGTATGTGTGTTTCTTGAAATCTGCGGAATAGGCCTATTGGAAACAAAGTGAGCCTATGTCTACATTGAAAGACCTAAACTGCCTGAAGTACTCCTTTCAAATAGTAACTCAGCTCTCTCACAGAATCAATGTGCTACATGCTGCAGCGTCTAATCTAGATGGTTTCCTTTTAGAGATACATGTGTTTCTTCAATTCACCTGATTGTGTGTATTGGGAACAAAGTGAGCCAACCCACCCTTGGAAAACGTAAGTTGCAGGAAGTCTTTCTTTGACAAACTTACTAAATTCTCACAGGGAAACAATGCCCGAATATTCCTGCTTCCAACAGAGATGGCTTTCTTTGGAGAGATATATGTGTTTCTTCAAATGTGCTGAATAGGCCTACTTGGAACAAAGTGTGCCTATCTCTACATTGAAAATCCTCAGTTGCCCGAAGTACTCCTTTCAAGTACTAATTCAGATCTCACAGAGAAACCATGTGCTACATGCTGCAGCTTCTAATCCCGATGGTTTCCTTTTAGAAATACATGTGTTTCTTCAATTCACATGAAGGTGTGTATTGGGAACAAAGTGAGTCAACCCAACCTTGGAAAACGTAAATTGCAGGAAGTATTCCCTTGCAAAACCTATTCAATTCGAAGTTGGAAACAATATGGGGGATGCTCCTTCTTCCACAGAGATGTTTTCTTTGAGAGACACACGTGTTTCTTCAAGTTAGCTGGACAGGCCTATTTGCTTACTGACTGTAACATATAAGATTTCTTTGGAGAGATACATGTGTTTCTTCAATGCAGCTGAAAAATGCCAATGTGGAAATAAGGGAGCCTCTCTCCACCATGAAGCACCCTGTTGCAGGAAGTATTCCATTTACAAACAAACACAATCTCCCAGGGAGACAATGTGCTATTACTCATGCTTCCAGCAGAGATGGTTTTTTTGGAGAAATATATGTGTTTCTTCAAATCTGCTGAACAGGCCTATTAGGAACAAAGAGAGCCTATGTCTACATTGAAAAAGCTAAATTGCCTGAAGTACTCCTTTCAAATATTAACTCAGCTGTCACAGGGAAACAATGAGCTGCACGGTACAGCTTCTAACATAGATGGTTTCCTTTTAGAGGTACGTGTGTTTCTTCAACTCACCTGCCTGTGTCTATCTGGAAAAAAGTGAGCCTATCCCAACCTTGAAAACCCTAAGCTGTAGGAAGTATTCCTATGCAAAGCCTTCTCAATTCTTACTGGGATACAATGTGGTGGATTCTCCTGCTTCTCACACAGATGTTTTCTGTCAAAAGACACATGTGTTTGTTCAAATTAGCCGGGGAGGCCTATTTGGAACAAACAACCCTTTGTTCCCCTTGCAAATTCTGAATGGTGGGAAGAAATTCTTTTAAAATACTCATTTTTAACAGGGAAGCAATGTGCTAGATGTTGAAGATTGTAACATAGATAGTTTTCTTTGCAGAGACACTGATGTTTTTACAACTTAGCTCACAGGCCTACGTGGAAGATAGAGAGCCTATCTCCCTTTGAAAAACGTAAGTTGCCCAAAGTATTCCTTTTAAAATGAAACTCAATTCTCTGAGGGAAAGAATGTGCTATATGCTCCTGATTCTGACTCAAGTGGTTTCTTTTGAGATACATGAGTTCCTTTAACTCTGCTGAAAGGGCCTATTTGGAACAAACAGCCTATCTCCACCTTGAATTTCAAAGATGCAGGAAGTACTGCTTTCAAAAACTTACTGGTTTTTACACGGGTAAACAATGAAGTACATGGCGAAGTTTGTAATCTAGTTGGTTTTCGTTTAGTGCTCCATGTGTTTCTTGAACTCATCTGAATAGGCCCATTTGGAACAAAGAGAGCCTACGTTCACTTTGAAAAATGTAATTTATAGGAAGTACTCCTATCAATAATTAACTCTCTTCTCAGAGGTATACTAGGTCCTAGATTCTATAGCTTGTATCACAGATAGTTTACTGTCAAGAGATAAATGTGTTTCTTCAACTTGCCTGAATAGGCCTATTTCAAAAAAAAGAGCTGATTTTCCCTTTGAAAAACCTAAGTCACAGGAAGTATTCCTTCAAAAACCAGCTCAATTCTCGCAGTGAAACAAGCTCCTAGATGCTGCAGTTTTGAACATAGATGGTTTTCTTTGAACAGATACATGTCTTTGTTCACCTCAGCTGAATAGACCTATTTGTTACAAAGAGAGCCTCTCTCCACCTTGAAAAACCTAAGTTGCCAAAGTGTTCATTTTCTATGTACTGAATACTCAGAGGGAAACAATGTGCTACATGTTGCAGCTTCTAGCATTGATGGTTTTCTGGAGATATAAATCTGTTTCTTCACATCAGCTGAATGGTCTTATTTGAAAAAAGGTAAACTTATCTCAACCTTGAAACATACGTTGCTGGAAAGTAGGACGTTCAGGAACATACTCCACTGTCACAGGGAAATAATGTGCTAGAAGCTCCTGCTTCTACTACAGATGATTTCCTTTCTAGAGATACATGTGTTTCTTCCAATTAGCTGAAAAGACCTAATTGAAAAAAGCGAGATTTCTCCATCTTCAAAATTCTCACTGGCAGAGAGTATTTCTTAGGAAAATTAACTACTCTCCATCAGAGAAACAACAGCAAGATACTGAAGCTTGTCACACAGACAGTTTTCTTTTCTTTGGAGAGATTTCTTTGCTCTTTCAACTCAGGTTCGTAGGCCTAGTTGGAACACAGAAAGCCAATCTCCACATTGAAAAACCTACGTTCCCATATGTATTCCTTTGAAAAACGAAATCCATTTTCATCAGAAAACAATGTACGAGATGCTGAGCTTCTACAATACATGGTTCTCTTGGAGAGATAAATGTGTTGCTTCAACTCAGCTGAATTTGCCTCTTTGGAACAATGTGATCTCATGTGAACCTTGGAAAACGTCCGTCGCGGGAAGTAGTCCTTGCAAAACCGTACTCAATTTTCTCAGGAGACAATGGGCTAGATGCTCCTATTTCTGAAACAGACGGTTTTCTTTCAAGTTATGCATGTGTTTCTTTAAATTAGCTGGCTAGGCCTATTTTGAACAAAGAGATTTTATCTCCATATTGAGAAACTGAAGTTGCTCTAGGTATTTCATTGACAAACTACACTCAATCTGACAAGGAAACAATGTGTTAGATATTCCTTCTGGTAACATAGATGGTTTTCTTCGGAGAGAAACACGTGTTTGTTCAAATCAGCTGAAAAGGCCTCCATGATACAAAGGGAGCCTATCTCCACCCTGAAAAACCTAAGTTGCAAGAAGTATTCCTTTTAAATCTACTGACTACTCACATGGAAACAATATGCTAGATGCTGCAGCTTGTAGTTAGACGGTTTTCTTTGGAGAGACACATGTGTTTCTTCACCTCAGCTGAATTGACCTGTTTGGAACCAAGAGAGTCTACCTCCACCTTGAAAATCCTAACTTGCAGGAAGTATTTCTTTGAAAAAACTGGCAAAAGTCTCCCAGGGTGACAATGTTCTTATTCTCCAGGGTCAAACAGAGATGGTTTTCTTTCAGGAGATACATGTGTTCCTTTAAGTCATATAGAAAGGCCTATTTTGTAACAAAGAGCCCATATCCACATTGAATGACCTATGTTGCAGGAGGTATTCCTTTCCAAATCTATCTCGGTTCTCACAGGGAAGCAATGTGCTAGATGTTGCTGCTTGTAACATATAATGTTTCTTGGGAGAGATCCCTTTGTCTTCAACTCAGCTGAACAGGCCAACGTAGAAAAAAGGGAGCCTATCTCCACCGTGAGAAACCATGCTGCAGGAAGTATTCCAATCAAAAACAAACTTATCTCACAGGGAAACAATGTGCTACCATTCCTGCTTCCAACAGAGATGGTGTTCTTTCGAGAGGTATGTGTGTTTCTTGAAATCTGCGGAATAGGCCTATTGGAAACAAAGTGAGCCTATGTCTACATTGAAAGACCTAAACTGCCTGAAGTACTCCTTTCAAATAGTAACTCAGCTCTCTCACAGAATCAATGTGCTACATGCTGCAGCGTCTAATCTAGATGGTTTCCTTTTAGAGATACATGTGTTTCTTCAATTCACCTGATTGTGTGTATTGGGAACAAAGTGAGCCAACCCACCCTTGGAAAACGTAAGTTGCAGGAAGTCTTTCTTTGACAAACTTACTAAATTCTCACAGGGAAACAATGCCCGAATATTCCTGCTTCCAACAGAGATGGCTTTCTTTGGAGAGATATATGTGTTTCTTCAAATGTGCTGAATAGGCCTACTTGGAACAAAGTGTGCCTATCTCTACATTGAAAATCCTCAGTTGCCCGAAGTACTCCTTTCAAGTACTAACTCAGATCTCACAGAGAAACCATGTGCTACATGCTGCAGCTTCTAATCCCGATGGTTTCCTTTTAGAAATACATGTGTTTCTTCAATTCACATGAAGGTGTGTATTGGGAACAAAGTGAGTCAACCCAACCTTGGAAAACGTAAATTGCAGGAAGTATTCCCTTGCAAAACCTATTCAATTCGAAGTTGGAAACAATATGGGGGATGCTCCTTCTTCCACAGAGATGTTTTCTTTGAGAGACACACGTGTTTCTTCAAGTTAGCTGGACAGGCCTATTTGCTTACTGACTGTAACATATAAGATTTCTTTGGAGAGATACATGTGTTTCTTCAATGCAGCTGAAAAATGCCAATGTGGAAATAAGGGAGCCTCTCTCCACCATGAAGCACCCTGTTGCAGGAAGTATTCCATTTACAAACAAACACAATCTCCCAGGGAGACAATGTGCTATTACTCATGCTTCCAGCAGAGATGGTTTTTTTGGAGAAATATATGTGTTTCTTCAAATCTGCTGAACAGGCCTATTAGGAACAAAGAGAGCCTATGTCTACATTGAAAAAGCTAAATTGCCTGAAGTACTCCTTTCAAATATTAACTCAGCTGTCACAGGGAAACAATGAGCTGCACGGTACAGCTTCTAACATAGATGGTTTCCTTTTAGAGGTACGTGTGTTTCTTCAACTCACCTGCCTGTGTCTATCTGGAAAAAAGTGAGCCTATCCCAACCTTGAAAACCCTAAGCTGTAGGAAGTATTCCTATGCAAAGCCTTCTCAATTCTTACTGGGATACAATGTGGTGGATTCTCCTGCTTCTCACACAGATGTTTTCTGTCAAAAGACACATGTGTTTGTTCAAATTAGCCGGGGAGGCCTATTTGGAACAAACAACCCTTTGTTCCCCTTGCAAATTCTGAATGGTGGGAAGAAATTCTTTTAAAATACTCATTTTTAACAGGGAAGCAATGTGCTAGATGTTGAAGATTGTAACATAGATAGTTTTCTTTGCAGAGACACTGATGTTTTTACAACTTAGCTCACAGGCCTACGTGGAAGATAGAGAGCCTATCTCCCTTTGAAAAACGTAAGTTGCCCAAAGTATTCCTTTTAAAATGAAACTCAATTCTCTGAGGGAAAGAATGTGCTATATGCTCCTGATTCTGACTCAAGTGGTTTCTTTTGAGATACATGAGTTCCTTTAACTCTGCTGAAAGGGCCTATTTGGAACAAACAGCCTATCTCCACCTTGAATTTCAAAGATGCAGGAAGTACTGCTTTCAAAAACTTACTGGTTTTTACACGGGTAAACAATGAAGTACATGGCGAAGTTTGTAATCTAGTTGGTTTTCGTTTAGTGCTCCATGTGTTTCTTGAACTCATCTGAATAGGCCCATTTGGAACAAAGAGAGCCTACGTTCACTTTGAAAAATGTAATTTATAGGAAGTACTCCTATCAATAATTAACTCTCTTCTCAGAGGTATACTAGGTCCTAGATTCTATAGCTTGTATCACAGATAGTTTACTGTCAAGAGATAAATGTGTTTCTTCAACTTGCCTGAATAGGCCTATTTCAAAAAAAAGAGCTGATTTTCCCTTTGAAAAACCTAAGTCACAGGAAGTATTCCTTCAAAAACCAGCTCAATTCTCGCAGTGAAACAAGCTCCTAGATGCTGCAGGTTTGAACATAGATGGTTTTCTTTGCACAGATACATGTCTTTGTTCACCTCAGCTGAATAGACCTATTTGTTACAAAGAGAGCCTCTCTCCACCTTGAAAAACCTAAGTTGCCAAAGTGTTCATTTTCTATGTACTGAATACTCAGAGGGAAACAATGTGCTACATGTTGCAGCTTCTAGCATTGATGGTTTTCTGGAGATATAAATCTGTTTCTTCACATCAGCTGAATGGTCTTATTTGAAAAAAGGTAAACTTATCTCAACCTTGAAACATACGTTGCTGGAAAGTAGGACGTTCAGGAACATACTCCACTGTCACAGGGAAATAATGTGCTAGAAGCTCCTGCTTCTACTACAGATGATTTCCTTTCTAGAGATACATGTGTTTCTTCCAATTAGCTGAAAAGACCTAATTGAAAAAAGCGAGATTTCTCCATCTTCAAAATTCTCACTGGCAGAGAGTATTTCTTAGGAAAATTAACTACTCTCCATCAGAGAAACAACAGCAAGATACTGAAGCTTGTCACACAGACAGTTTTCTTTTCTTTGGAGAGATTTCTTTGCTCTTTCAACTCAGGTTCGTAGGCCTAGCTGGAACACAGAAAGCCAATCTCCACATTGAAAAACCTACGTTCCCATATGTATTCCTTTGAAAAACGAAATCCATTTTCATCAGAAAACAATGTACGAGATGCTGAGCTTCTACAATACATGGTTCTCTTGGAGAGATAAATGTGTTGCTTCAACTCAGCTGAATTTGCCTCTTTGGAACAATGTGATCTCATGTGAACCTTGGAAAACGTCCGTCGCGGGAAGTAGTCCTTGCAAAACCGTACTCAATTTTCTCAGGAGACAATGGGCTAGATGCTCCTATTTCTGAAACAGACGGTTTTCTTTCAAGTTATGCATGTGTTTCTTTAAATTAGCTGGCTAGGCCTATTTTGAACAAAGAGATTTTATCTCCATATTGAGAAACTGAAGTTGCTCTAGGTATTTCATTGACAAACTACACTCAATCTGACAAGGAAACAATGTGTTAGATATTCCTTCTGGTAACATAGATGGTTTTCTTCGGAGAGAAACACGTGTTTGTTCAAATCAGCTGAAAAGGCCTCCATGATACAAAGGGAGCCTATCTCCACCCTGAAAAACCTAAGTTGCAAGAAGTATTCCTTTTAAATCTACTGACTACTCACATGGAAACAATATGCTAGATGCTGCAGCTTGTAGTTAGACGGTTTTCTTTGGAGAGACACATGTGTTTCTTCACCTCAGCTGAATTGACCTGTTTGGAACCAAGAGAGTCTACCTCCACCTTGAAAATCCTAACTTGCAGGAAGTATTTCTTTGAAAAAACTGGCAAAAGTCTCCCAGGGTGACAATGTTCTTATTCTCCAGGGTCAAACAGAGATGGTTTTCTTTCAGGAGATACATGTGTTCCTTTAAGTCATATAGAAAGGCCTATTTTGTAACAAAGAGCCCATATCCACATTGAATGACCTATGTTGCAGGAGGTATTCCTTTCCAAATCTATCTCGGTTCTCACAGGGAAGCAATGTGCTAGATGTTGCTGCTTGTAACATATAATGTTTCTTGGGAGAGATCCCTTTGTCTTCAACTCAGCTGAACAGGCCAACGTAGAAAAAAGGGAGCCTATCTCCACCGTGAGAAACCATGCTGCAGGAAGTATTCCAATCAAAAACAAACTTATCTCACAGGGAAACAATGTGCTACCATTCCTGCTTCCAACAGAGATGGTGTTCTTTCGAGAGGTATGTGTGTTTCTTGAAATCTGCGGAATAGGCCTATTGGAAACAAAGTGAGCCTATGTCTACATTGAAAGACCTAAACTGCCTGAAGTACTCCTTTCAAATAGTAACTCAGCTCTCTCACAGAATCAATGTGCTACATGCTGCAGCGTCTAATCTAGATGGTTTCCTTTTAGAGATACATGTGTTTCTTCAATTCACCTGATTGTGTGTATTGGGAACAAAGTGAGCCAACCCACCCTTGGAAAACGTAAGTTGCAGGAAGTCTTTCTTTGACAAACTTACTAAATTCTCACAGGGAAACAATGCCCGAATATTCCTGCTTCCAACAGAGATGGCTTTCTTTGGAGAGATATATGTGTTTCTTCAAATGTGCTGAATAGGCCTACTTGGAACAAAGTGTGCCTATCTCTACATTGAAAATCCTCAGTTGCCCGAAGTACTCCTTTCAAGTACTAACTCAGATCTCACAGAGAAACCATGTGCTACATGCTGCAGCTTCTAATCCCGATGGTTTCCTTTTAGAAATACATGTGTTTCTTCAATTCACATGAAGGTGTGTATTGGGAACAAAGTGAGTCAACCCAACCTTGGAAAACGTAAATTGCAGGAAGTATTCCCTTGCAAAACCTATTCAATTCGAAGTTGGAAACAATATGGGGGATGCTCCTTCTTCCACAGAGATGTTTTCTTTGAGAGACACACGTGTTTCTTCAAGTTAGCTGGACAGGCCTATTTGCTTACTGACTGTAACATATAAGATTTCTTTGGAGAGATACATGTGTTTCTTCAATGCAGCTGAAAAATGCCAATGTGGAAATAAGGGAGCCTCTCTCCACCATGAAGCACCCTGTTGCAGGAAGTATTCCATTTACAAACAAACACAATCTCCCAGGGAGACAATGTGCTATTACTCATGCTTCCAGCAGAGATGGTTTTTTTGGAGAAATATATGTGTTTCTTCAAATCTGCTGAACAGGCCTATTAGGAACAAAGAGAGCCTATGTCTACATTGAAAAAGCTAAATTGCCTGAAGTACTCCTTTCAAATATTAACTCAGCTGTCACAGGGAAACAATGAGCTGCACGGTACAGCTTCTAACATAGATGGTTTCCTTTTAGAGGTACGTGTGTTTCTTCAACTCACCTGCCTGTGTCTATCTGGAAAAAAGTGAGCCTATCCCAACCTTGAAAACCCTAAGCTGTAGGAAGTATTCCTATGCAAAGCCTTCTCAATTCTTACTGGGATACAATGTGGTGGATTCTCCTGCTTCTCACACAGATGTTTTCTGTCAAAAGACACATGTGTTTGTTCAAATTAGCCGGGGAGGCCTATTTGGAACAAACAACCCTTTGTTCCCCTTGCAAATTCTGAATGGTGGGAAGAAATTCTTTTAAAATACTCATTTTTAACAGGGAAGCAATGTGCTAGATGTTGAAGATTGTAACATAGATAGTTTTCTTTGCAGAGACACTGATGTTTTTACAACTTAGCTCACAGGCCTACGTGGAAGATAGAGAGCCTATCTCCCTTTGAAAAACGTAAGTTGCCCAAAGTATTCCTTTTAAAATGAAACTCAATTCTCTGAGGGAAAGAATGTGCTATATGCTCCTGATTCTGACTCAAGTGGTTTCTTTTGAGATACATGAGTTCCTTTAACTCTGCTGAAAGGGCCTATTTGGAACAAACAGCCTATCTCCACCTTGAATTTCAAAGATGCAGGAAGTACTGCTTTCAAAAACTTACTGGTTTTTACACGGGTAAACAATGAAGTACATGGCGAAGTTTGTAATCTAGTTGGTTTTCGTTTAGTGCTCCATGTGTTTCTTGTACTCATCTGAATAGGCCCATTTGGAACAAAGAGAGCCTACGTTCACTTTGAAAAATGTAATTTATAGGAAGTACTCCTATCAATAATTAACTCTCTTCTCAGAGGTATACTAGGTCCTAGATTCTATAGCTTGTATCACAGATAGTTTACTGTCAAGAGATAAATGTGTTTCTTCAACTTGCCTGAATAGGCCTATTTCAAAAAAAAGAGCTGATTTTCCCTTTGAAAAACCTAAGTCACAGGAAGTATTCCTTCAAAAACCAGCTCAATTCTCGCAGTGAATCAAGCTCCTAGATGCTGCAGTTTTGAACATAGATGGTTTTCTTTGCACAGATACATGTCTTTGTTCACCTCAGCTGAATAGACCTATTTGTTACAAAGAGAGCCTCTCTCCGCCTTGAAAAACCTAAGTTGCCAAAGTGTTCATTTTCTATGTACTGAATACTCAGAGGGAAACAATGTGCTACATGTTGCAGCTTCTAGCATTGATGGTTTTCTGGAGATATAAATCTGTTTCTTCACATCAGCTGAATGGTCTTATTTGAAAAAAGGTAAACTTATCTCAACCTTGAAACATACGTTGCTGGAAAGTAGGACGTTCAGGAACATACTCCACTGTCACAGGGAAATAATGTGCTAGAAGCTCCTGCTTCTACTACAGATGATTTCCTTTCTAGAGATACATGTGTTTCTTCCAATTAGCTGAAAAGACCTAATTGAAAAAAGCGAGATTTCTCCATCTTCAAAATTCTCACTGGCAGAGAGTATTTCTTAGGAAAATTAACTACTCTCCATCAGAGAAACAACAGCAAGATACTGAAGCTTGTCACACAGACAGTTTTCTTTTCTTTGGAGAGATTTCTTTGCTCTTTCAACTCAGGTTCATAGGCCTAGTTGGAACACAGAAAGCCAATCTCCACATTGAAAAACCTACGTTCCCATATGTATTCCTTTGAAAAACGAAATCCATTTTCATCAGAAAACAATGTACGAGATGCTGAGCTTCTACAATACATGGTTCTCTTGGAGAGATAAATGTGTTGCTTCAACTCAGCTGAATTTGCCTCTTTGGAACAATGTGATCTCATGTGAACCTTGGAAAACGTCCGTCGCGGGAAGTAGTCCTTGCAAAACCGTACTCAATTTTCTCAGGAGACAATGGGCTAGATGCTCCTATTTCTGAAACAGACGGTTTTCTTTCAAGTTATGCATGTGTTTCTTTAAATTAGCTGGCTAGGCCTATTTTGAACAAAGAGATTTTATCTCCATATTGAGAAACTGAAGTTGCTCTAGGTATTTCATTGACAAACTACACTCAATCTGACAAGGAAACAATGTGTTAGATATTCCTTCTGGTAACATAGATGGTTTTCTTCGGAGAGAAACACGTGTTTGTTCAAATCAGCTGAAAAGGCCTCCATGATACAAAGGGAGCCTATCTCCATCCTGAAAAACCGAAGTTGCAAGAAGTATTCCTTTTAAATCTACTGACTACTCACATGGAAACAATATGCTAGATGCTGCAGCTTGTAGTTAGACGGTTTTCTTTGGAGAGACACATGTGTTTCTTCACCTCAGCTGAATTGACCTGTTTGGAACCAAGAGAGTCTACCTCCACCTTGAAAATCCTAACTTGCAGGAAGTATTTCTTTGAAAAAACTGGCAAAAGTCTCCCAGGGTGACAATGTTCTTATTCTCCAGGGTCAAACAGAGATGGTTTTCTTTCAGGAGATACATGTGTTCCTTTAAGTCATATAGAAAGGCCTATTTTGTAACAAAGAGCCCATATCCACATTGAATGACCTATGTTGCAGGAGGTATTCCTTTCCAAATCTATCTCGGTTCTCACAGGGAAGCAATGTGCTAGATGTTGCTGCTTGTAACATATAATGTTTCTTGGGAGAGATCCCTTTGTCTTCAACTCAGCTGAACAGGCCAACGTAGAAAAAAGGGAGCCTATCTCCACCGTGAGAAACCATGCTGCAGGAAGTATTCCAATCAAAAACAAACTTATCTCACAGGGAAACAATGTGCTACCATTCCTGCTTCCAACAGAGATGGTGTTCTTTCGAGAGGTATGTGTGTTTCTTGAAATCTGCGGAATAGGCCTATTGGAAACAAAGTGAGCCTATGTCTACATTGAAAGACCTAAACTGCCTGAAGTACTCCTTTCAAATAGTAACTCAGCTCTCTCACAGAATCAATGTGCTACATGCTGCAGCGTCTAATCTAGATGGTTTCCTTTTAGAGATACATGTGTTTCTTCAATTCACCTGATTGTGTGTATTGGGAACAAAGTGAGCCAACCCACCCTTGGAAAACGTAAGTTGCAGGAAGTCTTTCTTTGACAAACTTACTAAATTCTCACAGGGAAACAATGCCCGAATATTCCTGCTTCCAACAGAGATGGCTTTCTTTGGAGAGATATATGTGTTTCTTCAAATGTGCTGAATAGGCCTACTTGGAACAAAGTGTGCCTATCTCTACATTGAAAATCCTCAGTTGCCCGAAGTACTCCTTTCAAGTACTAACTCAGATCTCACAGAGAAACCATGTGCTACATGCTGCAGCTTCTAATCCCGATGGTTTCCTTTTAGAAATACATGTGTTTCTTCAATTCACATGAAGGTGTGTATTGGGAACAAAGTGAGTCAACCCAACCTTGGAAAACGTAAATTGCAGGAAGTATTCCCTTGCAAAACCTATTCAATTCGAAGTTGGAAACAATATGGGGGATGCTCCTTCTTCCACAGAGATGTTTTCTTTGAGAGACACACGTGTTTCTTCAAGTTAGCTGGACAGGCCTATTTGCTTACTGACTGTAACATATAAGATTTCTTTGGAGAGATACATGTGTTTCTTCAATGCAGCTGAAAAATGCCAATGTGGAAATAAGGGAGCCTCTCTCCACCATGAAGCACCCTGTTGCAGGAAGTATTCCATTTACAAACAAACACAATCTCCCAGGGAGACAATGTGCTATTACTCATGCTTCCAGCAGAGATGGTTTTTTTGGAGAAATATATGTGTTTCTTCAAATCTGCTGAACAGGCCTATTAGGAACAAAGAGAGCCTATGTCTACATTGAAAAAGCTAAATTGCCTGAAGTACTCCTTTCAAATATTAACTCAGCTGTCACAGGGAAACAATGAGCTGCACGGTACAGCTTCTAACATAGATGGTTTCCTTTTAGAGGTACGTGTGTTTCTTCAACTCACCTGCCTGTGTCTATCTGGAAAAAAGTGAGCCTATCCCAACCTTGAAAACCCTAAGCTGTAGGAAGTATTCCTATGCAAAGCCTTCTCAATTCTTACTGGGATACAATGTGGTGGATTCTCCTGCTTCTCACACAGATGTTTTCTGTCAAAAGACACATGTGTTTGTTCAAATTAGCCGGGGAGGCCTATTTGGAACAAACAACCCTTTGTTCCCCTTGCAAATTCTGAATGGTGGGAAGAAATTCTTTTAAAATACTCATTTTTAACAGGGAAGCAATGTGCTAGATGTTGAAGATTGTAACATAGATAGTTTTCTTTGCAGAGACACTGATGTTTTTACAACTTAGCTCACAGGCCTACGTGGAAGATAGAGAGCCTATCTCCCTTTGAAAAACGTAAGTTGCCCAAAGTATTCCTTTTAAAATGAAACTCAATTCTCTGAGGGAAAGAATGTGCTATATGCTCCTGATTCTGACTCAAGTGGTTTCTTTTGAGATACATGAGTTCCTTTAACTCTGCTGAAAGGGCCTATTTGGAACAAACAGCCTATCTCCACCTTGAATTTCAAAGATGCAGGAAGTACTGCTTTCAAAAACTTACTGGTTTTTACACGGGTAAACAATGAAGTACATGGCGAAGTTTGTAATCTAGTTGGTTTTCGTTTAGTGCTCCATGTGTTTCTTGTACTCATCTGAATAGGCCCATTTGGAACAAAGAGAGCCTACGTTCACTTTGAAAAATGTAATTTATAGGAAGTACTCCTATCAATAATTAACTCTCTTCTCAGAGGTATACTAGGTCCTAGATTCTATAGCTTGTATCACAGATAGTTTACTGTCAAGAGATAAATGTGTTTCTTCAACTTGCCTGAATAGGCCTATTTCAAAAAAAAGAGCTGATTTTCCCTTTGAAAAACCTAAGTCACAGGAAGTATTCCTTCAAAAACCAGCTCAATTCTCGCAGTGAATCAAGCTCCTAGATGCTGCAGTTTTGAACATAGATGGTTTTCTTTGCACAGATACATGTCTTTGTTCACCTCAGCTGAATAGACCTATTTGTTACAAAGAGAGCCTCTCTCCGCCTTGAAAAACCTAAGTTGCCAAAGTGTTCATTTTCTATGTACTGAATACTCAGAGGGAAACAATGTGCTACATGTTGCAGCTTCTAGCATTGATGGTTTTCTGGAGATATAAATCTGTTTCTTCACATCAGCTGAATGGTCTTATTTGAAAAAAGGTAAACTTATCTCAACCTTGAAACATACGTTGCTGGAAAGTAGGACGTTCAGGAACATACTCCACTGTCACAGGGAAATAATGTGCTAGAAGCTCCTGCTTCTACTACAGATGATTTCCTTTCTAGAGATACATGTGTTTCTTCCAATTAGCTGAAAAGACCTAATTGAAAAAAGCGAGATTTCTCCATCTTCAAAATTCTCACTGGCAGAGAGTATTTCTTAGGAAAATTAACTACTCTCCATCAGAGAAACAACAGCAAGATACTGAAGCTTGTCACACAGACAGTTTTCTTTTCTTTGGAGAGATTTCTTTGCTCTTTCAACTCAGGTTCGTAGGCCTAGTTGGAACACAGAAAGCCAATCTCCACATTGAAAAACCTACGTTCCCATATGTATTCCTTTGAAAAACGAAATCCATTTTCATCAGAAAACAATGTACGAGATGCTGAGCTTCTACAATACATGGTTCTCTTGGAGAGATAAATGTGTTGCTTCAACTCAGCTGAATTTGCCTCTTTGGAACAATGTGATCTCATGTGAACCTTGGAAAACGTACGTCGCGGGAAGTAGTCCTTGCAAAACCGTACTCAATTTTCTCAGGAGACAATGGGCTAGATGCTCCTATTTCTGAAACAGACGGTTTTCTTTCAAGTTATGCATGTGTTTCTTTAAATTAGCTGGCTAGGCCTATTTTGAACAAAGAGATTTTATCTCCATATTGAGAAACTGAAGTTGCTCTAGGTATTTCATTGACAAACTACACTCAATCTGACAAGGAAACAATGTGTTAGATATTCCTTCTGGTAACATAGATGGTTTTCTTCGGAGAGAAACACGTGTTTGTTCAAATCAGCTGAAAAGGCCTCCATGATACAAAGGGAGCCTATCTCCATCCTGAAAAACCTAAGTTGCAAGAAGTATTCCTTTTAAATCTACTGACTACTCACATGGAAACAATATGCTAGATGCTGCAGCTTGTAGTTAGACGGTTTTCTTTGGAGAGACACATGTGTTTCTTCACCTCAGCTGAATTGACCTGTTTGGAACCAAGAGAGTCTACCTCCACCTTGAAAATCCTAACTTGCAGGAAGTATTTCTTTGAAAAAACTGGCAAAAGTCTCCCAGGGTGACAATGTTCTTATTCTCCAGGGTCAAACAGAGATGGTTTTCTTTCAGGAGATACATGTGTTCCTTTAAGTCATATAGAAAGGCCTATTTTGTAACAAAGAGCCCATATCCACATTGAATGACCTATGTTGCAGGAGGTATTCCTTTCCAAATCTATCTCGGTTCTCACAGGGAAGCAATGTGCTAGATGTTGCTGCTTGTAACATATAATGTTTCTTGGGAGAGATCCCTTTGTCTTCAACTCAGCTGAACAGGCCAACGTAGAAAAAAGGGAGCCTATCTCCACCGTGAGAAACCATGCTGCAGGAAGTATTCCAATCAAAAACAAACTTATCTCACAGGGAAACAATGTGCTACCATTCCTGCTTCCAACAGAGATGGTGTTCTTTCGAGAGGTATGTGTGTTTCTTGAAATCTGCGGAATAGGCCTATTGGAAACAAAGTGAGCCTATGTCTACATTGAAAGACCTAAACTGCCTGAAGTACTCCTTTCAAATAGTAACTCAGCTCTCTCACAGAATCAATGTGCTACATGCTGCAGCGTCTAATCTAGATGGTTTCCTTTTAGAGATACATGTGTTTCTTCAATTCACCTGATTGTGTGTATTGGGAACAAAGTGAGCCAACCCACCCTTGGAAAACGTAAGTTGCAGGAAGTCTTTCTTTGACAAACTTACTAAATTCTCACAGGGAAACAATGCCCGAATATTCCTGCTTCCAACAGAGATGGCTTTCTTTGGAGAGATATATGTGTTTCTTCAAATGTGCTGAATAGGCCTACTTGGAACAAAGTGTGCCTATCTCTACATTGAAAATCCTCAGTTGCCCGAAGTACTCCTTTCAAGTACTAACTCAGATCTCACAGAGAAACCATGTGCTACATGCTGCAGCTTCTAATCCCGATGGTTTCCTTTTAGAAATACATGTGTTTCTTCAATTCACATGAAGGTGTGTATTGGGAACAAAGTGAGTCAACCCAACCTTGGAAAACGTAAATTGCAGGAAGTATTCCCTTGCAAAACCTATTCAATTCGAAGTTGGAAACAATATGGGGGATGCTCCTTCTTCCACAGAGATGTTTTCTTTGAGAGACACACGTGTTTCTTCAAGTTAGCTGGACAGGCCTATTTGCTTACTGACTGTAACATATAAGATTTCTTTGGAGAGATACATGTGTTTCTTCAATGCAGCTGAAAAATGCCAATGTGGAAATAAGGGAGCCTCTCTCCACCATGAAGCACCCTGTTGCAGGAAGTATTCCATTTACAAACAAACACAATCTCCCAGGGAGACAATGTGCTATTACTCATGCTTCCAGCAGAGATGGTTTTTTTGGAGAAATATATGTGTTTCTTCAAATCTGCTGAACAGGCCTATTAGGAACAAAGAGAGCCTATGTCTACATTGAAAAAGCTAAATTGCCTGAAGTACTCCTTTCAAATATTAACTCAGCTGTCACAGGGAAACAATGAGCTGCACGGTACAGCTTCTAACATAGATGGTTTCCTTTTAGAGGTACGTGTGTTTCTTCAACTCACCTGCCTGTGTCTATCTGGAAAAAAGTGAGCCTATCCCAACCTTGAAAACCCTAAGCTGTAGGAAGTATTCCTATGCAAAGCCTTCTCAATTCTTACTGGGATACAATGTGGTGGATTCTCCTGCTTCTCACACAGATGTTTTCTGTCAAAAGACACATGTGTTTGTTCAAATTAGCCGGGGAGGCCTATTTGGAACAAACAACCCTTTGTTCCCCTTGCAAATTCTGAATGGTGGGAAGAAATTCTTTTAAAATACTCATTTTTAACAGGGAAGCAATGTGCTAGATGTTGAAGATTGTAACATAGATAGTTTTCTTTGCAGAGACACTGATGTTTTTACAACTTAGCTCACAGGCCTACGTGGAAGATAGAGAGCCTATCTCCCTTTGAAAAACGTAAGTTGCCCAAAGTATTCCTTTTAAAATGAAACTCAATTCTCTGAGGGAAAGAATGTGCTATATGCTCCTGATTCTGACTCAAGTGGTTTCTTTTGAGATACATGAGTTCCTTTAACTCTGCTGAAAGGGCCTATTTGGAACAAACAGCCTATCTCCACCTTGAATTTCAAAGATGCAGGAAGTACTGCTTTCAAAAACTTACTGGTTTTTACACGGGTAAACAATGAAGTACATGGCGAAGTTTGTAATCTAGTTGGTTTTCGTTTAGTGCTCCATGTGTTTCTTGAACTCATCTGAATAGGCCCATTTGGAACAAAGAGAGCCTACGTTCACTTTGAAAAATGTAATTTATAGGAAGTACTCCTATCAATAATTAACTCTCTTCTCAGAGGTATACTAGGTCCTAGATTCTATAGCTTGTATCACAGATAGTTTACTGTCAAGAGATAAATGTGTTTCTTCAACTTGCCTGAATAGGCCTATTTCAAAAAAAAGAGCTGATTTTCCCTTTGAAAAACCTAAGTCACAGGAAGTATTCCTTCAAAAACCAGCTCAATTCTCGCAGTGAAACAAGCTCCTAGATGCTGCAGTTTTGAACATAGATGGTTTTCTTTGCACAGATACATGTCTTTGTTCACCTCAGCTGAATAGACCTATTTGTTACAAAGAGAGCCTCTCTCCGCCTTGAAAAACCTAAGTTGCCAAAGTGTTCATTTTCTATGTACTGAATACTCAGAGGGAAACAATGTGCTACATGTTGCAGCTTCTAGCATTGATGGTTTTCTGGAGATATAAATCTGTTTCTTCACATCAGCTGAATGGTCTTATTTGAAAAAAGGTAAACTTATCTCAACCTTGAAACATACGTTGCTGGAAAGTAGGACGTTCAGGAACATACTCCACTGTCACAGGGAAATAATGTGCTAGAAGCTCCTGCTTCTACTACAGATGATTTCCTTTCTAGAGATACATGTGTTTCTTCCAATTAGCTGAAAAGACCTAATTGAAAAAAGCGAGATTTCTCCATCTTCAAAATTCTCACTGGCAGAGAGTATTTCTTAGGAAAATTAACTACTCTCCATCAGAGAAACAACAGCAAGATACTGAAGCTTGTCACACAGACAGTTTTCTTTTCTTTGGAGAGATTTCTTTGCTCTTTCAACTCAGGTTCGTAGGCCTAGTTGGAACACAGAAAGCCAATCTCCACATTGAAAAACCTACGTTCCCATATGTATTCCTTTGAAAAACGAAATCCATTTTCATCAGAAAACAATGTACGAGATGCTGAGCTTCTACAATACATGGTTCTCTTGGAGAGATAAATGTGTTGCTTCAACTCAGCTGAATTTGCCTCTTTGGAACAATGTGATCTCATGTGAACCTTGGAAAACGTCCGTCGCGGGAAGTAGTCCTTGCAAAACCGTACTCAATTTTCTCAGGAGACAATGGGCTAGATGCTCCTATTTCTGAAACAGACGGTTTTCTTTCAAGTTATGCATGTGTTTCTTTAAATTAGCTGGCTAGGCCTATTTTGAACAAAGAGATCTTATCTCCATATTGAGAAACTGAAGTTGCTCTAGGTATTTCATTGACAAACTACACTCAATCTGACAAGGAAACAATGTGTTAGATATTCCTTCTGGTAACATAGATGGTTTTCTTCGGAGAGAAACACGTGTTTGTTCAAATCAGCTGAAAAGGCCTTCATGATACAAAGGGAGCCTATCTCCATCCTGAAAAACCTAAGTTGCAAGAAGTATTCCTTTTAAATCTACTGACTACTCACATGGAAACAATATGCTAGATGCTGCAGCTTGTAGTTAGACGGTTTTCTTTGGAGAGACACATGTGTTTCTTCACCTCAGCTGAATTGACCTGTTTGGAACCAAGAGAGTCTACCTCCACCTTGAAAATCCTAACTTGCAGGAAGTATTTCTTTGAAAAAACTGGCAAAAGTCTCCCAGGGTGACAATGTTCTTATTCTCCAGGGTCAAACAGAGATGGTTTTCTTTCAGGAGATACATGTGTTCCTTTAAGTCATATAGAAAGGCCTATTTTGTAACAAAGAGCCCATATCCACATTGAATGACCTATGTTGCAGGAGGTATTCCTTTCCAAATCTATCTCGGTTCTCACAGGGAAGCAATGTGCTAGATGTTGCTGCTTGTAACATATAATGTTTCTTGGGAGAGATCCCTTTGTCTTCAACTCAGCTGAACAGGCCAACGTAGAAAAAAGGGAGCCTATCTCCACCGTGAGAAACCATGCTGCAGGAAGTATTCCAATCAAAAACAAACTTATCTCACAGGGAAACAATGTGCTACCATTCCTGCTTCCAACAGAGATGGTGTTCTTTCGAGAGGTATGTGTGTTTCTTGAAATCTGCGGAATAGGCCTATTGGAAACAAAGTGAGCCTATGTCTACATTGAAAGACCTAAACTGCCTGAAGTACTCCTTTCAAATAGTAACTCAGCTCTCTCACAGAATCAATGTGCTACATGCTGCAGCGTCTAATCTAGATGGTTTCCTTTTAGAGATACATGTGTTTCTTCAATTCACCTGATTGTGTGTATTGGGAACAAAGTGAGCCAACCCACCCTTGGAAAACGTAAGTTGCAGGAAGTCTTTCTTTGACAAACTTACTAAATTCTCACAGGGAAACAATGCCCGAATATTCCTGCTTCCAACAGAGATGGCTTTCTTTGGAGAGATATATGTGTTTCTTCAAATGTGCTGAATAGGCCTACTTGGAACAAAGTGTGCCTATCTCTACATTGAAAATCCTCAGTTGCCCGAAGTACTCCTTTCAAGTACTAACTCAGATCTCACAGAGAAACCATGTGCTACATGCTGCAGCTTCTAATCCCGATGGTTTCCTTTTAGAAATACATGTGTTTCTTCAATTCACATGAAGGTGTGTATTGGGAACAAAGTGAGTCAACCCAACCTTGGAAAACGTAAATTGCAGGAAGTATTCCCTTGCAAAACCTATTCAATTCGAAGTTGGAAACAATATGGGGGATGCTCCTTCTTCCACAGAGATGTTTTCTTTGAGAGACACACGTGTTTCTTCAAGTTAGCTGGACAGGCCTATTTGCTTACTGACTGTAACATATAAGATTTCTTTGGAGAGATACATGTGTTTCTTCAATGCAGCTGAAAAATGCCAATGTGGAAATAAGGGAGCCTCTCTCCACCATGAAGCACCCTGTTGCAGGAAGTATTCCATTTACAAACAAACACAATCTCCCAGGGAGACAATGTGCTATTACTCATGCTTCCAGCAGAGATGGTTTTTTTGGAGAAATATATGTGTTTCTTCAAATCTGCTGAACAGGCCTATTAGGAACAAAGAGAGCCTATGTCTACATTGAAAAAGCTAAATTGCCTGAAGTACTCCTTTCAAATATTAACTCAGCTGTCACAGGGAAACAATGAGCTGCACGGTACAGCTTCTAACATAGATGGTTTCCTTTTAGAGGTACGTGTGTTTCTTCAACTCACCTGCCTGTGTCTATCTGGAAAAAAGTGAGCCTATCCCAACCTTGAAAACCCTAAGCTGTAGGAAGTATTCCTATGCAAAGCCTTCTCAATTCTTACTGGGATACAATGTGGTGGATTCTCCTGCTTCTCACACAGATGTTTTCTGTCAAAAGACACATGTGTTTGTTCAAATTAGCCGGGGAGGCCTATTTGGAACAAACAACCCTTTGTTCCCCTTGCAAATTCTGAATGGTGGGAAGAAATTCTTTTAAAATACTCATTTTTAACAGGGAAGCAATGTGCTAGATGTTGAAGATTGTAACATAGATAGTTTTCTTTGCAGAGACACTGATGTTTTTACAACTTAGCTCACAGGCCTACGTGGAAGATAGAGAGCCTATCTCCCTTTGAAAAACGTAAGTTGCCCAAAGTATTCCTTTTAAAATGAAACTCAATTCTCTGAGGGAAAGAATGTGCTATATGCTCCTGATTCTGACTCAAGTGGTTTCTTTTGAGATACATGAGTTCCTTTAACTCTGCTGAAAGGGCCTATTTGGAACAAACAGCCTATCTCCACCTTGAATTTCAAAGATGCAGGAAGTACTGCTTTCAAAAACTTACTGGTTTTTACACGGGTAAACAATGAAGTACATGGCGAAGTTTGTAATCTAGTTGGTTTTCGTTTAGTGCTCCATGTGTTTCTTGAACTCATCTGAATAGGCCCATGTGGAACAAAGAGAGCCTACGTTCACTTTGAAAAATGTAATTTATAGGAAGTACTCCTATCAATAATTAACTCTCTTCTCAGAGGTATACTAGGTCCTAGATTCTATAGCTTGTATCACAGATAGTTTACTGTCAAGAGATAAATGTGTTTCTTCAACTTGCCTGAATAGGCCTATTTCAAAAAAAAGAGCTGATTTTCCCTTTGAAAAACCTAAGTCACAGGAAGTATTCCTTCAAAAACCAGCTCAATTCTCGCAGTGAAACAAGCTCCTAGATGCTGCAGTTTTGAACATAGATGGTTTTCTTTGCACAGATACATGTCTTTGTTCACCTCAGCTGAATAGACCTATTTGTTACAAAGAGAGCCTCTCTCCACCTTGAAAAACCTAAGTTGCCAAAGTGTTCATTTTCTATGTACTGAATACTCAGAGGGAAACAATGTGCTACATGTTGCAGCTTCTAGCATTGATGGTTTTCTGGAGATATAAATCTGTTTCTTCACATCAGCTGAATGGTCTTATTTGAAAAAAGGTAAACTTATCTCAACCTTGAAACATACGTTGCTGGAAAGTAGGACGTTCAGGAACATACTCCACTGTCACAGGGAAATAATGTGCTAGAAGCTCCTGCTTCTACTACAGATGATTTCCTTTCTAGAGATACATGTGTTTCTTCCAATTAGCTGAAAAGACCTAATTGAAAAAAGCGAGATTTCTCCACCTGCAAAATTCTCACTGGCAGAGAGTATTTCTTAGGAAAATTAACTACTCTCCATCAGAGAAACAACAGCAAGATACTGAAGCTTGTCACACAGACAGTTTTCTTTTCTTTGGAGAGATTTCTTTGCTCTTTCAACTCAGGTTCGTAGGCCTAGTTGGAACACAGAAAGCCAATCTCCACATTGAAAAACCTACGTTCCCATATGTATTCCTTTGAAAAACGAAATCCATTTTCATCAGAAAACAATGTACGAGATGCTGAGCTTCTACAATACATGGTTCTCTTGGAGAGATAAATGTGTTGCTTCAACTCAGCTGAATTTGCCTCTTTGGAACAATGTGATGTCATGTGAACCTTGGAAAACGTCCGTCGCGGGAAGTAGTCCTTGCAAAACCGTACTCAATTTTCTCAGGAGACAATGGGCTAGATGCTCCTATTTCTGAAACAGACGGTTTTCTTTCAAGTTATGCATGTGTTTCTTTAAATTAGCTGGCTAGGCCTATTTTGAACAAAGAGATTTTATCTCCATATTGAGAAACTGAAGTTGCTCTAGGTATTTCATTGACAAACTACACTCAATCTGACAAGGAAACAATGTGTTAGATATTCCTTCTGGTAACATAGATGGTTTTCTTCGGAGAGAAACACGTGTTTGTTCAAATCAGCTGAAAAGGCCTCCATGATACAAAGGGAGCCTATCTCCATCCTGAAAAACCTAAGTTGCAAGAAGTATTCCTTTTAAATCTACTGACTACTCACATGGAAACAATATGCTAGATGCTGCAGCTTGTAGTTAGACGGTTTTCTTTGGAGAGACACATGTGTTTCTTCACCTCAGCTGAATTGACCTGTTTGGAACCAAGAGAGTCTACCTCCACCTTGAAAATCCTAACTTGCAGGAAGTATTTCTTTGAAAAAACTGGCAAAAGTCTCCCAGGGTGACAATGTTCTTATTCTCCAGGGTCAAACAGAGATGGTTTTCTTTCAGGAGATACATGTGTTCCTTTAAGTCATATAGAAAGGCCTATTTTGTAACAAAGAGCCCATATCCACATTGAATGACCTATGTTGCAGGAGGTATTCCTTTCCAAATCTATCTCGGTTCTCACAGGGAAGCAATGTGCTAGATGTTGCTGCTTGTAACATATAATGTTTCTTGGGAGAGATCCCTTTGTCTTCAACTCAGCTGAACAGGCCAACGTAGAAAAAAGGGAGCCTATCTCCACCGTGAGAAACCATGCTGCAGGAAGTATTCCAATCAAAAACAAACTTATCTCACAGGGAAACAATGTGCTACCATTCCTGCTTCCAACAGAGATGGTGTTCTTTCGAGAGGTATGTGTGTTTCTTGAAATCTGCGGAATAGGCCTATTGGAAACAAAGTGAGCCTATGTCTACATTGAAAGACCTAAACTGCCTGAAGTACTCCTTTCAAATAGTAACTCAGCTCTCTCACAGAATCAATGTGCTACATGCTGCAGCGTCTAATCTAGATGGTTTCCTTTTAGAGATACATGTGTTTCTTCAATTCACCTGATTGTGTGTATTGGGAACAAAGTGAGCCAACCCACCCTTGGAAAACGTAAGTTGCAGGAAGTCTTTCTTTGACAAACTTACTAAATTCTCACAGGGAAACAATGCCCGAATATTCCTGCTTCCAACAGAGATGGCTTTCTTTGGAGAGATATATGTGTTTCTTCAAATGTGCTGAATAGGCCTACTTGGAACAAAGTGTGCCTATCTCTACATTGAAAATCCTCAGTTGCCCGAAGTACTCCTTTCAAGTACTAACTCAGATCTCACAGAGAAACCATGTGCTACATGCTGCAGCTTCTAATCCCGATGGTTTCCTTTTAGAAATACATGTGTTTC
The DNA here is from genome assembly GCF_047511655.1 of Castor canadensis. Classification (NCBI taxonomy): domain Eukaryota; kingdom Metazoa; phylum Chordata; class Mammalia; order Rodentia; family Castoridae; genus Castor; species Castor canadensis. The sequence continues at coordinate 28,491,010 of NC_133402.1, read as the reverse complement.
TTCAATTCACATGAAGGTGTGTATTGGGAACAAAGTGAGTCAACCCAACCTTGGAAAACGTAAATTGCAGGAAGTATTCCCTTGCAAAACCTATTCAATTCGAAGTTGGAAACAATATGGGGGATGCTCCTTCTTCCACAGAGATGTTTTCTTTGAGAGACACACGTGTTTCTTCAAGTTAGCTGGACAGGCCTATTTGCTTACTGACTGTAACATATAAGATTTCTTTGGAGAGATACATGTGTTTCTTCAATGCAGCTGAAAAATGCCAATGTGGAAATAAGGGAGCCTCTCTCCACCATGAAGCACCCTGTTGCAGGAAGTATTCCATTTACAAACAAACACAATCTCCCAGGGAGACAATGTGCTATTACTCATGCTTCCAGCAGAGATGGTTTTTTTGGAGAAATATATGTGTTTCTTCAAATCTGCTGAACAGGCCTATTAGGAACAAAGAGAGCCTATGTCTACATTGAAAAAGCTAAATTGCCTGAAGTACTCCTTTCAAATATTAACTCAGCTGTCACAGGGAAACAATGAGCTGCACGGTACAGCTTCTAACATAGATGGTTTCCTTTTAGAGGTACGTGTGTTTCTTCAACTCACCTGCCTGTGTCTATCTGGAAAAAAGTGAGCCTATCCCAACCTTGAAAACCCTAAGCTGTAGGAAGTATTCCTATGCAAAGCCTTCTCAATTCTTACTGGGATACAATGTGGTGGATTCTCCTGCTTCTCACACAGATGTTTTCTGTCAAAAGACACATGTGTTTGTTCAAATTAGCCGGGGAGGCCTATTTGGAACAAACAACCCTTTGTTCCCCTTGCAAATTCTGAATGGTGGGAAGAAATTCTTTTAAAATACTCATTTTTAACAGGGAAGCAATGTGCTAGATGTTGAAGATTGTAACATAGATAGTTTTCTTTGCAGAGACACTGATGTTTTTACAACTTAGCTCACAGGCCTACGTGGAAGATAGAGAGCCTATCTCCCTTTGAAAAACGTAAGTTGCCCAAAGTATTCCTTTTAAAATGAAACTCAATTCTCTGAGGGAAAGAATGTGCTATATGCTCCTGATTCTGACTCAAGTGGTTTCTTTTGAGATACATGAGTTCCTTTAACTCTGCTGAAAGGGCCTATTTGGAACAAACAGCCTATCTCCACCTTGAATTTCAAAGATGCAGGAAGTACTGCTTTCAAAAACTTACTGGTTTTTACACGGGTAAACAATGAAGTACATGGCGAAGTTTGTAATCTAGTTGGTTTTCGTTTAGTGCTCCATGTGTTTCTTGAACTCATCTGAATAGGCCCATGTGGAACAAAGAGAGCCTACGTTCACTTTGAAAAATGTAATTTATAGGAAGTACTCCTATCAATAATTAACTCTCTTCTCAGAGGTATACTAGGTCCTAGATTCTATAGCTTGTATCACAGATAGTTTACTGTCAAGAGATAAATGTGTTTCTTCAACTTGCCTGAATAGGCCTATTTCAAAAAAAAGAGCTGATTTTCCCTTTGAAAAACCTAAGTCACAGGAAGTATTCCTTCAAAAACCAGCTCAATTCTCGCAGTGAAACAAGCTCCTAGATGCTGCAGTTTTGAACATAGATGGTTTTCTTTGCACAGATACATGTCTTTGTTCACCTCAGCTGAATAGACCTATTTGTTACAAAGAGAGCCTCTCTCCACCTTGAAAAACCTAAGTTGCCAAAGTGTTCATTTTCTATGTACTGAATACTCAGAGGGAAACAATGTGCTACATGTTGCAGCTTCTAGCATTGATGGTTTTCTGGAGATATAAATCTGTTTCTTCACATCAGCTGAATGGTCTTATTTGAAAAAAGGTAAACTTATCTCAACCTTGAAACATACGTTGCTGGAAAGTAGGACGTTCAGGAACATACTCCACTGTCACAGGGAAATAATGTGCTAGAAGCTCCTGCTTCTACTACAGATGATTTCCTTTCTAGAGATACATGTGTTTCTTCCAATTAGCTGAAAAGACCTAATTGAAAAAAGCGAGATTTCTCCACCTGCAAAATTCTCACTGGCAGAGAGTATTTCTTAGGAAAATTAACTACTCTCCATCAGAGAAACAACAGCAAGATACTGAAGCTTGTCACACAGACAGTTTTCTTTTCTTTGGAGAGATTTCTTTGCTCTTTCAACTCAGGTTCGTAGGCCTAGTTGGAACACAGAAAGCCAATCTCCACATTGAAAAACCTACGTTCCCATATGTATTCCTTTGAAAAACGAAATCCATTTTCATCAGAAAACAATGTACGAGATGCTGAGCTTCTACAATACATGGTTCTCTTGGAGAGATAAATGTGTTGCTTCAACTCAGCTGAATTTGCCTCTTTGGAACAATGTGATGTCATGTGAACCTTGGAAAACGTCCGTCGCGGGAAGTAGTCCTTGCAAAACCGTACTCAATTTTCTCAGGAGACAATGGGCTAGATGCTCCTATTTCTGAAACAGACGGTTTTCTTTCAAGTTATGCATGTGTTTCTTTAAATTAGCTGGCTAGGCCTATTTTGAACAAAGAGATTTTATCTCCATATTGAGAAACTGAAGTTGCTCTAGGTATTTCATTGACAAACTACACTCAATCTGACAAGGAAACAATGTGTTAGATATTCCTTCTGGTAACATAGATGGTTTTCTTCGGAGAGAAACACGTGTTTGTTCAAATCAGCTGAAAAGGCCTCCATGATACAAAGGGAGCCTATCTCCATCCTGAAAAACCTAAGTTGCAAGAAGTATTCCTTTTAAATCTACTGACTACTCACATGGAAACAATATGCTAGATGCTGCAGCTTGTAGTTAGACGGTTTTCTTTGGAGAGACACATGTGTTTCTTCACCTCAGCTGAATTGACCTGTTTGGAACCAAGAGAGTCTACCTCCACCTTGAAAATCCTAACTTGCAGGAAGTATTTCTTTGAAAAAACTGGCAAAAGTCTCCCAGGGTGACAATGTTCTTATTCTCCAGGGTCAAACAGAGATGGTTTTCTTTCAGGAGATACATGTGTTCCTTTAAGTCATATAGAAAGGCCTATTTTGTAACAAAGAGCCCATATCCACATTGAATGACCTATGTTGCAGGAGGTATTCCTTTCCAAATCTATCTCGGTTCTCACAGGGAAGCAATGTGCTAGATGTTGCTGCTTGTAACATATAATGTTTCTTGGGAGAGATCCCTTTGTCTTCAACTCAGCTGAACAGGCCAACGTAGAAAAAAGGGAGCCTATCTCCACCGTGAGAAACCATGCTGCAGGAAGTATTCCAATCAAAAACAAACTTATCTCACAGGGAAACAATGTGCTACCATTCCTGCTTCCAACAGAGATGGTGTTCTTTCGAGAGGTATGTGTGTTTCTTGAAATCTGCGGAATAGGCCTATTGGAAACAAAGTGAGCCTATGTCTACATTGAAAGACCTAAACTGCCTGAAGTACTCCTTTCAAATAGTAACTCAGCTCTCTCACAGAATCAATGTGCTACATGCTGCAGCGTCTAATCTAGATGGTTTCCTTTTAGAGATACATGTGTTTCTTCAATTCACCTGATTGTGTGTATTGGGAACAAAGTGAGCCAACCCACCCTTGGAAAACGTAAGTTGCAGGAAGTCTTTCTTTGACAAACTTACTAAATTCTCACAGGGAAACAATGCCCGAATATTCCTGCTTCCAACAGAGATGGCTTTCTTTGGAGAGATATATGTGTTTCTTCAAATGTGCTGAATAGGCCTACTTGGAACAAAGTGTGCCTATCTCTACATTGAAAATCCTCAGTTGCCCGAAGTACTCCTTTCAAGTACTAACTCAGATCTCACAGAGAAACCATGTGCTACATGCTGCAGCTTCTAATCCCGATGGTTTCCTTTTAGAAATACATGTGTTTCTTCAATTCACATGAAGGTGTGTATTGGGAACAAAGTGAGTCAACCCAACCTTGGAAAACGTAAATTGCAGGAAGTATTCCCTTGCAAAACCTATTCAATTCGAAGTTGGAAACAATATGGGGGATGCTCCTTCTTCCACAGAGATGTTTACTTTGAGAGACACACGTGTTTCTTCAAGTTAGCTGGACAGGCCTATTTGCTTACTGACTGTAACATATAAGATTTCTTTGGAGAGATACATGTGTTTCTTCAATGCAGCTGAAAAATGCCAATGTGGAAATAAGGGAGCCTCTCTCCACCATGAAGCACCCTGTTGCAGGAAGTATTCCATTTACAAACAAACACAATCTCCCAGGGAGACAATGTGCTATTACTCATGCTTCCAGCAGAGATGGTTTTTTTGGAGAAATATATGTGTTTCTTCAAATCTGCTGAACAGGCCTATTAGGAACAAAGAGAGCCTATGTCTACATTGAAAAAGCTAAATTGCCTGAAGTACTCCTTTCAAATATTAACTCAGCTGTCACAGGGAAACAATGAGCTGCACGGTACAGCTTCTAACATAGATGGTTTCCTTTTAGAGGTACGTGTGTTTCTTCAACTCACCTGCCTGTGTCTATCTGGAAAAAAGTGAGCCTATCCCAACCTTGAAAACCCTAAGCTGTAGGAAGTATTCCTATGCAAAGCCTTCTCAATTCTTACTGGGATACAATGTGGTGGATTCTCCTGCTTCTCACACAGATGTTTTCTGTCAAAAGACACATGTGTTTGTTCAAATTAGCCGGGGAGGCCTATTTGGAACAAACAACCCTTTGTTCCCCTTGCAAATTCTGAATGGTGGGAAGAAATTCTTTTAAAATACTCATTTTTAACAGGGAAGCAATGTGCTAGATGTTGAAGATTGTAACATAGATAGTTTTCTTTGCAGAGACACTGATGTTTTTACAACTTAGCTCACAGGCCTACGTGGAAGATAGAGAGCCTATCTCCCTTTGAAAAACGTAAGTTGCCCAAAGTATTCCTTTTAAAATGAAACTCAATTCTCTGAGGGAAAGAATGTGCTATATGCTCCTGATTCTGACTCAAGTGGTTTCTTTTGAGATACATGAGTTCCTTTAACTCTGCTGAAAGGGCCTATTTGGAACAAACAGCCTATCTCCACCTTGAATTTCAAAGATGCAGGAAGTACTGCTTTCAAAAACTTACTGGTTTTTACACGGGTAAACAATGAAGTACATGGCGAAGTTTGTAATCTAGTTGGTTTTCGTTTAGTGCTCCATGTGTTTCTTGAACTCATCTGAATAGGCCCATTTGGAACAAAGAGAGCCTACGTTCACTTTGAAAAATGTAATTTATAGGAAGTACTCCTATCAATAATTAACTCTCTTCTCAGAGGTATACTAGGTCCTAGATTCTATAGCTTGTATCACAGATAGTTTACTGTCAAGAGATAAATGTGTTTCTTCAACTTGCCTGAATAGGCCTATTTCAAAAAAAAGAGCTGATTTTCCCTTTGAAAAACCTAAGTCACAGGAAGTATTCCTTCAAAAACCAGCTCAATTCTCGCAGTGAAACAAGCTCCTAGATGCTGCAGTTTTGAACATAGATGGTTTTCTTTGCACAGATACATGTCTTTGTTCACCTCAGCTGAATAGACCTATTTGTTACAAAGAGAGCCTCTCTCCACCTTGAAAAACCTAAGTTGCCAAAGTGTTCATTTTCTATGTACTGAATACTCAGAGGGAAACAATGTGCTACATGTTGCAGCTTCTAGCATTGATGGTTTTCTGGAGATATAAATCTGTTTCTTCACATCAGCTGAATGGTCTTATTTGAAAAAAGGTAAACTTATCTCAACCTTGAAACATACGTTGCTGGAAAGTAGGACGTTCAGGAACATACTCCACTGTCACAGGGAAATAATGTGCTAGAAGCTCCTGCTTCTACTACAGATGATTTCCTTTCTAGAGATACATGTGTTTCTTCCAATTAGCTGAAAAGACCTAATTGAAAAAAGCGAGATTTCTCCACCTTCAAAATTCTCACTGGCAGAGAGTATTTCTTAGGAAAATTAACTACTCTCCATCAGAGAAACAACAGCAAGATACTGAAGCTTGTCACACAGACAGTTTTCTTTTCTTTGGAGAGATTTCTTTGCTCTTTCAACTCAGGTTCGTAGGCCTAGTTGGAACACAGAAAGCCAATCTCCACATTGAAAAACCTACGTTCCCATATGTATTCCTTTGAAAAACGAAATCCATTTTCATCAGAAAACAATGTACGAGATGCTGAGCTTCTACAATACATGGTTCTCTTGGAGAGATAAATGTGTTGCTTCAACTCAGCTGAATTTGCCTCTTTGGAACAATGTGATCTCATGTGAACCTTGGAAAACGTCCGTCGCGGGAAGTAGTCCTTGCAAAACCGTACTCAATTTTCTCAGGAGACAATGGGCTAGATGCTCCTATTTCTGAAACAGACGGTTTTCTTTCAAGTTATGCATGTGTTTCTTTAAATTAGCTGGCTAGGCCTATTTTGAACAAAGAGATTTTATCTCCATATTGAGAAACTGAAGTTGCTCTAGGTATTTCATTGACAAACTACACTCAATCTGACAAGGAAACAATGTGTTAGATATTCCTTCTGGTAACATAGATGGTTTTCTTCGGAGAGAAACACGTGTTTGTTCAAATCAGCTGAAAAGGCCTCCATGATACAAAGGGAGCCTATCTCCATCCTGAAAAACCTAAGTTGCAAGAAGTATTCCTTTTAAATCTACTGACTACTCACATGGAAACAATATGCTAGATGCTGCAGCTTGTAGTTAGACGGTTTTCTTTGGAGAGACACATGTGTTTCTTCACCTCAGCTGAATTGACCTGTTTGGAACCAAGAGAGTCTACCTCCACCTTGAAAATCCTAACTTGCAGGAAGTATTTCTTTGAAAAAACTGGCAAAAGTCTCCCAGGGTGACAATGTTCTTATTCTCCAGGGTCAAACAGAGATGGTTTTCTTTCAGGAGATACATGTGTTCCTTTAAGTCATATAGAAAGGCCTATTTTGTAACAAAGAGCCCATATCCACATTGAATGACCTATGTTGCAGGAGGTATTCCTTTCCAAATCTATCTCGGTTCTCACAGGGAAGCAATGTGCTAGATGTTGCTGCTTGTAACATATAATGTTTCTTGGGAGAGATCCCTTTGTCTTCAACTCAGCTGAACAGGCCAACGTAGAAAAAAGGGAGCCTATCTCCACCGTGAGAAACCATGCTGCAGGAAGTATTCCAATCAAAAACAAACTTATCTCACAGGGAAACAATGTGCTACCATTCCTGCTTCCAACAGAGATGGTGTTCTTTCGAGAGGTATGTGTGTTTCTTGAAATCTGCGGAATAGGCCTATTGGAAACAAAGTGAGCCTATGTCTACATTGAAAGACCTAAACTGCCTGAAGTACTCCTTTCAAATAGTAACTCAGCTCTCTCACAGAATCAATGTGCTACATGCTGCAGCGTCTAATCTAGATGGTTTCCTTTTAGAGATACATGTGTTTCTTCAATTCACCTGATTGTGTGTATTGGGAACAAAGTGAGCCAACCCACCCTTGGAAAACGTAAGTTGCAGGAAGTCTTTCTTTGACAAACTTACTAAATTCTCACAGGGAAACAATGCCCGAATATTCCTGCTTCCAACAGAGATGGCTTTCTTTGGAGAGATATATGTGTTTCTTCAAATGTGCTGAATAGGCCTACTTGGAACAAAGTGTGCCTATCTCTACATTGAAAATCCTCAGTTGCCCGAAGTACTCCTTTCAAGTACTAACTCAGATCTCACAGAGAAACCATGTGCTACATGCTGCAGCTTCTAATCCCGATGGTTTCCTTTTAGAAATACATGTGTTTCTTCAATTCACATGAAGGTGTGTATTGGGAACAAAGTGAGTCAACCCAACCTTGGAAAACGTAAATTGCAGGAAGTATTCCCTTGCAAAACCTATTCAATTCGAAGTTGGAAACAATATGGGGGATGCTCCTTCTTCCACAGAGATGTTTTCTTTGAGAGACACACGTGTTTCTTCAAGTTAGCTGGACAGGCCTATTTGCTTACTGACTGTAACATATAAGATTTCTTTGGAGAGATACATGTGTTTCTTCAATGCAGCTGAAAAATGCCAATGTGGAAATAAGGGAGCCTCTCTCCACCATGAAGCACCCTGTTGCAGGAAGTATTCCATTTACAAACAAACACAATCTCCCAGGGAGACAATGTGCTATTACTCATGCTTCCAGCAGAGATGGTTTTTTTGGAGAAATATATGTGTTTCTTCAAATCTGCTGAACAGGCCTATTAGGAACAAAGAGAGCCTATGTCTACATTGAAAAAGCTAAATTGCCTGAAGTACTCCTTTCAAATATTAACTCAGCTGTCACAGGGAAACAATGAGCTGCACGGTACAGCTTCTAACATAGATGGTTTCCTTTTAGAGGTACGTGTGTTTCTTCAACTCACCTGCCTGTGTCTATCTGGAAAAAAGTGAGCCTATCCCAACCTTGAAAACCCTAAGCTGTAGGAAGTATTCCTATGCAAAGCCTTCTCAATTCTTACTGGGATACAATGTGGTGGATTCTCCTGCTTCTCACACAGATGTTTTCTGTCAAAAGACACATGTGTTTGTTCAAATTAGCCGGGGAGGCCTATTTGGAACAAACAACCCTTTGTTCCCCTTGCAAATTCTGAATGGTGGGAAGAAATTCTTTTAAAATACTCATTTTTAACAGGGAAGCAATGTGCTAGATGTTGAAGATTGTAACATAGATAGTTTTCTTTGCAGAGACACTGATGTTTTTACAACTTAGCTCACAGGCCTACGTGGAAGATAGAGAGCCTATCTCCCTTTGAAAAACGTAAGTTGCCCAAAGTATTCCTTTTAAAATGAAACTCAATTCTCTGAGGGAAAGAATGTGCTATATGCTCCTGATTCTGACTCAAGTGGTTTCTTTTGAGATACATGAGTTCCTTTAACTCTGCTGAAAGGGCCTATTTGGAACAAACAGCCTATCTCCACCTTGAATTTCAAAGATGCAGGAAGTACTGCTTTCAAAAACTTACTGGTTTTTACACGGGTAAACAATGAAGTACATGGCGAAGTTTGTAATCTAGTTGGTTTTCGTTTAGTGCTCCATGTGTTTCTTGAACTCATCTGAATAGGCCCATTTGGAACAAAGAGAGCCTACGTTCACTTTGAAAAATGTAATTTATAGGAAGTACTCCTATCAATAATTAACTCTCTTCTCAGAGGTATACTAGGTCCTAGATTCTATAGCTTGTATCACAGATAGTTTACAGTCAAGAGATGAATGTGTTTCTTCAACTTGCCTGAATAGGCCTATTTCAAAAAAAAGAGCTGATTTTCCCTTTGAAAAACCTAAGTCACAGGAAGTATTCCTTCAAAAACCAGCTCAATTCTCGCAGTGAAACAAGCTCCTAGATGCTGCAGTTTTGAACATAGATGGTTTTCTTTGGACAGATACATGTCTTTGTTCACCTCAGCTGAATAGACCTATTTGTTACAAAGAGAGCCTCTCTCCACCTTGAAAAACCTAAGTTGCCAAAGTGTTCATTTTCTATGTACTGAATACTCAGAGGGAAACAATGTGCTACATGTTGCAGCTTCTAGCATTGATGGCTTTCTGGAGATATAAATCTGTTTCTTCACATCAGCTGAATGGTCTTATTTGAAAAAAGGTAAACTTATCTCAACCTTGAAACATACGTTGCTGGAAAGTAGGACGTTCAGGAACATACTCCACTGTCACAGGGAAATAATGTGCTAGAAGCTCCTGCTTCTACTACAGATGATTTCCTTTCTAGAGATACATGTGTTTCTTCCAATTAGCTGAAAAGACCTAATTGAAAAAAGCGAGATTTCTCCACCTTCAAAATTCTCACTGGCAGAGAGTATTTCTTAGGAAAATTAACTACTCTCCATCAGAGAAACAACAGCAAGATACTGAAGCTTGTCACACAGACAGTTTTCTTTTCTTTGGAGAGATTTCTTTGCTCTTTCAACTCAGGTTCGTAGGCCTAGTTGGAACACAGAAAGCCAATCTCCACATTGAAAAACCTACGTTCCCATATGTATTCCTTTGAAAAACGAAATCCATTTTCATCAGAAAACAATGTACGAGATGCTGAGCTTCTACAATACATGGTTCTCTTGGAGAGATAAATGTGTTGCTTCAACTCAGCTGAATTTGCCTCTTTGGAACAATGTGATCTCATGTGAACCTTGGAAAACGTCCGTCGCGGGAAGTAGTCCTTGCAAAACCGTACTCAATTTTCTCAGGAGACAATGGGCTAGATGCTCCTATTTCTGAAACAGACGGTTTTCTTTCAAGTTATGCATGTGTTTCTTTAAATTAGCTGGCTAGGCCTATTTTGAACAAAGAGATTTTATCTCCATATTGAGAAACTGAAGTTGCTCTAGGTATTTCATTGACAAACTACACTCAATCTGACAAGGAAACAATGTGTTAGATATTCCTTCTGGTAACATAGATGGTTTTCTTCGGAGAGAAACACGTGTTTGTTCAAATCAGCTGAAAAGGCCTCCATGATACAAAGGGAGCCTATCTCCATCCTGAAAAACCTAAGTTGCAAGAAGTATTCCTTTTAAATCTACTGACTACTCACATGGAAACAATATGCTAGATGCTGCAGCTTGTAGTTAGACGGTTTTCTTTGGAGACACACATGTGTTTCTTCACCTCAGCTGAATTGACCTGTTTGGAACCAAGAGAGTCTACCTCCACCTTGAAAATCCTAACTTGCAGGAAGTATTTCTTTGAAAAAACTGGCAAAAGTCTCCCAGGGTGACAATGTTCTTATTCTCCAGGGTCAAACAGAGATGGTTTTCTTTCAGGAGATACATGTGTTCCTTTAAGTCATATAGAAAGGCCTATTTTGTAACAAAGAGCCCATATCCACATTGAATGACCTATGTTGCAGGAGGAATTCCTTTCCAAATCTATCTCGGTTCTCACAGGGAAGCAATGTGCTAGATGTTGCTGCTTGTGACATATAATGTTTCTTGGGAGAGATCCCTTTGTCTTCAACTCAGCTGAACAGGCCAACGTAGAAAAAAGGGAGCCTATCTCCACCGTGAGAAACCATGCTGCAGGAAGTATTCCAATCAAAAACAAACTTATCTCACAGGGAAACAATGTGCTACCATTCCTGCTTCCAACAGAGATGGTGTTCTTTCGAGAGGTATGTGTGTTTCTTGAAATCTGCGGAATAGGCCTATTGGAAACAAAGTGAGCCTATGTCTACATTGAAAGACCTAAACTGCCTGAAGTACTCCTTTCAAATAGTAACTCAGCTCTCTCACAGAATCAATGTGCTACATGCTGCAGCGTCTAATCTAGATGGTTTCCTTTTAGAGATACATGTGTTTCTTCAATTCACCTGATTGTGTGTATTGGGAACAAAGTGAGCCAACCCACCCTTGGAAAACGTAAGTTGCAGGAAGTCTTTCTTTGACAAACTTACTAAATTCTCACAGGGAAACAATGCCCGAATATTCCTGCTTCCAACAGAGATGGCTTTCTTTGGAGAGATATATGTGTTTCTTCAAATGTGCTGAATAGGCCTACTTGGAACAAAGTGTGCCTATCTCTACATTGAAAATCCTCAGTTGCCCGAAGTACTCCTTTCAAGTACTAACTCAGATCTCACAGAGAAACCATGTGCTACATGCTGCAGCTTCTAATCCCGATGGTTTCCTTTTAGAAATACATGTGTTTCTTCAATTCACATGAAGGTGTGTATTGGGAACAAAGTGAGTCAACCCAACCTTGGAAAACGTAAATTGCAGGAAGTATTCCCTTGCAAAACCTATTCAATTCGAAGTTGGAAACAATATGGGGGATGCTCCTTCTTCCACAGAGATGTTTTCTTTGAGAGACACACGTGTTTCTTCAAGTTAGCTGGACAGGCCTATTTGCTTACTGACTGTAACATATAAGATTTCTTTGGAGAGATACATGTGTTTCTTCAATGCAGCTGAAAAATGCCAATGTGGAAATAAGGGAGCCTCTCTCCACCATGAAGCACCCTGTTGCAGGAAGTATTCCATTTACAAACAAACACAATCTCCCAGGGAGACAATGTGCTATTACTCATGCTTCCAGCAGAGATGGTTTTTTTGGAGAAATATATGTGTTTCTTCAAATCTGCTGAACAGGCCTATTAGGAACAAAGAGAGCCTATGTCTACATTGAAAAAGCTAAATTGCCTGAAGTACTCCTTTCAAATATTAACTCAGCTGTCACAGGGAAACAATGAGCTGCACGGTACAGCTTCTAACATAGATGGTTTCCTTTTAGAGGTACGTGTGTTTCTTCAACTCACCTGCCTGTGTCTATCTGGAAAAAAGTGAGCCTATCCCAACCTTGAAAACCCTAAGCTGTAGGAAGTATTCCTATGCAAAGCCTTCTCAATTCTTACTGGGATACAATGTGGTGGATTCTCCTGCTTCTCACACAGATGTTTTCTGTCAAAAGACACATGTGTTTGTTCAAATTAGCCGGGGAGGCCTATTTGGAACAAACAACCCTTTGTTCCCCTTGCAAATTCTGAATGGTGGGAAGAAATTCTTTTAAAATACTCATTTTTAACAGGGAAGCAATGTGCTAGATGTTGAAGATTGTAACATAGATAGTTTTCTTTGCAGAGACACTGATGTTTTTACAACTTAGCTCACAGGCCTACGTGGAAGATAGAGAGCCTATCTCCCTTTGAAAAACGTAAGTTGCCCAAAGTATTCCTTTTAAAATGAAACTCAATTCTCTGAGGGAAAGAATGTGCTATATGCTCCTGATTCTGACTCAAGTGGTTTCTTTTGAGATACATGAGTTCCTTTAACTCTGCTGAAAGGGCCTATTTGGAACAAACAGCCTATCTCCACCTTGAATTTCAAAGATGCAGGAAGTACTGCTTTCAAAAACTTACTGGTTTTTACACGGGTAAACAATGAAGTACATGGCGAAGTTTGTAATCTAGTTGGTTTTCGTTTAGTGCTCCATGTGTTTCTTGAACTCATCTGAATAGGCCCATTTGGAACAAAGAGAGCCTACGTTCACTTTGAAAAATGTAATTTATAGGAAGTACTCCTATCAATAATTAACTCTCTTCTCAGAGGTATACTAGGTCCTAGATTCTATAGCTTGTATCACAGATAGTTTACAGTCAAGAGATGAATGTGTTTCTTCAACTTGCCTGAATAGGCCTATTTCAAAAAAAAGAGCTGATTTTCCCTTTGAAAAACCTAAGTCACAGGAAGTATTCCTTCAAAAACCAGCTCAATTCTCGCAGTGAAACAAGCTCCTAGATGCTGCAGTTTTGAACATAGATGGTTTTCTTTGGACAGATACATGTCTTTGTTCACCTCAGCTGAATAGACCTATTTGTTACAAAGAGAGCCTCTCTCCACCTTGAAAAACCTAAGTTGCCAAAGTGTTCATTTTCTATGTACTGAATACTCAGAGGGAAACAATGTGCTACATGTTGCAGCTTCTAGCATTGATGGCTTTCTGGAGATATAAATCTGTTTCTTCACATCAGCTGAATGGTCTTATTTGAAAAAAGGTAAACTTATCTCAACCTTGAAACATACGTTGCTGGAAAGTAGGACGTTCAGGAACATACTCCACTGTCACAGGGAAATAATGTGCTAGAAGCTCCTGCTTCTACTACAGATGATTTCCTTTCTAGAGATACATGTGTTTCTTCCAATTAGCTGAAAAGACCTAATTGAAAAAAGCGAGATTTCTCCACCTTCAAAATTCTCACTGGCAGAGAGTATTTCTTAGGAAAATTAACTACTCTCCATCAGAGAAACAACAGCAAGATACTGAAGCTTGTCACACAGACAGTTTTCTTTTCTTTGGAGAGATTTCTTTGCTCTTTCAACTCAGGTTCGTAGGCCTAGTTGGAACACAGAAAGCCAATCTCCACATTGAAAAACCTACGTTCCCATATGTATTCCTTTGAAAAACGAAATCCATTTTCATCAGAAAACAATGTACGAGATGCTGAGCTTCTACAATACATGGTTCTCTTGGAGAGATAAATGTGTTGCTTCAACTCAGCTGAATTTGCCTCTTTGGAACAATGTGATCTCATGTGAACCTTGGAAAACGTCCGTCGCGGGAAGTAGTCCTTGCAAAACCGTACTCAATTTTCTCAGGAGACAATGGGCTAGATGCTCCTATTTCTGAAACAGACGGTTTTCTTTCAAGTTATGCATGTGTTTCTTTAAATTAGCTGGCTAGGCCTATTTTGAACAAAGAGATTTTATCTCCATATTGAGAAACTGAAGTTGCTCTAGGTATTTCATTGACAAACTACACTCAATCTGACAAGGAAACAATGTGTTAGATATTCCTTCTGGTAACATAGATGGTTTTCTTCGGAGAGAAACACGTGTTTGTTCAAATCAGCTGAAAAGGCCTCCATGATACAAAGGGAGCCTATCTCCATCCTGAAAAACCTAAGTTGCAAGAAGTATTCCTTTTAAATCTACTGACTACTCACATGGAAACAATATGCTAGATGCTGCAGCTTGTAGTTAGACGGTTTTCTTTGGAGACACACATGTGTTTCTTCACCTCAGCTGAATTGACCTGTTTGGAACCAAGAGAGTCTACCTCCACCTTGAAAATCCTAACTTGCAGGAAGTATTTCTTTGAAAAAACTGGCAAAAGTCTCCCAGGGTGACAATGTTCTTATTCTCCAGGGTCAAACAGAGATGGTTTTCTTTCAGGAGATACATGTGTTCCTTTAAGTCATATAGAAAGGCCTATTTTGTAACAAAGAGCCCATATCCACATTGAATGACCTATGTTGCAGGAGGAATTCCTTTCCAAATCTATCTCGGTTCTCACAGGGAAGCAATGTGCTAGATGTTGCTGCTTGTGACATATAATGTTTCTTGGGAGAGATCCCTTTGTCTTCAACTCAGCTGAACAGGCCAACGTAGAAAAAAGGGAGCCTATCTCCACCGTGAGAAACCATGCTGCAGGAAGTATTCCAATCAAAAACAAACTTATCTCACAGGGAAACAATGTGCTACCATTCCTGCTTCCAACAGAGATGGTGTTCTTTCGAGAGGTATGTGTGTTTCTTGAAATCTGCGGAATAGGCCTATTGGAAACAAAGTGAGCCTATGTCTACATTGAAAGACCTAAACTGCCTGAAGTACTCCTTTCAAATAGTAACTCAGCTCTCTCACAGAATCAATGTGCTACATGCTGCAGCGTCTAATCTAGATGGTTTCCTTTTAGAGATACATGTGTTTCTTCAATTCACCTGATTGTGTGTATTGGGAACAAAGTGAGCCAACCCACCCTTGGAAAACGTAAGTTGCAGGAAGTCTTTCTTTGACAAACTTACTAAATTCTCACAGGGAAACAATGCCCGAATATTCCTGCTTCCAACAGAGATGGCTTTCTTTGGAGAGATATATGTGTTTCTTCAAATGTGCTGAATAGGCCTACTTGGAACAAAGTGTGCCTATCTCTACATTGAAAATCCTCAGTTGCCCGAAGTACTCCTTTCAAGTACTAATTCAGATCTCACAGAGAAACCATGTGCTACATGCTGCAGCTTCTAATCCCGATGGTTTCCTTTTAGAAATACATGTGTTTCTTCAATTCACATGAAGGTGTGTATTGGGAACAAAGTGAGTCAACCCAACCTTGGAAAACGTAAATTGCAGGAAGTATTCCCTTGCAAAACCTATTCAATTCGAAGTTGGAAACAATATGGGGGATGCTCCTTCTTCCACAGAGATGTTTTCTTTGAGAGACACACGTGTTTCTTCAAGTTAGCTGGACAGGCCTATTTGCTTACTGACTGTAACATATAAGATTTCTTTGGAGAGATACATGTGTTTCTTCAATGCAGCTGAAAAATGCCAATGTGGAAATAAGGGAGCCTCTCTCCACCATGAAGCACCCTGTTGCAGGAAGTATTCCATTTACAAACAAACACAATCTCCCAGGGAGACAATGTGCTATTACTCATGCTTCCAGCAGAGATGGTTTTTTTGGAGAAATATATGTGTTTCTTCAAATCTGCTGAACAGGCCTATTAGGAACAAAGAGAGCCTATGTCTACATTGAAAAAGCTAAATTGCCTGAAGTACTCCTTTCAAATATTAACTCAGCTGTCACAGGGAAACAATGAGCTGCACGGTACAGCTTCTAACATAGATGGTTTCCTTTTAGAGGTACGTGTGTTTCTTCAACTCACCTGCCTGTGTCTATCTGGAAAAAAGTGAGCCTATCCCAACCTTGAAAACCCTAAGCTGTAGGAAGTATTCCTATGCAAAGCCTTCTCAATTCTTACTGGGATACAATGTGGTGGATTCTCCTGCTTCTCACACAGATGTTTTCTGTCAAAAGACACATGTGTTTGTTCAAATTAGCCGGGGAGGCCTATTTGGAACAAACAACCCTTTGTTCCCCTTGCAAATTCTGAATGGTGGGAAGAAATTCTTTTAAAATACTCATTTTTAACAGGGAAGCAATGTGCTAGATGTTGAAGATTGTAACATAGATAGTTTTCTTTGCAGAGACACTGATGTTTTTACAACTTAGCTCACAGGCCTACGTGGAAGATAGAGAGCCTATCTCCCTTTGAAAAACGTAAGTTGCCCAAAGTATTCCTTTTAAAATGAAACTCAATTCTCTGAGGGAAAGAATGTGCTATATGCTCCTGATTCTGACTCAAGTGGTTTCTTTTGAGATACATGAGTTCCTTTAACTCTGCTGAAAGGGCCTATTTGGAACAAACAGCCTATCTCCACCTTGAATTTCAAAGATGCAGGAAGTACTGCTTTCAAAAACTTACTGGTTTTTACACGGGTAAACAATGAAGTACATGGCGAAGTTTGTAATCTAGTTGGTTTTCGTTAGTGCTCCATGTGTTTCTTGAACTCATTTGAATAGGCCCATTTGGAACAAAGAGAGCCTACGTTCACTTTGAAAAATGTAATTTATAGGAAGTACTCCTATCAATAATTAACTCTCTTCTCAGAGGTATACTAGGTCCTAGATTCTATAGCTTGTATCACAGATAGTTTACTGTCAAGAGATAAATGTGTTTCTTCAACTTGCCTGAATAGGCCTATTTCAAAAAAAAGAGCTGATTTTCCCTTTGAAAAACCTAAGTCACAGGAAGTATTCCTTCAAAAACCAGCTCAATTCTCGCAGTGAAACAAGCTCCTAGATGCTGCAGTTTTGAACATAGATGGTTTTCTTTGGACAGATACATGTCTTTGTTCACCTCAGCTGAATAGACCTATTTGTTACAAAGAGAGCCTCTCTCCACCTTGAAAAACCTAAGTTGCCAAAGTGTTCATTTTCTATGTACTGAATACTCAGAGGGAAACAATGTGCTACATGTTGCAGCTTCTAGCATTGATGGTTTTCTGGAGATATAAATCTGTTTCTTCACATCAGCTGAATGGTCTTATTTGAAAAAAGGTAAACTTATCTCAACCTTGAAACATACGTTGCTGGAAAGTAGGACGTTCAGGAACATACTCCACTGTCACAGGGAAATAATGTGCTAGAAGCTCCTGCTTCTACTACAGATGATTTCCTTTCTAGAGATACATGTGTTTCTTCCAATTAGCTGAAAAGACCTAATTGAAAAAAGCGAGATTTCTCCACCTTCAAAATTCTCACTGGCAGAGAGTATTTCTTAGGAAAATTAACTACTCTCCATCAGAGAAACAACAGCAAGATACTGAAGCTTGTCACACAGACAGTTTTCTTTTCTTTGGAGAGATTTCTTTGCTCTTTCAACTCAGGTTCGTAGGCCTAGTTGGAACACAGAAAGCCAATCTCCACATTGAAAAACCTACGTTCCCATATGTATTCCTTTGAAAAACGAAATCCATTTTCATCAGAAAACAATGTACGAGATGCTGAGCTTCTACAATACATGGTTCTCTTGGAGAGATAAATGTGTTGCTTCAACTCAGCTGAATTTGCCTCTTTGGAACAATGTGATGTCATGTGAACCTTGGAAAACGTCCGTCGCGGGAAGTAGTCCTTGCAAAACCGTACTCAATTTTCTCAGGAGACAATGGGCTAGATGCTCCTATTTCTGAAACAGACGGTTTTCTTTCAAGTTATGCATGTGTTTCTTTAAATTAGCTGGCTAGGCCTATTTTGAACAAAGAGATTTTATCTCCATATTGAGAAACTGAAGTTGCTCTAGGTATTTCATTGACAAACTACACTCAATCTGACAAGGAAACAATGTGTTAGATATTCCTTCTGGTAACATAGATGGTTTTCTTCGGAGAGAAACACGTGTTTGTTCAAATCAGCTGAAAAGGCCTCCATGATACAAAGGGAGCCTATCTCCATCCTGAAAAACCGAAGTTGCAAGAAGTATTCCTTTTAAATCTACTGACTACTCACATGGAAACAATATGCTAGATGCTGCAGCTTGTAGTTAGACGGTTTTCTTTGGAGAGACACATGTGTTTCTTCACCTCAGCTGAATTGACCTGTTTGGAACCAAGAGAGTCTACCTCCACCTTGAAAATCCTAACTTGCAGGAAGTATTTCTTTGAAAAAACTGGCAAAAGTCTCCCAGGGTGACAATGTTCTTATTCTCCAGGGTCAAACAGAGATGGTTTTCTTTCAGGAGATACATGTGTTCCTTTAAGTCATATAGAAAGGCCTATTTTGTAACAAAGAGCCCATATCCACATTGAATGACCTATGTTGCAGGAGGTATTCCTTTCCAAATCTATCTCGGTTCTCACAGGGAAGCAATGTGCTAGATGTTGCTGCTTGTAACATATAATGTTTCTTGGGAGAGATCCCTTTGTCTTCAACTCAGCTGAACAGGCCAACGTAGAAAAAAGGGAGCCTATCTCCACCGTGAGAAACCATGCTGCAGGAAGTATTCCAATCAAAAACAAACTTATCTCACAGGGAAACAATGTGCTACCATTCCTGCTTCCAACAGAGATGGTGTTCTTTCGAGAGGTATGTGTGTTTCTTGAAATCTGCGGAATAGGCCTATTGGAAACAAAGTGAGCCTATGTCTACATTGAAAGACCTAAACTGCCTGAAGTACTCCTTTCAAATAGTAACTCAGCTCTCTCACAGAATCAATGTGCTACATGCTGCAGCGTCTAATCTAGATGGTTTCCTTTTAGAGATACATGTGTTTCTTCAATTCACCTGATTGTGTGTATTGGGAACAAAGTGAGCCAACCCACCCTTGGAAAACGTAAGTTGCAGGAAGTCTTTCTTTGACAAACTTACTAAATTCTCACAGGGAAACAATGCCCGAATATTCCTGCTTCCAACAGAGATGGCTTTCTTTGGAGAGATATATGTGTTTCTTCAAATGTGCTGAATAGGCCTACTTGGAACAAAGTGTGCCTATCTCTACATTGAAAATCCTCAGTTGCCCGAAGTACTCCTTTCAAGTACTAACTCAGATCTCACAGAGAAACCATGTGCTACATGCTGCAGCTTCTAATCCCGATGGTTTCCTTTTAGAAATACATGTGTTTCTTCAATTCACATGAAGGTGTGTATTGGGAACAAAGTGAGTCAACCCAACCTTGGAAAACGTAAATTGCAGGAAGTATTCCCTTGCAAAACCTATTCAATTCGAAGTTGGAAACAATATGGGGGATGCTCCTTCTTCCACAGAGATGTTTTCTTTGAGAGACACACGTGTTTCTTCAAGTTAGCTGGACAGGCCTATTTGCTTACTGACTGTAACATATAAGATTTCTTTGGAGAGATACATGTGTTTCTTCAATGCAGCTGAAAAATGCCAATGTGGAAATAAGGGAGCCTCTCTCCACCATGAAGCACCCTGTTGCAGGAAGTATTCCATTTACAAACAAACACAATCTCCCAGGGAGACAATGTGCTATTACTCATGCTTCCAGCAGAGATGGTTTTTTTGGAGAAATATATGTGTTTCTTCAAATCTGCTGAACAGGCCTATTAGGAACAAAGAGAGCCTATGTCTACATTGAAAAAGCTAAATTGCCTGAAGTACTCCTTTCAAATATTAACTCAGCTGTCACAGGGAAACAATGAGCTGCACGGTACAGCTTCTAACATAGATGGTTTCCTTTTAGAGGTACGTGTGTTTCTTCAACTCACCTGCCTGTGTCTATCTGGAAAAAAGTGAGCCTATCCCAACCTTGAAAACCCTAAGCTGTAGGAAGTATTCCTATGCAAAGCCTTCTCAATTCTTACTGGGATACAATGTGGTGGATTCTCCTGCTTCTCACACAGATGTTTTCTGTCAAAAGACACATGTGTTTGTTCAAATTAGCCGGGGAGGCCTATTTGGAACAAACAACCCTTTGTTCCCCTTGCAAATTCTGAATGGTGGGAAGAAATTCTTTTAAAATACTCATTTTTAACAGGGAAGCAATGTGCTAGATGTTGAAGATTGTAACATAGATAGTTTTCTTTGCAGAGACACTGATGTTTTTACAACTTAGCTCACAGGCCTACGTGGAAGATAGAGAGCCTATCTCCCTTTGAAAAACGTAAGTTGCCCAAAGTATTCCTTTTAAAATGAAACTCAATTCTCTGAGGGAAAGAATGTGCTATATGCTCCTGATTCTGACTCAAGTGGTTTCTTTTGAGATACATGAGTTCCTTTAACTCTGCTGAAAGGGCCTATTTGGAACAAACAGCCTATCTCCACCTTGAATTTCAAAGATGCAGGAAGTACTGCTTTCAAAAACTTACTGGTTTTTACACGGGTAAACAATGAAGTACATGGCGAAGTTTGTAATCTAGTTGGTTTTCGTTAGTGCTCCATGTGTTTCTTGAACTCATTTGAATAGGCCCATTTGGAACAAAGAGAGCCTACGTTCACTTTGAAAAATGTAATTTATAGGAAGTACTCCTATCAATAATTAACTCTCTTCTCAGAGGTATACTAGGTCCTAGATTCTATAGCTTGTATCACAGATAGTTTACTGTCAAGAGATAAATGTGTTTCTTCAACTTGCCTGAATAGGCCTATTTCAAAAAAAAGAGCTGATTTTCCCTTTGAAAAACCTAAGTCACAGGAAGTATTCCTTCAAAAACCAGCTCAATTCTCGCAGTGAAACAAGCTCCTAGATGCTGCAGTTTTGAACATAGATGGTTTTCTTTGGACAGATACATGTCTTTGTTCACCTCAGCTGAATAGACCTATTTGTTACAAAGAGAGCCTCTCTCCACCTTGAAAAACCTAAGTTGCCAAAGTGTTCATTTTCTATGTACTGAATACTCAGAGGGAAACAATGTGCTACATGTTGCAGCTTCTAGCATTGATGGTTTTCTGGAGATATAAATCTGTTTCTTCACATCAGCTGAATGGTCTTATTTGAAAAAAGGTAAACTTATCTCAACCTTGAAACATACGTTGCTGGAAAGTAGGACGTTCAGGAACATACTCCACTGTCACAGGGAAATAATGTGCTAGAAGCTCCTGCTTCTACTACAGATGATTTCCTTTCTAGAGATACATGTGTTTCTTCCAATTAGCTGAAAAGACCTAATTGAAAAAAGCGAGATTTCTCCACCTTCAAAATTCTCACTGGCAGAGAGTATTTCTTAGGAAAATTAACTACTCTCCATCAGAGAAACAACAGCAAGATACTGAAGCTTGTCACACAGACAGTTTTCTTTTCTTTGGAGAGATTTCTTTGCTCTTTCAACTCAGGTTCGTAGGCCTAGTTGGAACACAGAAAGCCAATCTCCACATTGAAAAACCTACGTTCCCATATGTATTCCTTTGAAAAACGAAATCCATTTTCATCAGAAAACAATGTACGAGATGCTGAGCTTCTACAATACATGGTTCTCTTGGAGAGATAAATGTGTTGCTTCAACTCAGCTGAATTTGCCTCTTTGGAACAATGTGATGTCATGTGAACCTTGGAAAACGTCCGTCGCGGGAAGTAGTCCTTGCAAAACCGTACTCAATTTTCTCAGGAGACAATGGGCTAGATGCTCCTATTTCTGAAACAGACGGTTTTCTTTCAAGTTATGCATGTGTTTCTTTAAATTAGCTGGCTAGGCCTATTTTGAACAAAGAGATTTTATCTCCATATTGAGAAACTGAAGTTGCTCTAGGTATTTCATTGACAAACTACACTCAATCTGACAAGGAAACAATGTGTTAGATATTCCTTCTGGTAACATAGATGGTTTTCTTCGGAGAGAAACACGTGTTTGTTCAAATCAGCTGAAAAGGCCTCCATGATACAAAGGGAGCCTATCTCCATCCTGAAAAACCGAAGTTGCAAGAAGTATTCCTTTTAAATCTACTGACTACTCACATGGAAACAATATGCTAGATGCTGCAGCTTGTAGTTAGACGGTTTTCTTTGGAGAGACACATGTGTTTCTTCACCTCAGCTGAATTGACCTGTTTGGAACCAAGAGAGTCTACCTCCACCTTGAAAATCCTAACTTGCAGGAAGTATTTCTTTGAAAAAACTGGCAAAAGTCTCCCAGGGTGACAATGTTCTTATTCTCCAGGGTCAAACAGAGATGGTTTTCTTTCAGGAGATACATGTGTTCCTTTAAGTCATATAGAAAGGCCTATTTTGTAACAAAGAGCCCATATCCACATTGAATGACCTATGTTGCAGGAGGTATTCCTTTCCAAATCTATCTCGGTTCTCACAGGGAAGCAATGTGCTAGATGTTGCTGCTTGTAACATATAATGTTTCTTGGGAGAGATCCCTTTGTCTTCAACTCAGCTGAACAGGCCAACGTAGAAAAAAGGGAGCCTATCTCCACCGTGAGAAACCATGCTGCAGGAAGTATTCCAATCAAAAACAAACTTATCTCACAGGGAAACAATGTGCTACCATTCCTGCTTCCAACAGAGATGGTGTTCTTTCGAGAGGTATGTGTGTTTCTTGAAATCTGCGGAATAGGCCTATTGGAAACAAAGTGAGCCTATGTCTACATTGAAAGACCTAAACTGCCTGAAGTACTCCTTTCAAATAGTAACTCAGCTCTCTCACAGAATCAATGTGCTACATGCTGCAGCGTCTAATCTAGATGGTTTCCTTTTAGAGATACATGTGTTTCTTCAATTCACCTGATTGTGTGTATTGGGAACAAAGTGAGCCAACCCACCCTTGGAAAACGTAAGTTGCAGGAAGTCTTTCTTTGACAAACTTACTAAATTCTCACAGGGAAACAATGCCCGAATATTCCTGCTTCCAACAGAGATGGCTTTCTTTGGAGAGATATATGTGTTTCTTCAAATGTGCTGAATAGGCCTACTTGGAACAAAGTGTGCCTATCTCTACATTGAAAATCCTCAGTTGCCCGAAGTACTCCTTTCAAGTACTAACTCAGATCTCACAGAGAAACCATGTGCTACATGCTGCAGCTTCTAATCCCGATGGTTTCCTTTTAGAAATACATGTGTTTCTTCAATTCACATGAAGGTGTGTATTGGGAACAAAGTGAGTCAACCCAACCTTGGAAAACGTAAATTGCAGGAAGTATTCCCTTGCAAAACCTATTCAATTCGAAGTTGGAAACAATATGGGGGATGCTCCTTCTTCCACAGAGATGTTTTCTTTGAGAGACACACGTGTTTCTTCAAGTTAGCTGGACAGGCCTATTTGCTTACTGACTGTAACATATAAGATTTCTTTGGAGAGATACATGTGTTTCTTCAATGCAGCTGAAAAATGCCAATGTGGAAATAAGGGAGCCTCTCTCCACCATGAAGCACCCTGTTGCAGGAAGTATTCCATTTACAAACAAACACAATCTCCCAGGGAGACAATGTGCTATTACTCATGCTTCCAGCAGAGATGGTTTTTTTGGAGAAATATATGTGTTTCTTCAAATCTGCTGAACAGGCCTATTAGGAACAAAGAGAGCCTATGTCTACATTGAAAAAGCTAAATTGCCTGAAGTACTCCTTTCAAATATTAACTCAGCTGTCACAGGGAAACAATGAGCTGCACGGTACAGCTTCTAACATAGATGGTTTCCTTTTAGAGGTACGTGTGTTTCTTCAACTCACCTGCCTGTGTCTATCTGGAAAAAAGTGAGCCTATCCCAACCTTGAAAACCCTAAGCTGTAGGAAGTATTCCTATGCAAAGCCTTCTCAATTCTTACTGGGATACAATGTGGTGGATTCTCCTGCTTCTCACACAGATGTTTTCTGTCAAAAGACACATGTGTTTGTTCAAATTAGCCGGGGAGGCCTATTTGGAACAAACAACCCTTTGTTCCCCTTGCAAATTCTGAATGGTGGGAAGAAATTCTTTTAAAATACTCATTTTTAACAGGGAAGCAATGTGCTAGATGTTGAAGATTGTAACATAGATAGTTTTCTTTGCAGAGACACTGATGTTTTTACAACTTAGCTCACAGGCCTACGTGGAAGATAGAGAGCCTATCTCCCTTTGAAAAACGTAAGTTGCCCAAAGTATTCCTTTTAAAATGAAACTCAATTCTCTGAGGGAAAGAATGTGCTATATGCTCCTGATTCTGACTCAAGTGGTTTCTTTTGAGATACATGAGTTCCTTTAACTCTGCTGAAAGGGCCTATTTGGAACAAACAGCCTATCTCCACCTTGAATTTCAAAGATGCAGGAAGTACTGCTTTCAAAAACTTACTGGTTTTTACACGGGTAAACAATGAAGTACATGGCGAAGTTTGTAATCTAGTTGGTTTTCGTTTAGTGCTCCATGTGTTTCTTGAACTCATCTGAATAGGCCCATTTGGAACAAAGAGAGCCTACGTTCACTTTGAAAAATGTAATTTATAGGAAGTACTCCTATCAATAATTAACTCTCTTCTCAGAGGTATACTAGGTCCTAGATTCTATAGCTTGTATCACAGATAGTTTACTGTCAAGAGATAAATGTGTTTCTTCAACTTGCCTGAATAGGCCTATTTCAAAAAAAAGAGCTGATTTTCCCTTTGAAAAACCTAAGTCACAGGAAGTATTCCTTCAAAAACCAGCTCAATTCTCGCAGTGAAACAAGCTCCTAGATGCTGCAGTTTTGAACATAGATGGTTTTCTTTGGACAGATACATGTCTTTGTTCACCTCAGCTGAATAGACCTATTTGTTACAAAGAGAGCCTCTCTCCACCTTGAAAAACCTAAGTTGCCAAAGTGTTCATTTTCTATGTACTGAATACTCAGAGGGAAACAATGTGCTACATGTTGCAGCTTCTAGCATTGATGGTTTTCTGGAGATATAAATCTGTTTCTTCACATCAGCTGAATGGTCTTATTTGAAAAAAGGTAAACTTATCTCAACCTTGAAACATACGTTGCTGGAAAGTAGGACGTTCAGGAACATACTCCACTGTCACAGGGAAATAATGTGCTAGAAGCTCCTGCTTCTACTACAGATGATTTCCTTTCTAGAGATACATGTGTTTCTTCCAATTAGCTGAAAAGACCTAATTGAAAAAAGCGAGATTTCTCCACCTTCAAAATTCTCACTGGCAGAGAGTATTTCTTAGGAAAATTAACTACTCTCCATCAGAGAAACAACAGCAAGATACTGAAGCTTGTCACACAGACAGTTTTCTTTTCTTTGGAGAGATTTCTTTGCTCTTTCAACTCAGGTTCGTAGGCCTAGTTGGAACACAGAAAGCCAATCTCCACATTGAAAAACCTACGTTCCCATATGTATTCCTTTGAAAAACGAAATCCATTTTCATCAGAAAACAATGTACGAGATGCTGAGCTTCTACAATACATGGTTCTCTTGGAGAGATAAATGTGTTGCTTCAACTCAGCTGAATTTGCCTCTTTGGAACAATGTGATCTCATGTGAACCTTGGAAAACGTCCGTCGCGGGAAGTAGTCCTTGCAAAACCGTACTCAATTTTCTCAGGAGACAATGGGCTAGATGTTCCTATTTCTGAAACAGACGGTTTTCTTTCAAGTTATGCATGTGTTTCTTTAAATTAGCTGGCTAGGCCTATTTTGAACAAAGAGATTTTATGTCCATATTGAGAAACTGAAGTTGCTCTAGGTATTTCATTGACAAACTACACTCAATCTGACAAGGAAACAATGTGTTAGATATTCCTTCTGGTAACATAGATGGTTTTCTTCGGAGAGAAACACGTGTTTGTTCAAATCAGCTGAAAAGGCCTCCATGATACAAAGGGAGCCTATCTCCATCCTGAAAAACCGAAGTTGCAAGAAGTATTCCTTTTAAATCTACTGACTACTCACATGGAAACAATATGCTAGATGCTGCAGCTTGTAGTTAGACGGTTTTCTTTGGAGAGACACATGTGTTTCTTCACCTCAGCTGAATTGACCTGTTTGGAACCAAGAGAGTCTACCTCCACCTTGAAAATCCTAACTTGCAGGAAGTATTTCTTTGAAAAAACTGGCAAAAGTCTCCCAGGGTGACAATGTTCTTATTCTCCAGGGTCAAACAGAGATGGTTTTCTTTCAGGAGATACATGTGTTCCTTTAAGTCATATAGAAAGGCCTATTTTGTAACAAAGAGCCCATATCCACATTGAATGACCTATGTTGCAGGAGGTATTCCTTTCCAAATCTATCTCGGTTCTCACAGGGAAGCAATGTGCTAGATGTTGCTGCTTGTAACATATAATGTTTCTTGGGAGAGATCCCTTTGTCTTCAACTCAGCTGAACAGGCCAACGTAGAAAAAAGGGAGCCTATCTCCACCGTGAGAAACCATGCTGCAGGAAGTATTCCAATCAAAAACAAACTTATCTCACAGGGAAACAATGTGCTACCATTCCTGCTTCCAACAGAGATGGTGTTCTTTCGAGAGGTATGTGTGTTTCTTGAAATCTGCGGAATAGGCCTATTGGAAACAAAGTGAGCCTATGTCTACATTGAAAGACCTAAACTGCCTGAAGTACTCCTTTCAAATAGTAACTCAGCTCTCTCACAGAATCAATGTGCTACATGCTGCAGCGTCTAATCTAGATGGTTTCCTTTTAGAGATACATGTGTTTCTTCAATTCACCTGATTGTGTGTATTGGGAACAAAGTGAGCCAACCCACCCTTGGAAAACGTAAGTTGCAGGAAGTCTTTCTTTGACAAACTTACTAAATTCTCACAGGGAAACAATGCCCGAATATTCCTGCTTCCAACAGAGATGGCTTTCTTTGGAGAGATATATGTGTTTCTTCAAATGTGCTGAATAGGCCTACTTGGAACAAAGTGTGCCTATCTCTACATTGAAAATCCTCAGTTGCCCGAAGTACTCCTTTCAAGTACTAACTCAGATCTCACAGAGAAACCATGTGCTACATGCTGCAGCTTCTAATCCCGATGGTTTCCTTTTAGAAATACATGTGTTTCTTCAATTCACATGAAGGTGTGTATTGGGAACAAAGTGAGTCAACCCAACCTTGGAAAACGTAAATTGCAGGAAGTATTCCCTTGCAAAACCTATTCAATTCGAAGTTGGAAACAATATGGGGGATGCTCCTTCTTCCACAGAGATGTTTTCTTTGAGAGACACACGTGTTTCTTCAAGTTAGCTGGACAGGCCTATTTGCTTACTGACTGTAACATATAAGATTTCTTTGGAGAGATACATGTGTTTCTTCAATGCAGCTGAAAAATGCCAATGTGGAAATAAGGGAGCCTCTCTCCACCATGAAGCACCCTGTTGAAGGAAGTATTCCATTTACAAACAAACACAATCTCCCAGGGAGACAATGTGCTATTACTCATGCTTCCAGCAGAGATGGTTTTTTTGGAGAAATATATGTGTTTCTTCAAATCTGCTGAACAGGCCTATTAGGAACAAAGAGAGCCTATGTCTACATTGAAAAAGCTAAATTGCCTGAAGTACTCCTTTCAAATATTAACTCAGCTGTCACAGGGAAACAATGAGCTGCACGGTGCAGCTTGTAACATAGATGGTTTCCTTTTAGAGGTACGTGTGTTTCTTCAACTCACCTGCCTGTGTCTATCTGGAAAAAAGTGAGCCTATCCCAACCTTGAAAACCCTAAGCTGTAGGAAGTATTCCTATGCAAAGCCTTCTCAATTCTTACTGGGATACAATGTGGTGGATTCTCCTGCTTCTCACACAGATGTTTTCTGTCAAAAGACACATGTGTTTGTTCAAATTAGCCGGGGAGGCCTATTTGGAACAAACAACCCTTTGTTCCCCTTGCAAATTCTGAATGGTGGGAAGAAATTCTTTTAAAATACTCATTTTTAACAGGGAAGCAATGTGCTAGATGTTGAAGATTGTAACATAGATAGTTTTCTTTGCAGAGACACTGATGTTTTTACAACTTAGCTCACAGGCCTACGTGGAAGATAGAGAGCCTATCTCCCTTTGAAAAACGTAAGTTGCCCAAAGTATTCCTTTTAAAATGAAACTCAATTCTCTGAGGGAAAGAATGTGCTATATGCTCCTGATTCTGACTCAAGTGGTTTCTTTTGAGATACATGAGTTCCTTTAACTCTGCTGAAAGGGCCTATTTGGAACAAACAGCCTATCTCCACCTTGAATTTCAAAGATGCAGGAAGTACTGCTTTCAAAAACTTACTGGTTTTTACACGGGTAAACAATGAAGTACATGGCGAAGTTTGTAATCTAGTTGGTTTTCGTTTAGTGCTCCATGTGTTTCTTGAACTCATCTGAATAGGCCCATTTGGAACAAAGAGAGCCTACGTTCACTTTGAAAAATGTAATTTATAGGAAGTACTCCTATCAATAATTAACTCTCTTCTCAGAGGTATACTAGGTCCTAGATTCTATAGCTTGTATCACAGATAGTTTACAGTCAAGAGATGAATGTGTTTCTTCAACTTGCCTGAATAGGCCTATTTCAAAAAAAAGAGCTGATTTTCCCTTTGAAAAACCTAAGTCACAGGAAGTATTCCTTCAAAAACCAGCTCAATTCTCGCAGTGAAACAAGCTCCTAGATGCTGCAGTTTTGAACATAGATGGTTTTCTTTGGACAGATACATGTCTTTGTTCACCTCAGCTGAATAGACCTATTTGTTACAAAGAGAGCCTCTCTCCACCTTGAAAAACCTAAGTTGCCAAAGTGTTCATTTTCTATGTACTGAATACTCAGAGGGAAACAATGTGCTACATGTTGCAGCTTCTAGCATTGATGGCTTTCTGGAGATATAAATCTGTTTCTTCACATCAGCTGAATGGTCTTATTTGAAAAAAGGTAAACTTATCTCAACCTTGAAACATACGTTGCTGGAAAGTAGGACGTTCAGGAACATACTCCACTGTCACAGGGAAATAATGTGCTAGAAGCTCCTGCTTCTACTACAGATGATTTCCTTTCTAGAGATACATGTGTTTCTTCCAATTAGCTGAAAAGACCTAATTGAAAAAAGCGAGATTTCTCCACCTTCAAAATTCTCACTGGCAGAGAGTATTTCTTAGGAAAATTAACTACTCTCCATCAGAGAAACAACAGCAAGATACTGAAGCTTGTCACACAGACAGTTTTCTTTTCTTTGGAGAGATTTCTTTGCTCTTTCAACTCAGGTTCGTAGGCCTAGTTGGAACACAGAAAGCCAATCTCCACATTGAAAAACCTACGTTCCCATATGTATTCCTTTGAAAAACGAAATCCATTTTCATCAGAAAACAATGTACGAGATGCTGAGCTTCTACAATACATGGTTCTCTTGGAGAGATAAATGTGTTGCTTCAACTCAGCTGAATTTGCCTCTTTGGAACAATGTGATCTCATGTGAACCTTGGAAAACGTCCGTCGCGGGAAGTAGTCCTTGCAAAACCGTACTCAATTTTCTCAGGAGACAATGGGCTAGATGCTCCTATTTCTGAAACAGACGGTTTTCTTTCAAGTTATGCATGTGTTTCTTTAAATTAGCTGGCTAGGCCTATTTTGAACAAAGAGATTTTATCTCCATATTGAGAAACTGAAGTTGCTCTAGGTATTTCATTGACAAACTACACTCAATCTGACAAGGAAACAATGTGTTAGATATTCCTTCTGGTAACATAGATGGTTTTCTTCGGAGAGAAACACGTGTTTGTTCAAATCAGCTGAAAAGGCCTCCATGATACAAAGGGAGCCTATCTCCATCCTGAAAAACCTAAGTTGCAAGAAGTATTCCTTTTAAATCTACTGACTACTCACATGGAAACAATATGCTAGATGCTGCAGCTTGTAGTTAGACGGTTTTCTTTGGAGACACACATGTGTTTCTTCACCTCAGCTGAATTGACCTGTTTGGAACCAAGAGAGTCTACCTCCACCTTGAAAATCCTAACTTGCAGGAAGTATTTCTTTGAAAAAACTGGCAAAAGTCTCCCAGGGTGACAATGTTCTTATTCTCCAGGGTCAAACAGAGATGGTTTTCTTTCAGGAGATACATGTGTTCCTTTAAGTCATATAGAAAGGCCTATTTTGTAACAAAGAGCCCATATCCACATTGAATGACCTATGTTGCAGGAGGAATTCCTTTCCAAATCTATCTCGGTTCTCACAGGGAAGCAATGTGCTAGATGTTGCTGCTTGTGACATATAATGTTTCTTGGGAGAGATCCCTTTGTCTTCAACTCAGCTGAACAGGCCAACGTAGAAAAAAGGGAGCCTATCTCCACCGTGAGAAACCATGCTGCAGGAAGTATTCCAATCAAAAACAAACTTATCTCACAGGGAAACAATGTGCTACCATTCCTGCTTCCAACAGAGATGGTGTTCTTTCGAGAGGTATGTGTGTTTCTTGAAATCTGCGGAATAGGCCTATTGGAAACAAAGTGAGCCTATGTCTACATTGAAAGACCTAAACTGCCTGAAGTACTCCTTTCAAATAGTAACTCAGCTCTCTCACAGAATCAATGTGCTACATGCTGCAGCGTCTAATCTAGATGGTTTCCTTTTAGAGATACATGTGTTTCTTCAATTCACCTGATTGTGTGTATTGGGAACAAAGTGAGCCAACCCACCCTTGGAAAACGTAAGTTGCAGGAAGTCTTTCTTTGACAAACTTACTAAATTCTCACAGGGAAACAATGCCCGAATATTCCTGCTTCCAACAGAGATGGCTTTCTTTGGAGAGATATATGTGTTTCTTCAAATGTGCTGAATAGGCCTACTTGGAACAAAGTGTGCCTATCTCTACATTGAAAATCCTCAGTTGCCCGAAGTACTCCTTTCAAGTACTAATTCAGATCTCACAGAGAAACCATGTGCTACATGCTGCAGCTTCTAATCCCGATGGTTTCCTTTTAGAAATACATGTGTTTCTTCAATTCACATGAAGGTGTGTATTGGGAACAAAGTGAGTCAACCCAACCTTGGAAAACGTAAATTGCAGGAAGTATTCCCTTGCAAAACCTATTCAATTCGAAGTTGGAAACAATATGGGGGATGCTCCTTCTTCCACAGAGATGTTTTCTTTGAGAGACACACGTGTTTCTTCAAGTTAGCTGGACAGGCCTATTTGCTTACTGACTGTAACATATAAGATTTCTTTGGAGAGATACATGTGTTTCTTCAATGCAGCTGAAAAATGCCAATGTGGAAATAAGGGAGCCTCTCTCCACCATGAAGCACCCTGTTGCAGGAAGTATTCCATTTACAAACAAACACAATCTCCCAGGGAGACAATGTGCTATTACTCATGCTTCCAGCAGAGATGGTTTTTTTGGAGAAATATATGTGTTTCTTCAAATCTGCTGAACAGGCCTATTAGGAACAAAGAGAGCCTATGTCTACATTGAAAAAGCTAAATTGCCTGAAGTACTCCTTTCAAATATTAACTCAGCTGTCACAGGGAAACAATGAGCTGCACGGTACAGCTTCTAACATAGATGGTTTCCTTTTAGAGGTACGTGTGTTTCTTCAACTCACCTGCCTGTGTCTATCTGGAAAAAAGTGAGCCTATCCCAACCTTGAAAACCCTAAGCTGTAGGAAGTATTCCTATGCAAAGCCTTCTCAATTCTTACTGGGATACAATGTGGTGGATTCTCCTGCTTCTCACACAGATGTTTTCTGTCAAAAGACACATGTGTTTGTTCAAATTAGCCGGGGAGGCCTATTTGGAACAAACAACCCTTTGTTCCCCTTGCAAATTCTGAATGGTGGGAAGAAATTCTTTTAAAATACTCATTTTTAACAGGGAAGCAATGTGCTAGATGTTGAAGATTGTAACATAGATAGTTTTCTTTGCAGAGACACTGATGTTTTTACAACTTAGCTCACAGGCCTACGTGGAAGATAGAGAGCCTATCTCCCTTTGAAAAACGTAAGTTGCCCAAAGTATTCCTTTTAAAATGAAACTCAATTCTCTGAGGGAAAGAATGTGCTATATGCTCCTGATTCTGACTCAAGTGGTTTCTTTTGAGATACATGAGTTCCTTTAACTCTGCTGAAAGGGCCTATTTGGAACAAACAGCCTATCTCCACCTTGAATTTCAAAGATGCAGGAAGTACTGCTTTCAAAAACTTACTGGTTTTTACACGGGTAAACAATGAAGTACATGGCGAAGTTTGTAATCTAGTTGGTTTTCGTTTAGTGCTCCATGTGTTTCTTGAACTCATCTGAATAGGCCCATTTGGAACAAAGAGAGCCTACGTTCACTTTGAAAAATGTAATTTATAGGAAGTACTCCTATCAATAATTAACTCTCTTCTCAGAGGTATACTAGGTCCTAGATTCTATAGCTTGTATCACAGATAGTTTACTGTCAAGAGATAAATGTGTTTCTTCAACTTGCCTGAATAGGCCTATTTCAAAAAAAAGAGCTGATTTTCCCTTTGAAAAACCTAAGTCACAGGAAGTATTCCTTCAAAAACCAGCTCAATTCTCGCAGTGAAACAAGCTCCTAGATGCTGCAGTTTTGAACATAGATGGTTTTCTTTGGACAGATACATGTCTTTGTTCACCTCAGCTGAATAGACCTATTTGTTACAAAGAGAGCCTCTCTCCACCTTGAAAAACCTAAGTTGCCAAAGTGTTCATTTTCTATGTACTGAATACTCAGAGGGAAACAATGTGCTACATGTTGCAGCTTCTAGCATTGATGGTTTTCTGGAGATATAAATCTGTTTCTTCACATCAGCTGAATGGTCTTATTTGAAAAAAGGTAAACTTATCTCAACCTTGAAACATACGTTGCTGGAAAGTAGGACGTTCAGGAACATACTCCACTGTCACAGGGAAATAATGTGCTAGAAGCTCCTGCTTCTACTACAGATGATTTCCTTTCTAGAGATACATGTGTTTCTTCCAATTAGCTGAAAAGACCTAATTGAAAAAAGCGAGATTTCTCCACCTTCAAAATTCTCACTGGCAGAGAGTATTTCTTAGGAAAATTAACTACTCTCCATCAGAGAAACAACAGCAAGATACTGAAGCTTGTCACACAGACAGTTTTCTTTTCTTTGGAGAGATTTCTTTGCTCTTTCAACTCAGGTTCGTAGGCCTAGTTGGAACACAGAAAGCCAATCTCCACATTGAAAAACCTACGTTCCCATATGTATTCCTTTGAAAAACGAAATCCATTTTCATCAGAAAACAATGTACGAGATGCTGAGCTTCTACAATACATGGTTCTCTTGGAGAGATAAATGTGTTGCTTCAACTCAGCTGAATTTGCCTCTTTGGAACAATGTGATCTCATGTGAACCTTGGAAAACGTCCGTCGCGGGAAGTAGTCCTTGCAAAACCGTACTCAATTTTCTCAGGAGACAATGGGCTAGATGTTCCTATTTCTGAAACAGACGGTTTTCTTTCAAGTTATGCATGTGTTTCTTTAAATTAGCTGGCTAGGCCTATTTTGAACAAAGAGATTTTATGTCCATATTGAGAAACTGAAGTTGCTCTAGGTATTTCATTGACAAACTACACTCAATCTGACAAGGAAACAATGTGTTAGATATTCCTTCTGGTAACATAGATGGTTTTCTTCGGAGAGAAACACGTGTTTGTTCAAATCAGCTGAAAAGGCCTCCATGATACAAAGGGAGCCTATCTCCATCCTGAAAAACCGAAGTTGCAAGAAGTATTCCTTTTAAATCTACTGACTACTCACATGGAAACAATATGCTAGATGCTGCAGCTTGTAGTTAGACGGTTTTCTTTGGAGAGACACATGTGTTTCTTCACCTCAGCTGAATTGACCTGTTTGGAACCAAGAGAGTCTACCTCCACCTTGAAAATCCTAACTTGCAGGAAGTATTTCTTTGAAAAAACTGGCAAAAGTCTCCCAGGGTGACAATGTTCTTATTCTCCAGGGTCAAACAGAGATGGTTTTCTTTCAGGAGATACATGTGTTCCTTTAAGTCATATAGAAAGGCCTATTTTGTAACAAAGAGCCCATATCCACATTGAATGACCTATGTTGCAGGAGGTATTCCTTTCCAAATCTATCTCGGTTCTCACAGGGAAGCAATGTGCTAGATGTTGCTGCTTGTAACATATAATGTTTCTTGGGAGAGATCCCTTTGTCTTCAACTCAGCTGAACAGGCCAACGTAGAAAAAAGGGAGCCTATCTCCACCGTGAGAAACCATGCTGCAGGAAGTATTCCAATCAAAAACAAACTTATCTCACAGGGAAACAATGTGCTACCATTCCTGCTTCCAACAGAGATGGTGTTCTTTCGAGAGGTATGTGTGTTTCTTGAAATCTGCGGAATAGGCCTATTGGAAACAAAGTGAGCCTATGTCTACATTGAAAGACCTAAACTGCCTGAAGTACTCCTTTCAAATAGTAACTCAGCTCTCTCACAGAATCAATGTGCTACATGCTGCAGCGTCTAATCTAGATGGTTTCCTTTTAGAGATACATGTGTTTCTTCAATTCACCTGATTGTGTGTATTGGGAACAAAGTGAGCCAACCCACCCTTGGAAAACGTAAGTTGCAGGAAGTCTTTCTTTGACAAACTTACTAAATTCTCACAGGGAAACAATGCCCGAATATTCCTGCTTCCAACAGAGATGGCTTTCTTTGGAGAGATATATGTGTTTCTTCAAATGTGCTGAATAGGCCTACTTGGAACAAAGTGTGCCTATCTCTACATTGAAAATCCTCAGTTGCCCGAAGTACTCCTTTCAAGTACTAACTCAGATCTCACAGAGAAACCATGTGCTACATGCTGCAGCTTCTAATCCCGATGGTTTCCTTTTAGAAATACATGTGTTTCTTCAATTCACATGAAGGTGTGTATTGGGAACAAAGTGAGTCAACCCAACCTTGGAAAACGTAAATTGCAGGAAGTATTCCCTTGCAAAACCTATTCAATTCGAAGTTGGAAACAATATGGGGGATGCTCCTTCTTCCACAGAGATGTTTTCTTTGAGAGACACACGTGTTTCTTCAAGTTAGCTGGACAGGCCTATTTGCTTACTGACTGTAACATATAAGATTTCTTTGGAGAGATACATGTGTTTCTTCAATGCAGCTGAAAAATGCCAATGTGGAAATAAGGGAGCCTCTCTCCACCATGAAGCACCCTGTTGAAGGAAGTATTCCATTTACAAACAAACACAATCTCCCAGGGAGACAATGTGCTATTACTCATGCTTCCAGCAGAGATGGTTTTTTTGGAGAAATATATGTGTTTCTTCAAATCTGCTGAACAGGCCTATTAGGAACAAAGAGAGCCTATGTCTACATTGAAAAAGCTAAATTGCCTGAAGTACTCCTTTCAAATATTAACTCAGCTGTCACAGGGAAACAATGAGCTGCACGGTGCAGCTTGTAACATAGATGGTTTCCTTTTAGAGGTACGTGTGTTTCTTCAACTCACCTGCCTGTGTCTATCTGGAAAAAAGTGAGCCTATCCCAACCTTGAAAACCCTAAGCTGTAGGAAGTATTCCTATGCAAAGCCTTCTCAATTCTTACTGGGATACAATGTGGTGGATTCTCCTGCTTCTCACACAGATGTTTTCTGTCAAAAGACACATGTGTTTGTTCAAATTAGCCGGGGAGGCCTATTTGGAACAAACAACCCTTTGTTCCCCTTGCAAATTCTGAATGGTGGGAAGAAATTCTTTTAAAATACTCATTTTTAACAGGGAAGCAATGTGCTAGATGTTGAAGATTGTAACATAGATAGTTTTCTTTGCAGAGACACTGATGTTTTTACAACTTAGCTCACAGGCCTACGTGGAAGATAGAGAGCCTATCTCCCTTTGAAAAACGTAAGTTGCCCAAAGTATTCCTTTTAAAATGAAACTCAATTCTCTGAGGGAAAGAATGTGCTATATGCTCCTGATTCTGACTCAAGTGGTTTCTTTTGAGATACATGAGTTCCTTTAACTCTGCTGAAAGGGCCTATTTGGAACAAACAGCCTATCTCCACCTTGAATTTCAAAGATGCAGGAAGTACTGCTTTCAAAAACTTACTGGTTTTTACACGGGTAAACAATGAAGTACATGGCGAAGTTTGTAATCTAGTTGGTTTTCGTTTAGTGCTCCATGTGTTTCTTGAACTCATCTGAATAGGCCCATTTGGAACAAAGAGAGCCTACGTTCACTTTGAAAAATGTAATTTATAGGAAGTACTCCTATCAATAATTAACTCTCTTCTCAGAGGTATACTAGGTCCTAGATTCTATAGCTTGTATCACAGATAGTTTACAGTCAAGAGATGAATGTGTTTCTTCAACTTGCCTGAATAGGCCTATTTCAAAAAAAAGAGCTGATTTTCCCTTTGAAAAACCTAAGTCACAGGAAGTATTCCTTCAAAAACCAGCTCAATTCTCGCAGTGAAACAAGTTCCTAGATGCTGCAGTTTTGAACATAGATGGTTTTCTTTGGACAGATACATGTCTTTGTTCACCTCAGCTGAATAGACCTATTTGTTACAAAGAGAGCCTCTCTCCACCTTGAAAAACCTAAGTTGCCAAAGTGTTCATTTTCTATGTACTGAATACTCAGAGGGAAACAATGTGCTACATGTTGCAGCTTCTAGCATTGATGGCTTTCTGGAGATATAAATCTGTTTCTTCACATCAGCTGAATGGTCTTATTTGAAAAAAGGTAAACTTATCTCAACCTTGAAACATACGTTGCTGGAAAGTAGGACGTTCAGGAACATACTCCACTGTCACAGGGAAATAATGTGCTAGAAGCTCCTGCTTCTACTACAGATGATTTCCTTTCTAGAGATACATGTGTTTCTTCCAATTAGCTGAAAAGACCTAATTGAAAAAAGCGAGATTTCTCCACCTTCAAAATTCTCACTGGCAGAGAGTATTTCTTAGGAAAATTAACTACTCTCCATCAGAGAAACAACAGCAAGATACTGAAGCTTGTCACACAGACAGTTTTCTTTTCTTTGGAGAGATTTCTTTGCTCTTTCAACTCAGGTTCGTAGGCCTAGTTGGAACACAGAAAGCCAATCTCCACATTGAAAAACCTACGTTCCCATATGTATTCCTTTGAAAAACGAAATCCATTTTCATCAGAAAACAATGTACGAGATGCTGAGCTTCTACAATACATGGTTCTCTTGGAGAGATAAATGTGTTGCTTCAACTCAGCTGAATTTGCCTCTTTGGAACAATGTGATCTCATGTGAACCTTGGAAAACGTCCGTCGCGGGAAGTAGTCCTTGCAAAACCGTACTCAATTTTCTCAGGAGACAATGGGCTAGATGCTCCTATTTCTGAAACAGACGGTTTTCTTTCAAGTTATGCATGTGTTTCTTTAAATTAGCTGGCTAGGCCTATTTTGAACAAAGAGATTTTATCTCCATATTGAGAAACTGAAGTTGCTCTAGGTATTTCATTGACAAACTACACTCAATCTGACAAGGAAACAATGTGTTAGATATTCCTTCTGGTAACATAGATGGTTTTCTTCGGAGAGAAACACGTGTTTGTTCAAATCAGCTGAAAAGGCCTCCATGATACAAAGGGAGCCTATCTCCATCCTGAAAAACCTAAGTTGCAAGAAGTATTCCTTTTAAATCTACTGACTACTCACATGGAAACAATATGCTAGATGCTGCAGCTTGTAGTTAGACGGTTTTCTTTGGAGACACACATGTGTTTCTTCACCTCAGCTGAATTGACCTGTTTGGAACCAAGAGAGTCTACCTCCACCTTGAAAATCCTAACTTGCAGGAAGTATTTCTTTGAAAAAACTGGCAAAAGTCTCCCAGGGTGACAATGTTCTTATTCTCCAGGGTCAAACAGAGATGGTTTTCTTTCAGGAGATACATGTGTTCCTTTAAGTCATATAGAAAGGCCTATTTTGTAACAAAGAGCCCATATCCACATTGAATGACCTATGTTGCAGGAGGAATTCCTTTCCAAATCTATCTCGGTTCTCACAGGGAAGCAATGTGCTAGATGTTGCTGCTTGTGACATATAATGTTTCTTGGGAGAGATCCCTTTGTCTTCAACTCAGCTGAACAGGCCAACGTAGAAAAAAGGGAGCCTATCTCCACCGTGAGAAACCATGCTGCAGGAAGTATTCCAATCAAAAACAAACTTATCTCACAGGGAAACAATGTGCTACCATTCCTGCTTCCAACAGAGATGGTGTTCTTTCGAGAGGTATGTGTGTTTCTTGAAATCTGCGGAATAGGCCTATTGGAAACAAAGTGAGCCTATGTCTACATTGAAAGACCTAAACTGCCTGAAGTACTCCTTTCAAATAGTAACTCAGCTCTCTCACAGAATCAATGTGCTACATGCTGCAGCGTCTAATCTAGATGGTTTCCTTTTAGAGATACATGTGTTTCTTCAATTCACCTGATTGTGTGTATTGGGAACAAAGTGAGCCAACCCACCCTTGGAAAACGTAAGTTGCAGGAAGTCTTTCTTTGACAAACTTACTAAATTCTCACAGGGAAACAATGCCCGAATATTCCTGCTTCCAACAGAGATGGCTTTCTTTGGAGAGATATATGTGTTTCTTCAAATGTGCTGAATAGGCCTACTTGGAACAAAGTGTGCCTATCTCTACATTGAAAATCCTCAGTTGCCCGAAGTACTCCTTTCAAGTACTAATTCAGATCTCACAGAGAAACCATGTGCTACATGCTGCAGCTTCTAATCCCGATGGTTTCCTTTTAGAAATACATGTGTTTCTTCAATTCACATGAAGGTGTGTATTGGGAACAAAGTGAGTCAACCCAACCTTGGAAAACGTAAATTGCAGGAAGTATTCCCTTGCAAAACCTATTCAATTCGAAGTTGGAAACAATATGGGGGATGCTCCTTCTTCCACAGAGATGTTTTCTTTGAGAGACACACGTGTTTCTTCAAGTTAGCTGGACAGGCCTATTTGCTTACTGACTGTAACATATAAGATTTCTTTGGAGAGATACATGTGTTTCTTCAATGCAGCTGAAAAATGCCAATGTGGAAATAAGGGAGCCTCTCTCCACCATGAAGCACCCTGTTGCAGGAAGTATTCCATTTACAAACAAACACAATCTCCCAGGGAGACAATGTGCTATTACTCATGCTTCCAGCAGAGATGGTTTTTTTGGAGAAATATATGTGTTTCTTCAAATCTGCTGAACAGGCCTATTAGGAACAAAGAGAGCCTATGTCTACATTGAAAAAGCTAAATTGCCTGAAGTACTCCTTTCAAATATTAACTCAGCTGTCACAGGGAAACAATGAGCTGCACGGTACAGCTTCTAACATAGATGGTTTCCTTTTAGAGGTACGTGTGTTTCTTCAACTCACCTGCCTGTGTCTATCTGGAAAAAAGTGAGCCTATCCCAACCTTGAAAACCCTAAGCTGTAGGAAGTATTCCTATGCAAAGCCTTCTCAATTCTTACTGGGATACAATGTGGTGGATTCTCCTGCTTCTCACACAGATGTTTTCTGTCAAAAGACACATGTGTTTTTTCAAATTAGCCGGGGAGGCCTATTTGGAACAAACAACCCTTTGTTCCCCTTGCAAATTCTGAATGGTGGGAAGAAATTCTTTTAAAATACTCATTTTTAACAGGGAAGCAATGTGCTAGATGTTGAAGATTGTAACATAGATAGTTTTCTTTGCAGAGACACTGATGTTTTTACAACTTAGCTCACAGGCCTACGTGGAAGATAGAGAGCCTATCTCCCTTTGAAAAACGTAAGTTGCCCAAAGTATTCCTTTTAAAATGAAACTCAATTCTCTGAGGGAAAGAATGTGCTATATGCTCCTGATTCTGACTCAAGTGGTTTCTTTTGAGATACATGAGTTCCTTTAACTCTGCTGAAAGGGCCTATTTGGAACAAACAGCCTATCTCCACCTTGAATTTCAAAGATGCAGGAAGTACTGCTTTCAAAAACTTACTGGTTTTTACACGGGTAAACAATGAAGTACATGGCGAAGTTTGTAATCTAGTTGGTTTTCGTTTAGTGCTCCATGTGTTTCTTGAACTCATCTGAATAGGCCCATTTGGAACAAAGAGAGCCTACGTTCACTTTGAAAAATGTAATTTATAGGAAGTACTCCTATCAATAATTAACTCTCTTCTCAGAGGTATACTAGGTCCTAGATTCTATAGCTTGTATCACAGATAGTTTACTGTCAAGAGATAAATGTGTTTCTTCAACTTGCCTGAATAGGCCTATTTCAAAAAAAAGAGCTGATTTTCCCTTTGAAAAACCTAAGTCACAGGAAGTATTCCTTCAAAAACCAGCTCAATTCTCGCAGTGAAACAAGCTCCTAGATGCTGCAGTTTTGAACATAGATGGTTTTCTTTGGACAGATACATGTCTTTGTTCACCTCAGCTGAATAGACCTATTTGTTACAAAGAGAGCCTCTCTCCACCTTGAAAAACCTAAGTTGCCAAAGTGTTCATTTTCTATGTACTGAATACTCAGAGGGAAACAATGTGCTACATGTTGCAGCTTCTAGCATTGATGGTTTTCTGGAGATATAAATCTGTTTCTTCACATCAGCTGAATGGTCTTATTTGAAAAAAGGTAAACTTATCTCAACCTTGAAACATACGTTGCTGGAAAGTAGGACGTTCAGGAACATACTCCACTGTCACAGGGAAATAATGTGCTAGAAGCTCCTGCTTCTACTACAGATGATTTCCTTTCTAGAGATACATGTGTTTCTTCCAATTAGCTGAAAAGACCTAATTGAAAAAAGCGAGATTTCTCCACCTTCAAAATTCTCACTGGCAGAGAGTATTTCTTAGGAAAATTAACTACTCTCCATCAGAGAAACAACAGCAAGATACTGAAGCTTGTCACACAGACAGTTTTCTTTTCTTTGGAGAGATTTCTTTGCTCTTTCAACTCAGGTTCGTAGGCCTAGTTGGAACACAGAAAGCCAATCTCCACATTGAAAAACCTACGTTCCCATATGTATTCCTTTGAAAAACGAAATCCATTTTCATCAGAAAACAATGTACGAGATGCTGAGCTTCTACAATACATGGTTCTCTTGGAGAGATAAATGTGTTGCTTCAACTCAGCTGAATTTGCCTCTTTGGAACAATGTGATCTCATGTGAACCTTGGAAAACGTCCGTCGCGGGAAGTAGTCCTTGCAAAACCGTACTCAATTTTCTCAGGAGACAATGGGCTAGATGTTCCTATTTCTGAAACAGACGGTTTTCTTTCAAGTTATGCATGTGTTTCTTTAAATTAGCTGGCTAGGCCTATTTTGAACAAAGAGATTTTATGTCCATATTGAGAAACTGAAGTTGCTCTAGGTATTTCATTGACAAACTACACTCAATCTGACAAGGAAACAATGTGTTAGATATTCCTTCTGGTAACATAGATGGTTTTCTTCGGAGAGAAACACGTGTTTGTTCAAATCAGCTGAAAAGGCCTCCATGATACAAAGGGAGCCTATCTCCATCCTGAAAAACCGAAGTTGCAAGAAGTATTCCTTTTAAATCTACTGACTACTCACATGGAAACAATATGCTAGATGCTGCAGCTTGTAGTTAGACGGTTTTCTTTGGAGAGACACATGTGTTTCTTCACCTCAGCTGAATTGACCTGTTTGGAACCAAGAGAGTCTACCTCCACCTTGAAAATCCTAACTTGCAGGAAGTATTTCTTTGAAAAAACTGGCAAAAGTCTCCCAGGGTGACAATGTTCTTATTCTCCAGGGTCAAACAGAGATGGTTTTCTTTCAGGAGATACATGTGTTCCTTTAAGTCATATAGAAAGGCCTATTTTGTAACAAAGAGCCCATATCCACATTGAATGACCTATGTTGCAGGAGGTATTCCTTTCCAAATCTATCTCGGTTCTCACAGGGAAGCAATGTGCTAGATGTTGCTGCTTGTAACATATAATGTTTCTTGGGAGAGATCCCTTTGTCTTCAACTCAGCTGAACAGGCCAACGTAGAAAAAAGGGAGCCTATCTCCACCGTGAGAAACCATGCTGCAGGAAGTATTCCAATCAAAAACAAACTTATCTCACAGGGAAACAATGTGCTACCATTCCTGCTTCCAACAGAGATGGTGTTCTTTCGAGAGGTATGTGTGTTTCTTGAAATCTGCGGAATAGGCCTATTGGAAACAAAGTGAGCCTATGTCTACATTGAAAGACCTAAACTGCCTGAAGTACTCCTTTCAAATAGTAACTCAGCTCTCTCACAGAATCAATGTGCTACATGCTGCAGCGTCTAATCTAGATGGTTTCCTTTTAGAGATACATGTGTTTCTTCAATTCACCTGATTGTGTGTATTGGGAACAAAGTGAGCCAACCCACCCTTGGAAAACGTAAGTTGCAGGAAGTCTTTCTTTGACAAACTTACTAAATTCTCACAGGGAAACAATGCCCGAATATTCCTGCTTCCAACAGAGATGGCTTTCTTTGGAGAGATATATGTGTTTCTTCAAATGTGCTGAATAGGCCTACTTGGAACAAAGTGTGCCTATCTCTACATTGAAAATCCTCAGTTGCCCGAAGTACTCCTTTCAAGTACTAACTCAGATCTCACAGAGAAACCATGTGCTACATGCTGCAGCTTCTAATCCCGATGGTTTCCTTTTAGAAATACATGTGTTTCTTCAATTCACATGAAGGTGTGTATTGGGAACAAAGTGAGTCAACCCAACCTTGGAAAACGTAAATTGCAGGAAGTATTCCCTTGCAAAACCTATTCAATTCGAAGTTGGAAACAATATGGGGGATGCTCCTTCTTCCACAGAGATGTTTTCTTTGAGAGACACACGTGTTTCTTCAAGTTAGCTGGACAGGCCTATTTGCTTACTGACTGTAACATATAAGATTTCTTTGGAGAGATACATGTGTTTCTTCAATGCAGCTGAAAAATGCCAATGTGGAAATAAGGGAGCCTCTCTCCACCATGAAGCACCCTGTTGAAGGAAGTATTCCATTTACAAACAAACACAATCTCCCAGGGAGACAATGTGCTATTACTCATGCTTCCAGCAGAGATGGTTTTTTTGGAGAAATATATGTGTTTCTTCAAATCTGCTGAACAGGCCTATTAGGAACAAAGAGAGCCTATGTCTACATTGAAAAAGCTAAATTGCCTGAAGTACTCCTTTCAAATATTAACTCAGCTGTCACAGGGAAACAATGAGCTGCACGGTGCAGCTTGTAACATAGATGGTTTCCTTTTAGAGGTACGTGTGTTTCTTCAACTCACCTGCCTGTGTCTATCTGGAAAAAAGTGAGCCTATCCCAACCTTGAAAACCCTAAGCTGTAGGAAGTATTCCTATGCAAAGCCTTCTCAATTCTTACTGGGATACAATGTGGTGGATTCTCCTGCTTCTCACACAGATGTTTTCTGTCAAAAGACACATGTGTTTGTTCAAATTAGCCGGGGAGGCCTATTTGGAACAAACAACCCTTTGTTCCCCTTGCAAATTCTGAATGGTGGGAAGAAATTCTTTTAAAATACTCATTTTTAACAGGGAAGCAATGTGCTAGATGTTGAAGATTGTAACATAGATAGTTTTCTTTGCAGAGACACTGATGTTTTTACAACTTAGCTCACAGGCCTACGTGGAAGATAGAGAGCCTATCTCCCTTTGAAAAACGTAAGTTGCCCAAAGTATTCCTTTTAAAATGAAACTCAATTCTCTGAGGGAAAGAATGTGCTATATGCTCCTGATTCTGACTCAAGTGGTTTCTTTTGAGATACATGAGTTCCTTTAACTCTGCTGAAAGGGCCTATTTGGAACAAACAGCCTATCTCCACCTTGAATTTCAAAGATGCAGGAAGTACTGCTTTCAAAAACTTACTGGTTTTTACACGGGTAAACAATGAAGTACATGGCGAAGTTTGTAATCTAGTTGGTTTTCGTTTAGTGCTCCATGTGTTTCTTGAACTCATCTGAATAGGCCCATTTGGAACAAAGAGAGCCTACGTTCACTTTGAAAAATGTAATTTATAGGAAGTACTCCTATCAATAATTAACTCTCTTCTCAGAGGTATACTAGGTCCTAGATTCTATAGCTTGTATCACAGATAGTTTACAGTCAAGAGATGAATGTGTTTCTTCAACTTGCCTGAATAGGCCTATTTCAAAAAAAAGAGCTGATTTTCCCTTTGAAAAACCTAAGTCACAGGAAGTATTCCTTCAAAAACCAGCTCAATTCTCGCAGTGAA
The DNA here is from genome assembly GCF_047511655.1 of Castor canadensis. Taxonomy (NCBI): domain Eukaryota; kingdom Metazoa; phylum Chordata; class Mammalia; order Rodentia; family Castoridae; genus Castor; species Castor canadensis. The sequence continues at coordinate 28,446,506 of NC_133402.1, read as the reverse complement.
ACAAGCTCCTAGATGCTGCAGTTTTGAACATAGATGGTTTTCTTTGGACAGATACATGTCTTTGTTCACCTCAGCTGAATAGACCTATTTGTTACAAAGAGAGCCTCTCTCCACCTTGAAAAACCTAAGTTGCCAAAGTGTTCATTTTCTATGTACTGAATACTCAGAGGGAAACAATGTGCTACATGTTGCAGCTTCTAGCATTGATGGCTTTCTGGAGATATAAATCTGTTTCTTCACATCAGCTGAATGGTCTTATTTGAAAAAAGGTAAACTTATCTCAACCTTGAAACATACGTTGCTGGAAAGTAGGACGTTCAGGAACATACTCCACTGTCACAGGGAAATAATGTGCTAGAAGCTCCTGCTTCTACTACAGATGATTTCCTTTCTAGAGATACATGTGTTTCTTCCAATTAGCTGAAAAGACCTAATTGAAAAAAGCGAGATTTCTCCACCTTCAAAATTCTCACTGGCAGAGAGTATTTCTTAGGAAAATTAACTACTCTCCATCAGAGAAACAACAGCAAGATACTGAAGCTTGTCACACAGACAGTTTTCTTTTCTTTGGAGAGATTTCTTTGCTCTTTCAACTCAGGTTCGTAGGCCTAGTTGGAACACAGAAAGCCAATCTCCACATTGAAAAACCTACGTTCCCATATGTATTCCTTTGAAAAACGAAATCCATTTTCATCAGAAAACAATGTACGAGATGCTGAGCTTCTACAATACATGGTTCTCTTGGAGAGATAAATGTGTTGCTTCAACTCAGCTGAATTTGCCTCTTTGGAACAATGTGATCTCATGTGAACCTTGGAAAACGTCCGTCGCGGGAAGTAGTCCTTGCAAAACCGTACTCAATTTTCTCAGGAGACAATGGGCTAGATGCTCCTATTTCTGAAACAGACGGTTTTCTTTCAAGTTATGCATGTGTTTCTTTAAATTAGCTGGCTAGGCCTATTTTGAACAAAGAGATTTTATCTCCATATTGAGAAACTGAAGTTGCTCTAGGTATTTCATTGACAAACTACACTCAATCTGACAAGGAAACAATGTGTTAGATATTCCTTCTGGTAACATAGATGGTTTTCTTCGGAGAGAAACACGTGTTTGTTCAAATCAGCTGAAAAGGCCTCCATGATACAAAGGGAGCCTATCTCCATCCTGAAAAACCTAAGTTGCAAGAAGTATTCCTTTTAAATCTACTGACTACTCACATGGAAACAATATGCTAGATGCTGCAGCTTGTAGTTAGACGGTTTTCTTTGGAGACACACATGTGTTTCTTCACCTCAGCTGAATTGACCTGTTTGGAACCAAGAGAGTCTACCTCCACCTTGAAAATCCTAACTTGCAGGAAGTATTTCTTTGAAAAAACTGGCAAAAGTCTCCCAGGGTGACAATGTTCTTATTCTCCAGGGTCAAACAGAGATGGTTTTCTTTCAGGAGATACATGTGTTCCTTTAAGTCATATAGAAAGGCCTATTTTGTAACAAAGAGCCCATATCCACATTGAATGACCTATGTTGCAGGAGGAATTCCTTTCCAAATCTATCTCGGTTCTCACAGGGAAGCAATGTGCTAGATGTTGCTGCTTGTGACATATAATGTTTCTTGGGAGAGATCCCTTTGTCTTCAACTCAGCTGAACAGGCCAACGTAGAAAAAAGGGAGCCTATCTCCACCGTGAGAAACCATGCTGCAGGAAGTATTCCAATCAAAAACAAACTTATCTCACAGGGAAACAATGTGCTACCATTCCTGCTTCCAACAGAGATGGTGTTCTTTCGAGAGGTATGTGTGTTTCTTGAAATCTGCGGAATAGGCCTATTGGAAACAAAGTGAGCCTATGTCTACATTGAAAGACCTAAACTGCCTGAAGTACTCCTTTCAAATAGTAACTCAGCTCTCTCACAGAATCAATGTGCTACATGCTGCAGCGTCTAATCTAGATGGTTTCCTTTTAGAGATACATGTGTTTCTTCAATTCACCTGATTGTGTGTATTGGGAACAAAGTGAGCCAACCCACCCTTGGAAAACGTAAGTTGCAGGAAGTCTTTCTTTGACAAACTTACTAAATTCTCACAGGGAAACAATGCCCGAATATTCCTGCTTCCAACAGAGATGGCTTTCTTTGGAGAGATATATGTGTTTCTTCAAATGTGCTGAATAGGCCTACTTGGAACAAAGTGTGCCTATCTCTACATTGAAAATCCTCAGTTGCCCGAAGTACTCCTTTCAAGTACTAACTCAGATCTCACAGAGAAACCATGTGCTACATGCTGCAGCTTCTAATCCCGATGGTTTCCTTTTAGAAATACATGTGTTTCTTCAATTCACATGAAGGTGTGTATTGGGAACAAAGTGAGTCAACCCAACCTTGGAAAACGTAAATTGCAGGAAGTATTCCCTTGCAAAACCTATTCAATTCGAAGTTGGAAACAATATGGGGGATGCTCCTTCTTCCACAGAGATGTTTTCTTTGAGAGACACACGTGTTTCTTCAAGTTAGCTGGACAGGCCTATTTGCTTACTGACTGTAACATATAAGATTTCTTTGGAGAGATACATGTGTTTCTTCAATGCAGCTGAAAAATGCCAATGTGGAAATAAGGGAGCCTCTCTCCACCATGAAGCACCCTGTTGCAGGAAGTATTCCATTTACAAACAAACACAATCTCCCAGGGAGACAATGTGCTATTACTCATGCTTCCAGCAGAGATGGTTTTTTTGGAGAAATATATGTGTTTCTTCAAATCTGCTGAACAGGCCTATTAGGAACAAAGAGAGCCTATGTCTACATTGAAAAAGCTAAATTGCCTGAAGTACTCCTTTCAAATATTAACTCAGCTGTCACAGGGAAACAATGAGCTGCACGGTACAGCTTCTAACATAGATGGTTTCCTTTTAGAGGTACGTGTGTTTCTTCAACTCACCTGCCTGTGTCTATCTGGAAAAAAGTGAGCCTATCCCAACCTTGAAAACCCTAAGCTGTAGGAAGTATTCCTATGCAAAGCCTTCTCAATTCTTACTGGGATACAATGTGGTGGATTCTCCTGCTTCTCACACAGATGTTTTCTGTCAAAAGACACATGTGTTTGTTCAAATTAGCCGGGGAGGCCTATTTGGAACAAACAACCCTTTGTTCCCCTTGCAAATTCTGAATGGTGGGAAGAAATTCTTTTAAAATACTCATTTTTAACAGGGAAGCAATGTGCTAGATGTTGAAGATTGTAACATAGATAGTTTTCTTTGCAGAGACACTGATGTTTTTACAACTTAGCTCACAGGCCTACGTGGAAGATAGAGAGCCTATCTCCCTTTGAAAAACGTAAGTTGCCCAAAGTATTCCTTTTAAAATGAAACTCAATTCTCTGAGGGAAAGAATGTGCTATATGCTCCTGATTCTGACTCAAGTGGTTTCTTTTGAGATACATGAGTTCCTTTAACTCTGCTGAAAGGGCCTATTTGGAACAAACAGCCTATCTCCACCTTGAATTTCAAAGATGCAGGAAGTACTGCTTTCAAAAACTTACTGGTTTTTACACGGGTAAACAATGAAGTACATGGCGAAGTTTGTAATCTAGTTGGTTTTCGTTTAGTGCTCCATGTGTTTCTTGAACTCATTTGAATAGGCCCATTTGGAACAAAGAGAGCCTACGTTCACTTTGAAAAATGTAATTTATAGGAAGTACTCCTATCAATAATTAACTCTCTTCTCAGAGGTATACTAGGTCCTAGATTCTATAGCTTGTATCACAGATAGTTTACTGTCAAGAGATAAATGTGTTTCTTCAACTTGCCTGAATAGGCCTATTTCAAAAAAAAGAGCTGATTTTCCCTTTGAAAAACCTAAGTCACAGGAAGTATTCCTTCAAAAACCAGCTCAATTCTCGCAGTGAAACAAGCTCCTAGATGCTGCAGTTTTGAACATAGATGGTTTTCTTTGGACAGATACATGTCTTTGTTCACCTCAGCTGAATAGACCTATTTGTTACAAAGAGAGCCTCTCTCCACCTTGAAAAACCTAAGTTGCCAAAGTGTTCATTTTCTATGTACTGAATACTCAGAGGGAAACAATGTGCTACATGTTGCAGCTTCTAGCATTGATGGTTTTCTGGAGATATAAATCTGTTTCTTCACATCAGCTGAATGGTCTTATTTGAAAAAAGGTAAACTTATCTCAACCTTGAAACATACGTTGCTGGAAAGTAGGACGTTCAGGAACATACTCCACTGTCACAGGGAAATAATGTGCTAGAAGCTCCTGCTTCTACTACAGATGATTTCCTTTCTAGAGATACATGTGTTTCTTCCAATTAGCTGAAAAGACCTAATTGAAAAAAGCGAGATTTCTCCACCTGCAAAATTCTCACTGGCAGAGAGTATTTCTTAGGAAAATTAACTACTCTCCATCAGAGAAACAACAGCAAGATACTGAAGCTTGTCACACAGACAGTTTTCTTTTCTTTGGAGAGATTTCTTTGCTCTTTCAACTCAGGTTCGTAGGCCTAGTTGGAACACAGAAAGCCAATCTCCACATTGAAAAACCTACGTTCCCATATGTATTCCTTTGAAAAACGAAATCCATTTTCATCAGAAAACAATGTACGAGATGCTGAGCTTCTACAATACATGGTTCTCTTGGAGAGATAAATGTGTTGCTTCAACTCAGCTGAATTTGCCTCTTTGGAACAATGTGATGTCATGTGAACCTTGGAAAACGTCCGTCGCGGGAAGTAGTCCTTGCAAAACCGTACTCAATTTTCTCAGGAGACAATGGGCTAGATGCTCCTATTTCTGAAACAGACGGTTTTCTTTCAAGTTATGCATGTGTTTCTTTAAATTAGCTGGCTAGGCCTATTTTGAACAAAGAGATTTTATCTCCATATTGAGAAACTGAAGTTGCTCTAGGTATTTCATTGACAAACTACACTCAATCTGACAAGGAAACAATGTGTTAGATATTCCTTCTGGTAACATAGATGGTTTTCTTCGGAGAGAAACACGTGTTTGTTCAAATCAGCTGAAAAGGCCTCCATGATACAAAGGGAGCCTATCTCCATCCTGAAAAACCTAAGTTGCAAGAAGTATTCCTTTTAAATCTACTGACTACTCACATGGAAACAATATGCTAGATGCTGCAGCTTGTAGTTAGACGGTTTTCTTTGGAGAGACACATGTGTTTCTTCACCTCAGCTGAATTGACCTGTTTGGAACCAAGAGAGTCTACCTCCACCTTGAAAATCCTAACTTGCAGGAAGTATTTCTTTGAAAAAACTGGCAAAAGTCTCCCAGGGTGACAATGTTCTTATTCTCCAGGGTCAAACAGAGATGGTTTTCTTTCAGGAGATACATGTGTTCCTTTAAGTCATATAGAAAGGCCTATTTTGTAACAAAGAGCCCATATCCACATTGAATGACCTATGTTGCAGGAGGAATTCCTTTCCAAATCTATCTCGGTTCTCACAGGGAAGCAATGTGCTAGATGTTGCTGCTTGTAACATATAATGTTTCTTGGGAGAGATCCCTTTGTCTTCAACTCAGCTGAACAGGCCAACGTAGAAAAAAGGGAGCCTATCTCCACCGTGAGAAACCATGCTGCAGGAAGTATTCCAATCAAAAACAAACTTATCTCACAGGGAAACAATGTGCTACCATTCCTGCTTCCAACAGAGATGGTGTTCTTTCGAGAGGTATGTGTGTTTCTTGAAATCTGCGGAATAGGCCTATTGGAAACAAAGTGAGCCTATGTCTACATTGAAAGACCTAAACTGCCTGAAGTACTCCTTTCAAATAGTAACTCAGCTCTCTCACAGAATCAATGTGCTACATGCTGCAGCGTCTAATCTAGATGGTTTCCTTTTAGAGATACATGTGTTTCTTCAATTCACCTGATTGTGTGTATTGGGAACAAAGTGAGCCAACCCACCCTTGGAAAACGTAAGTTGCAGGAAGTCTTTCTTTGACAAACTTACTAAATTCTCACAGGGAAACAATGCCCGAATATTCCTGCTTCCAACAGAGATGGCTTTCTTTGGAGAGATATATGTGTTTCTTCAAATGTGCTGAATAGGCCTACTTGGAACAAAGTGTGCCTATCTCTACATTGAAAATCCTCAGTTGCCCGAAGTACTCCTTTCAAGTACTAACTCAGATCTCACAGAGAAACCATGTGCTACATGCTGCAGCTTCTAATCCCGATGGTTTCCTTTTAGAAATACATGTGTTTCTTCAATTCACATGAAGGTGTGTATTGGGAACAAAGTGAGTCAACCCAACCTTGGAAAACGTAAATTGCAGGAAGTATTCCCTTGCAAAACCTATTCAATTCGAAGTTGGAAACAATATGGGGGATGCTCCTTCTTCCACAGAGATGTTTTCTTTGAGAGACACACGTGTTTCTTCAAGTTAGCTGGACAGGCCTATTTGCTTACTGACTGTAACATATAAGATTTCTTTGGAGAGATACATGTGTTTCTTCAATGCAGCTGAAAAATGCCAATGTGGAAATAAGGGAGCCTCTCTCCACCATGAAGCACCCTGTTGCAGGAAGTATTCCATTTACAAACAAACACAATCTCCCAGGGAGACAATGTGCTATTACTCATGCTTCCAGCAGAGATGGTTTTTTTGGAGAAATATATGTGTTTCTTCAAATCTGCTGAACAGGCCTATTAGGAACAAAGAGAGCCTATGTCTACATTGAAAAAGCTAAATTGCCTGAAGTACTCCTTTCAAATATTAACTCAGCTGTCACAGGGAAACAATGAGCTGCACGGTACAGCTTCTAACATAGATGGTTTCCTTTTAGAGGTACGTGTGTTTCTTCAACTCACCTGCCTGTGTCTATCTGGAAAAAAGTGAGCCTATCCCAACCTTGAAAACCCTAAGCTGTAGGAAGTATTCCTATGCAAAGCCTTCTCAATTCTTACTGGGATACAATGTGGTGGATTCTCCTGCTTCTCACACAGATGTTTTCTGTCAAAAGACACATGTGTTTGTTCAAATTAGCCGGGGAGGCCTATTTGGAACAAACAACCCTTTGTTCCCCTTGCAAATTCTGAATGGTGGGAAGAAATTCTTTTAAAATACTCATTTTTAACAGGGAAGCAATGTGCTAGATGTTGAAGATTGTAACATAGATAGTTTTCTTTGCAGAGACACTGATGTTTTTACAACTTAGCTCACAGGCCTACGTGGAAGATAGAGAGCCTATCTCCCTTTGAAAAACGTAAGTTGCCCAAAGTATTCCTTTTAAAATGAAACTCAATTCTCTGAGGGAAAGAATGTGCTATATGCTCCTGATTCTGACTCAAGTGGTTTCTTTTGAGATACATGAGTTCCTTTAACTCTGCTGAAAGGGCCTATTTGGAACAAACAGCCTATCTCCACCTTGAATTTCAAAGATGCAGGAAGTACTGCTTTCAAAAACTTACTGGTTTTTACACGGGTAAACAATGAAGTACATGGCGAAGTTTGTAATCTAGTTGGTTTTCGTTTAGTGCTCCATGTGTTTCTTGAACTCATCTGAATAGGCCCATTTGGAACAAAGAGAGCCTACGTTCACTTTGAAAAATGTAATTTATAGGAAGTACTCCTATCAATAATTAACTCTCTTCTCAGAGGTATACTAGGTCCTAGATTCTATAGCTTGTATCACAGATAGTTTACTGTCAAGAGATAAATGTGTTTCTTCAACTTGCCTGAATAGGCCTATTTCAAAAAAAAGAGCTGATTTTCCCTTTGAAAAACCTAAGTCACAGGAAGTATTCCTTCAAAAACCAGCTCAATTCTCGCAGTGAAACAAGCTCCTAGATGCTGCAGTTTTGAACATAGATGGTTTTCTTTGGACAGATACATGTCTTTGTTCACCTCAGCTGAATAGACCTATTTGTTACAAAGAGAGCCTCTCTCCACCTTGAAAAACCTAAGTTGCCAAAGTGTTCATTTTCTATGTACTTAATACTCAGAGGGAAACAATGTGCTACATGTTGCAGCTTCTAGCATTGATGGTTTTCTGGAGATATAAATCTGTTTCTTCACATCAGCTGAATGGTCTTATTTGAAAAAAGGTAAACTTATCTCAACCTTGAAACATACGTTGCTGGAAAGTAGGACGTTCAGGAACATACTCCACTGTCACAGGGAAATAATGTGCTAGAAGCTCCTGCTTCTACTACAGATGATTTCCTTTCTAGAGATACCTGTGTTTCTTCCAATTAGCTGAAAAGACCTAATTGAAAAAAGCGAGATTTCTCCACCTTCAAAATTCTCACTGGCAGAGAGTATTTCTTAGGAAAATTAACTACTCTCCATCAGAGAAACAACAGCAAGATACTGAAGCTTGTCACACAGACAGTTTTCTTTTCTTTGGAGAGATTTCTTTGCTCTTTCAACTCAGGTTCGTAGGCCTAGTTGGAACACAGAAAGCCAATCTCCACATTGAAAAACCTACGTTCCCATATGTATTCCTTTGAAAAACGAAATCCATTTTCATCAGAAAACAATGTACGAGATGCTGAGCTTCTACAATACATGGTTCTCTTGGAGAGATAAATGTGTTGCTTCAACTCAGCTGAATTTGCCTCTTTGGAACAATGTGATCTCATGTGAACCTTGGAAAACGTCCGTCGCGGGAAGTAGTCCTTGCAAAACCGTACTCAATTTTCTCAGGAGACAATGGGCTAGATGCTCCTATTTCTGAAACAGACGGTTTTCTTTCAAGTTATGCATGTGTTTCTTTAAATTAGCTGGCTAGGCCTATTTTGAACAAAGAGATTTTATCTCCATATTGAGAAACTGAAGTTGCTCTAGGTATTTCATTGACAAACTACACTCAATCTGACAAGGAAACAATGTGTTAGATATTCCTTCTGGTAACATAGATGGTTTTCTTCGGAGAGAAACACGTGTTTGTTCAAATCAGCTGAAAAGGCCTCCATGATACAAAGGGAGCCTATCTCCATCCTGAAAAACCTAAGTTGCAAGAAGTATTCCTTTTAAATCTACTGACTACTCACATGGAAACAATATGCTAGATGCTGCAGCTTGTAGTTAGACGGTTTTCTTTGGAGAGACACATGTGTTTCTTCACCTCAGCTGAATTGACCTGTTTGGAACCAAGAGAGTCTACCTCCACCTTGAAAATCCTAACTTGCAGGAAGTATTTCTTTGAAAAAACTGGCAAAAGTCTCCCAGGGTGACAATGTTCTTATTCTCCAGGGTCAAACAGAGATGGTTTTCTTTCAGGAGATACATGTGTTCCTTTAAGTCATATAGAAAGGCCTATTTTGTAACAAAGAGCCCATATCCACATTGAATGACCTATGTTGCAGGAGGAATTCCTTTCCAAATCTATCTCGGTTCTCACAGGGAAGCAATGTGCTAGATGTTGCTGCTTGTAACATATAATGTTTCTTGGGAGAGATCCCTTTGTCTTCAACTCAGCTGAACAGGCCAACGTAGAAAAAAGGGAGCCTATCTCCACCGTGAGAAACCATGCTGCAGGAAGTATTCCAATCAAAAACAAACTTATCTCACAGGGAAACAATGTGCTACCATTCCTGCTTCCAACAGAGATGGTGTTCTTTCGAGAGGTATGTGTGTTTCTTGAAATCTGCGGAATAGGCCTATTGGAAACAAAGTGAGCCTATGTCTACATTGAAAGACCTAAACTGCCTGAAGTACTCCTTTCAAATAGTAACTCAGCTCTCTCACAGAATCAATGTGCTACATGCTGCAGCGTCTAATCTAGATGGTTTCCTTTTAGAGATACATGTGTTTCTTCAATTCACCTGATTGTGTGTATTGGGAACAAAGTGAGCCAACCCACCCTTGGAAAACGTAAGTTGCAGGAAGTCTTTCTTTGACAAACTTACTAAATTCTCACAGGGAAACAATGCCCGAATATTCCTGCTTCCAACAGAGATGGCTTTCTTTGGAGAGATATATGTGTTTCTTCAAATGTGCTGAATAGGCCTACTTGGAACAAAGTGTGCCTATCTCTACATTGAAAATCCTCAGTTGCCCGAAGTACTCCTTTCAAGTACTAACTCAGATCTCACAGAGAAACCATGTGCTACATGCTGCAGCTTCTAATCCCGATGGTTTCCTTTTAGAAATACATGTGTTTCTTCAATTCACATGAAGGTGTGTATTGGGAACAAAGTGAGTCAACCCAACCTTGGAAAACGTAAATTGCAGGAAGTATTCCCTTGCAAAACCTATTCAATTCGAAGTTGGAAACAATATGGGGGATGCTCCTTCTTCCACAGAGATGTTTTCTTTGAGAGACACACGTGTTTCTTCAAGTTAGCTGGACAGGCCTATTTGCTTACTGACTGTAACATATAAGATTTCTTTGGAGAGATACATGTGTTTCTTCAATGCAGCTGAAAAATGCCAATGTGGAAATAAGGGAGCCTCTCTCCACCATGAAGCACCCTGTTGCAGGAAGTATTCCATTTACAAACAAACACAATCTCCCAGGGAGACAATGTGCTATTACTCATGCTTCCAGCAGAGATGGTTTTTTTGGAGAAATATATGTGTTTCTTCAAATCTGCTGAACAGGCCTATTAGGAACAAAGAGAGCCTATGTCTACATTGAAAAAGCTAAATTGCCTGAAGTACTCCTTTCAAATATTAACTCAGCTGTCACAGGGAAACAATGAGCTGCACGGTACAGCTTCTAACATAGATGGTTTCCTTTTAGAGGTACGTGTGTTTCTTCAACTCACCTGCCTGTGTCTATCTGGAAAAAAGTGAGCCTATCCCAACCTTGAAAACCCTAAGCTGTAGGAAGTATTCCTATGCAAAGCCTTCTCAATTCTTACTGGGATACAATGTGGTGGATTCTCCTGCTTCTCACACAGATGTTTTCTGTCAAAAGACACATGTGTTTGTTCAAATTAGCCGGGGAGGCCTATTTGGAACAAACAACCCTTTGTTCCCCTTGCAAATTCTGAATGGTGGGAAGAAATTCTTTTAAAATACTCATTTTTAACAGGGAAGCAATGTGCTAGATGTTGAAGATTGTAACATAGATAGTTTTCTTTGCAGAGACACTGATGTTTTTACAACTTAGCTCACAGGCCTACGTGGAAGATAGAGAGCCTATCTCCCTTTGAAAAACGTAAGTTGCCCAAAGTATTCCTTTTAAAATGAAACTCAATTCTCTGAGGGAAAGAATGTGCTATATGCTCCTGATTCTGACTCAAGTGGTTTCTTTTGAGATACATGAGTTCCTTTAACTCTGCTGAAAGGGCCTATTTGGAACAAACAGCCTATCTCCACCTTGAATTTCAAAGATGCAGGAAGTACTGCTTTCAAAAACTTACTGGTTTTTACACGGGTAAACAATGAAGTACATGGCGAAGTTTGTAATCTAGTTGGTTTTCGTTTAGTGCTCCATGTGTTTCTTGAACTCATCTGAATAGGCCCATTTGGAACAAAGAGAGCCTACGTTCACTTTGAAAAATGTAATTTATAGGAAGTACTCCTATCAATAATTAACTCTCTTCTCAGAGGTATACTAGGTCCTAGATTCTATAGCTTGTATCACAGATAGTTTACTGTCAAGAGATAAATGTGTTTCTTCAACTTGCCTGAATAGGCCTATTTCAAAAAAAAGAGCTGATTTTCCCTTTGAAAAACCTAAGTCACAGGAAGTATTCCTTCAAAAACCAGCTCAATTCTCGCAGTGAAACAAGCTCCTAGATGCTGCAGTTTTGAACATAGATGGTTTTCTTTGCACAGATACATGTCTTTGTTCACCTCAGCTGAATAGACCTATTTGTTACAAAGAGAGCCTCTCTCCACCTTGAAAAACCTAAGTTGCCAAAGTGTTCATTTTCTATGTACTGAATACTCAGAGGGAAACAATGTGCTACATGTTGCAGCTTCTAGCATTGATGGCTTTCTGGAGATATAAATCTGTTTCTTCACATCAGCTGAATGGTCTTATTTGAAAAAAGGTAAACTTATCTCAACCTTGAAACATACGTTGCTGGAAAGTAGGACGTTCAGGAACATACTCCACTGTCACAGGGAAATAATGTGCTAGAAGCTCCTGCTTCTACTACAGATGATTTCCTTTCTAGAGATACATGTGTTTCTTCCAATTAGCTGAAAAGACCTAATTGAAAAAAGCGAGATTTCTCCACCTTCAAAATTCTCACTGGCAGAGAGTATTTCTTAGGAAAATTAACTACTCTCCATCAGAGAAACAACAGCAAGATACTGAAGCTTGTCACACAGACAGTTTTCTTTTCTTTGGAGAGATTTCTTTGCTCTTTCAACTCAGGTTCGTAGGCCTAGTTGGAACACAGAAAGCCAATCTCCACATTGAAAAACCTACGTTCCCATATGTATTCCTTTGAAAAACGAAATCCATTTTCATCAGAAAACAATGTACGAGATGCTGAGCTTCTACAATACATGGTTCTCTTGGAGAGATAAATGTGTTGCTTCAACTCAGCTGAATTTGCCTCTTTGGAACAATGTGATCTCATGTGAACCTTGGAAAACGTCCGTCGCGGGAAGTAGTCCTTGCAAAACCGTACTCAATTTTCTCAGGAGACAATGGGCTAGATGCTCCTATTTCTGAAACAGACGGTTTTCTTTCAAGTTATGCATGTGTTTCTTTAAATTAGCTGGCTAGGCCTATTTTGAACAAAGAGATTTTATCTCCATATTGAGAAACTGAAGTTGCTCTAGGTATTTCATTGACAAACTACACTCAATCTGACAAGGAAACAATGTGTTAGATATTCCTTCTGGTAACATAGATGGTTTTCTTCGGAGAGAAACACGTGTTTGTTCAAATCAGCTGAAAAGGCCTCCATGATACAAAGGGAGCCTATCTCCATCCTGAAAAACCTAAGTTGCAAGAAGTATTCCTTTTAAATCTACTGACTACTCACATGGAAACAATATGCTAGATGCTGCAGCTTGTAGTTAGACGGTTTTCTTTGGAGAGACACATGTGTTTCTTCACCTCAGCTGAATTGACCTGTTTTGAACCAAGAGAGTCTACCTCCACCTTGAAAATCCTAACTTGCAGGAAGTATTTCTTTGAAAAAACTGGCAAAAGTCTCCCAGGGTGACAATGTTCTTATTCTCCAGGGTCAAACAGAGATGGTTTTCTTTCAGGAGATACATGTTTTCCTTTAAGTCATATAGAAAGGCCTATTTTGTAACAAAGAGCCCATATCCACATTGAATGACCTATGTTGCAGGAGGAATTCCTTTCCAAATCTATCTCGGTTCTCACAGGGAAGCAATGTGCTAGATGTTGCTGCTTGTAACATATAATGTTTCTTGGGAGAGATCCCTTTGTCTTCAACTCAGCTGAACAGGCCAACGTAGAAAAAAGGGAGCCTATCTCCACCGTGAGAAACCATGCTGCAGTAAGTATTCCAATCAAAAACAAACTTATCTCACAGGGAAACAATGTGCTACCATTCCTGCTTCCAACAGAGATGGTGTTCTTTCGAGAGGTATGTGTGTTTCTTGAAATCTGCGGAATAGGCCTATTGGAAACAAAGTGAGCCTATGTCTACATTGAAAGACCTAAACTGCCTGAAGTACTCCTTTCAAATAGTAACTCAGCTCTCTCACAGAATCAATGTGCTACATGCTGCAGCGTCTAATCTAGATGGTTTCCTTTTAGAGATACATGTGTTTCTTCAATTCACCTGATTGTGTGTATTGGGAACAAAGTGAGCCAACCCACCCTTGGAAAACGTAAGTTGCAGGAAGTCTTTCTTTGACAAACTTACTAAATTCTCACAGGGAAACAATGCCCGAATATTCCTGCTTCCAACAGAGATGGCTTTCTTTGGAGAGATACATGTGTTTCTTCAAATGTGCTGAATAGGCCTACTTGGAACAAAGTGTGCCTATCTCTACATTGAAAATCCTCAGTTGCCCGAAGTACTCCTTTCAAGTACTAACTCAGATCTCACAGAGAAACCATGTGCTACATGCTGCAGCTTCTAATCCCGATGGTTTCCTTTTAGAAATACATGTGTTTCTTCAATTCACATGAAGGTGTGTATTGGGAACAAAGTGAGTCAACCCAACCTTGGAAAACGTAAATTGCAGGAAGTATTCCCTTGCAAAACCTATTCAATTCGAAGTTGGAAACAATATGGGGGATGCTCCTTCTTCCACAGAGATGTTTTCTTTGAGAGACACACGTGTTTCTTCAAGTTAGCTGGACAGGCCTATTTGCTTACTGACTGTAACATATAAGATTTCTTTGGAGAGATACATGTGTTTCTTCAATGCAGCTGAAAAATGCCAATGTGGAAATAAGGGAGCCTCTCTCCACCATGAAGCACCCTGTTACAGGAAGTATTCCATTTACAAACAAACACAATCTCCCAGGGAGACAATGTGCTATTACTCATGCTTCCAGCAGAGATGGTTTTTTTGGAGAAATATATGTGTTTCTTCAAATCTGCTGAACAGGCCTATTAGGAACAAAGAGAGCCTATGTCTACATTGAAAAAGCTAAATTGCCTGAAGTACTCCTTTCAAATATTAACTCAGCTGTCACAGGGAAACAATGAGCTGCACGGTACAGCTTCTAACATAGATGGTTTCCTTTTAGAGGTACGTGTGTTTCTTCAACTCACCTGCCTGTGTCTATCTGGAAAAAAGTGAGCCTATCCCAACCTTGAAAACCCTAAGCTGTAGGAAGTATTCCTATGCAAAGCCTTCTCAATTCTTACTGGGATACAATGTGGTGGATTCTCCTGCTTCTCACACAGATGTTTTCTGTCAAAAGACACATGTGTTTGTTCAAATTAGCCGGGGAGGCCTATTTGGAACAAACAACCCTTTGTTCCCCTTGCAAATTCTGAATGGTGGGAAGAAATTCTTTTAAAATACTCATTTTTAACAGGGAAGCAATGTGCTAGATGTTGAAGATTGTAACATAGATAGTTTTCTTTGCAGAGACACTGATGTTTTTACAACTTAGCTCACAGGCCTACGTGGAAGATAGAGAGCCTATCTCCCTTTGAAAAACGTAAGTTGCCCAAAGTATTCCTTTTAAAATGAAACTCAATTCTCTGAGGGAAAGAATGTGCTATATGCTCCTGATTCTGACTCAAGTGGTTTCTTTTGAGATACATGAGTTCCTTTAACTCTGCTGAAAGGGCCTATTTGGAACAAACAGCCTATCTCCACCTTGAATTTCAAAGATGCAGGAAGTACTGCTTTCAAAAACTTACTGGTTTTTACACGGGTAAACAATGAAGTACATGGCGAAGTTTGTAATCTAGTTGGTTTTCGTTTAGTGCTCCATGTGTTTCTTGAACTCATCTGAATAGGCCCATTTGGAACAAAGAGAGCCTACGTTCACTTTGAAAAATGTAATTTATAGGAAGTACTCCTATCAATAATTAACTCTCTTCTCAGAGGTATACTAGGTCCTAGATTCTATAGCTTGTATCACAGATAGTTTACTGTCAAGAGATAAATGTGTTTCTTCAACTTGCCTGAATAGGCCTATTTCAAAAAAAAAGAGCTGATTTTCCCTTTGAAAAACCTAAGTCACAGGAAGTATTCCTTCAAAAACCAGCTCAATTCTCGCAGTGAAACAAGCTCCTAGATGCTGCAGTTTTGAACATAGATGGTTTTCTTTGGACAGATACATGTCTTTGTTCACCTCAGCTGAATAGACCTATTTGTTACAAAGAGAGCCTCTCTCCACCTTGAAAAACCTAAGTTGCCAAAGTGTTCATTTTCTATGTACTGAATACTCAGAGGGAAACAATGTGCTACATGTTGCAGCTTCTAGCATTGATGGCTTTCTGGAGATATAAATCTGTTTCTTCACATCAGCTGAATGGTCTTATTTGAAAAAAGGTAAACTTATCTCAACCTTGAAACATACGTTGCTGGAAAGTAGGACGTTCAGGAACATACTCCACTGTCACAGGGAAATAATGTGCTAGAAGCTCCTGCTTCTACTACAGATGATTTCCTTTCTAGAGATACATGTGTTTCTTCCAATTAGCTGAAAAGACCTAATTGAAAAAAGCGAGATTTCTCCACCTTCAAAATTCTCACTGGCAGAGAGTATTTCTTAGGAAAATTAACTACTCTCCATCAGAGAAACTACAGCAAGATACTGAAGCTTGTCACACAGACAGTTTTCTTTTCTTTGGAGAGATTTCTTTGCTCTTTCAACTCAGGTTCGTAGGCCTAGTTGGAACACAGAAAGCCAATCTCCACATTGAAAAACCTACGTTCCCATATGTATTCCTTTGAAAAACGAAATCCATTTTCATCAGAAAACAATGTACGAGATGCTGAGCTTCTACAATACATGGTTCTCTTGGAGAGATAAATGTGTTGCTTCAACTCAGCTGAATTTGCCTCTTTGGAACAATGTGATCTCATGTGAACCTTGGAAAACGTCCGTCGCAGGAAGTAGTCCTTGCAAAACCGTACTCAATTTTCTCAGGAGACAATGGGCTAGATGCTCCTATTTCTGAAACAGACGGTTTTCTTTCAAGTTATGCATGTGTTTCTTTAAATTAGCTGGCTAGGCCTATTTTGAACAAAGAGATTTTATCTCCATATTGAGAAACTGAAGTTGCTCTAGGTATTTCATTGACAAACTACACTCAATCTGACAAGGAAACAATGTGTTAGATATTCCTTCTGGTAACATAGATGGTTTTCTTCGGAGAGAAACACGTGTTTGTTCAAATCAGCTGAAAAGGCCTCCATGATACAAAGGGAGCCTATCTCCATCCTGAAAAACCTAAGTTGCAAGAAGTATTCCTTTTAAATCTACTGACTACTCACATGGAAACAATATGCTAGATGCTGCAGCTTGTAGTTAGACGGTTTTCTTTGGAGAGACACATGTATTTCTTCACCTCAGCTGAATTGACCTGTTTGGAACCAAGAGAGTCTACCTCCACCTTGAAAATCCTAACTTGCAGGAAGTATTTCTTTGAAAAAACTGGCAAAAGTCTCCCAGGGTGACAATGTTCTTATTCTCCAGGGTCAAACAGAGATGGTTTTCTTTCAGGAGATACATGTGTTCCTTTAAGTCATATAGAAAGGCCTATTTTGTAACAAAGAGCCCATATCCACATTGAATGACCTATGTTGCAGGAGGAATTCCTTTCCAAATCTATCTCGGTTCTCACAGGGAAGCAATGTGCTAGATGTTGCTGCTTGTAACATATAATGTTTCTTGGGAGAGATCCCTTTGTCTTCAACTCAGCTGAACAGGCCAACGTAGAAAAAAGGGAGCCTATCTCCACCGTGAGAAACCATGCTGCAGGAAGTATTCCAATCAAAAACAAACTTATCTCACAGGGAAACAATGTGCTACCATTCCTGCTTCCAACAGAGATGGTGTTCTTTCGAGAGGTATGTGTGTTTCTTGAAATCTGCGGAATAGGCCTATTGGAAACAAAGTGAGCCTATGTCTACATTGAAAGACCTAAACTGCCTGAAGTACTCCTTTCAAATAGTAACTCAGCTCTCTCACAGAATCAATGTGCTACATGCTGCAGCGTCTAATCTAGATGGTTTCCTTTTAGAGATACATGTGTTTCTTCAATTCACCTGATTGTGTGTATTGGGAACAAAGTGAGCCAACCCACCCTTGGAAAACGTAAGTTGCAGGAAGTCTTTCTTTGACAAACTTACTAAATTCTCACAGGGAAACAATGCCCGAATATTCCTGCTTCCAACAGAGATGGCTTTCTTTGGAGAGATATATGTGTTTCTTCAAATGTGCTGAATAGGCCTACTTGGAACAAAGTGTGCCTATCTCTACATTGAAAATCCTCAGTTGCCCGAAGTACTCCTTTCAAGTACTAACTCAGATCTCACAGAGAAACCATGTGCTACATGCTGCAGCTTCTAATCCCGATGGTTTCCTTTTAGAAATACATGTGTTTCTTCAATTCACATGAAGGTGTGTATTGGGAACAAAGTGAGTCAACCCAACCTTGGAAAACGTAAATTGCAGGAAGTATTCCCTTGCAAAACCTATTCAATTCGAAGTTGGAAACAATATGGGGGATGCTCCTTCTTCCACAGAGATGTTTTCTTTGAGAGACACACGTGTTTCTTCAAGTTAGCTGGACAGGCCTATTTGCTTACTGACTGTAACATATAAGATTTCTTTGGAGAGATACATGTGTTTCTTCAATGCAGCTGAAAAATGCCAATGTGGAAATAAGGGAGCCTCTCTCCACCATGAAGCACCCTGTTGCAGGAAGTATTCCATTTACAAACAAACACAATCTCCCAGGGAGACAATGTGCTATTACTCATGCTTCCAGCAGAGATGGTTTTTTTGGAGAAATATATGTGTTTCTTCAAATCTGCTGAACAGGCCTATTAGGAACAAAGAGAGCCTATGTCTACATTGAAAAAGCTAAATTGCCTGAAGTACTCCTTTCAAATATTAACTCAGCTGTCACAGGGAAACAATGAGCTGCACGGTACAGCTTCTAACATAGATGGTTTCCTTTTAGAGGTACGTGTGTTTCTTCAACTCACCTGCCTGTGTCTATCTGGAAAAAAGTGAGCCTATCCCAACCTTGAAAACCCTAAGCTGTAGGAAGTATTCCTATGCAAAGCCTTCTCAATTCTTACTGGGATACAATGTGGTGGATTCTCCTGCTTCTCACACAGATGTTTTCTGTCAAAAGACACATGTGTTTGTTCAAATTAGCCGGGGAGGCCTATTTGGAACAAACAACCCTTTGTTCCCCTTGCAAATTCTGAATGGTGGGAAGAAATTCTTTTAAAATACTCATTTTTAACAGGGAAGCAATGTGCTAGATGTTGAAGATTGTAACATAGATAGTTTTCTTTGCAGAGACACTGATGTTTTTACAACTTAGCTCACAGGCCTACGTGGAAGATAGAGAGCCTATCTCCCTTTGAAAAACGTAAGTTGCCCAAAGTATTCCTTTTAAAATGAAACTCAATTCTCTGAGGGAAAGAATGTGCTATATGCTCCTGATTCTGACTCAAGTGGTTTCTTTTGAGATACATGAGTTCCTTTAACTCTGCTGAAAGGGCCTATTTGGAACAAACAGCCTATCTCCACCTTGAATTTCAAAGATGCAGGAAGTACTGCTTTCAAAAACTTACTGGTTTTTACACGGGTAAACAATGAAGTACATGGCGAAGTTTGTAATCTAGTTGGTTTTCGTTTAGTGCTCCATGTGTTTCTTGAACTCATCTGAATAGGCCCATTTGGAACAAAGAGAGCCTACGTTCACTTTGAAAAATGTAATTTATAGGAAGTACTCCTATCAATAATTAACTCTCTTCTCAGAGGTATACTAGGTCCTAGATTCTATAGCTTGTATCACAGATAGTTTACTGTCAAGAGATAAATGTGTTTCTTCAACTTGCCTGAATAGGCCTATTTCAAAAAAAAAGAGCTGATTTTCCCTTTGAAAAACCTAAGTCACAGGAAGTATTCCTTCAAAAACCAGCTCAATTCTCGCAGTGAAACAAGCTCCTAGATGCTGCAGTTTTGAACATAGATGGTTTTCTTTGGACAGATACATGTCTTTGTTCACCTCAGCTGAATAGACCTATTTGTTACAAAGAGAGCCTCTCTCCACCTTGAAAAACCTAAGTTGCCAAAGTGTTCATTTTCTATGTACTGAATACTCAGAGGGAAACAATGTGCTACATGTTGCAGCTTCTAGCATTGATGGCTTTCTGGAGATATAAATCTGTTTCTTCACATCAGCTGAATGGTCTTATTTGAAAAAAGGTAAACTTATCTCAACCTTGAAACATACGTTGCTGGAAAGTAGGACGTTCAGGAACATACTCCACTGTCACAGGGAAATAATGTGCTAGAAGCTCCTGCTTCTACTACAGATGATTTCCTTTCTAGAGATACATGTGTTTCTTCCAATTAGCTGAAAAGACCTAATTGAAAAAAGCGAGATTTCTCCACCTTCAAAATTCTCACTGGCAGAGAGTATTTCTTAGGAAAATTAACTACTCTCCATCAGAGAAACAACAGCAAGATACTGAAGCTTGTCACACAGACAGTTTTCTTTTCTTTGGAGAGATTTCTTTGCTCTTTCAACTCAGGTTCGTAGGCCTAGTTGGAACACAGAAAGCCAATCTCCACATTGAAAAACCTACGTTCCCATATGTATTCCTTTGAAAAACGAAATCCATTTTCATCAGAAAACAATGTACGAGATGCTGAGCTTCTACAATACATGGTTCTCTTGGAGAGATAAATGTGTTGCTTCAACTCAGCTGAATTTGCCTCTTTGGAACAATGTGATCTCATGTGAACCTTGGAAAACGTCCGTCGCAGGAAGTAGTCCTTGCAAAACCGTACTCAATTTTCTCAGGAGACAATGGGCTAGATGCTCCTATTTCTGAAACAGACGGTTTTCTTTCAAGTTATGCATGTGTTTCTTTAAATTAGCTGGCTAGGCCTATTTTGAACAAAGAGATTTTATCTCCATATTGAGAAACTGAAGTTGCTCTAGGTATTTCATTGACAAACTACACTCAATCTGACAAGGAAACAATGTGTTAGATATTCCTTCTGGTAACATAGATGGTTTTCTTCGGAGAGAAACACGTGTTTGTTCAAATCAGCTGAAAAGGCCTCCATGATACAAAGGGAGCCTATCTCCATCCTGAAAAACCGAAGTTGCAAGAAGTATTCCTTTTAAATCTACTGACTACTCACATGGAAACAATATGCTAGATGCTGCAGCTTGTAGTTAGACGGTTTTCTTTGGAGAGACACATGTGTTTCTTCACCTCAGCTGAATTGACCTGTTTGGAACCAAGAGAGTCTACCTCCACCTTGAAAATCCTAACTTGCAGGAAGTATTTCTTTGAAAAAACTGGCAAAAGTCTCCCAGGGTGACAATGTTCTTATTCTCCAGGGTCAAACAGAGATGGTTTTCTTTCAGGAGATACATGTGTTCCTTTAAGTCATATAGAAAGGCCTATTTTGTAACAAAGAGCCCATATCCACATTGAATGACCTATGTTGCAGGAGGAATTCCTTTCCAAATCTATCTCGGTTCTCACAGGGAAGCAATGTGCTAGATGTTGCTGCTTGTAACATATAATGTTTCTTGGGAGAGATCCCTTTGTCTTCAACTCAGCTGAACAGGCCAACGTAGAAAAAAGGGAGCCTATCTCCACCGTGAGAAACCATGCTGCAGGAAGTATTCCAATCAAAAACAAACTTATCTCACAGGGAAACAATGTGCTACCATTCCTGCTTCCAACAGAGATGGTGTTCTTTCGAGAGGTATGTGTGTTTCTTGAAATCTGCGGAATAGGCCTATTGGAAACAAAGTGAGCCTATGTCTACATTGAAAGACCTAAACTGCCTGAAGTACTCCTTTCAAATAGTAACTCAGCTCTCTCACAGAATCAATGTGCTACATGCTGCAGCGTCTAATCTAGATGGTTTCCTTTTAGAGATACATGTGTTTCTTCAATTCACCTGATTGTGTGTATTGGGAACAAAGTGAGCCAACCCACCCTTGGAAAACGTAAGTTGCAGGAAGTCTTTCTTTGACAAACTTACTAAATTCTCACAGGGAAACAATGCCCGAATATTCCTGCTTCCAACAGAGATGGCTTTCTTTGGAGAGATATATGTGTTTCTTCAAATGTGCTGAATAGGCCTACTTGGAACAAAGTGTGCCTATCTCTACATTGAAAATCCTCAGTTGCCCGAAGTACTCCTTTCAAGTACTAACTCAGATCTCACAGAGAAACCATGTGCTACATGCTGCAGCTTCTAATCCCGATGGTTTCCTTTTAGAAATACATGTGTTTCTTCAATTCACATGAAGGTGTGTATTGGGAACAAAGTGAGTCAACCCAACCTTGGAAAACGTAAATTGCAGGAAGTATTCCCTTGCAAAACCTATTCAATTCGAAGTTGGAAACAATATGGGGGATGCTCCTTCTTCCACAGAGATGTTTTCTTTGAGAGACACACGTGTTTCTTCAAGTTAGCTGGACAGGCCTATTTGCTTACTGACTGTAACATATAAGATTTCTTTGGAGAGATACATGTGTTTCTTCAATGCAGCTGAAAAATGCCAATGTGGAAATAAGGGAGCCTCTCTCCACCATGAAGCACCCTGTTGCAGGAAGTATTCCATTTACAAACAAACACAATCTCCCAGGGAGACAATGTGCTATTACTCATGCTTCCAGCAGAGATGGTTTTTTTGGAGAAATATATGTGTTTCTTCAAATCTGCTGAACAGGCCTATTAGGAACAAAGAGAGCCTATGTCTACATTGAAAAAGCTAAATTGCCTGAAGTACTCCTTTCAAATATTAACTCAGCTGTCACAGGGAAACAATGAGCTGCACGGTACAGCTTCTAACATAGATGGTTTCCTTTTAGAGGTAC
This sequence comes from Castor canadensis, assembly GCF_047511655.1. Lineage (NCBI taxonomy): Eukaryota > Metazoa > Chordata > Mammalia > Rodentia > Castoridae > Castor > Castor canadensis. The sequence continues at coordinate 28,424,072 of NC_133402.1, read as the reverse complement.
GTGTGTTTCTTCAACTCACCTGCCTGTGTCTATCTGGAAAAAAGTGAGCCTATCCCAACCTTGAAAACCCTAAGCTGTAGGAAGTATTCCTATGCAAAGCCTTCTCAATTCTTACTGGGATACAATGTGGTGGATTCTCCTGCTTCTCACACAGATGTTTTCTGTCAAAAGACACATGTGTTTGTTCAAATTAGCCGGGGAGGCCTATTTGCAACAAACAACCCTTTGTTCCCCTTGCAAATTCTGAATGGTGGGAAGAAATTCTTTTAAAATACTCATTTTTAACAGGGAAGCAATGTGCTAGATGTTGAAGATTGTAACATAGATAGTTTTCTTTGCAGAGACACTGATGTTTTTACAACTTAGCTCACAGGCCTACGTGGAAGATAGAGAGCCTATCTCCCTTTGAAAAACGTAAGTTGCCCAAAGTATTCCTTTTAAAATGAAACTCAATTCTCTGAGGGAAAGAATGTGCTATATGCTCCTGATTCTGACTCAAGTGGTTTCTTTTGAGATACATGAGTTCCTTTAACTCTGCTGAAAGGGCCTATTTGGAACAAACAGCCTATCTCCACCTTGAATTTCAAAGATGCAGGAAGTACTGCTTTCAAAAACTTACTGGTTTTTACACGGGTAAACAATGAAGTACATGGCGAAGTTTGTAATCTAGTTGGTTTTCGTTTAGTGCTCCATGTGTTTCTTGAACTCATCTGAATAGGCCCATTTGGAACAAAGAGAGCCTACGTTCACTTTGAAAAATGTAATTTATAGGAAGTACTCCTATCAATAATTAACTCTCTTCTCAGAGGTATACTAGGTCCTAGATTCTATAGCTTGTATCACAGATAGTTTACTGTCAAGAGATAAATGTGTTTCCTCAACTTGCCTGAATAGGCCTATTTCAAAAAAAAGAGCTGATTTTCCCTTTGAAAAACCTAAGTCACAGGAAGTATTCCTTCAAAAACCAGCTCAATTCTCGCAGTGAAACAAGCTCCTAGATGCTGCAGTTTTGAACATAGATGGTTTTCTTTGGACAGATACATGTCTTTGTTCACCTCAGCTGAATAGACCTATTTGTTACAAAGAGAGCCTCTCTCCACCTTGAAAAACCTAAGTTGCCAAAGTGTTCATTTTCTATGTACTGAATACTCAGAGGGAAACAATGTGCTACATGTTGCAGCTTCTAGCATTGATGGCTTTCTGGAGATATAAATCTGTTTCTTCACATCAGCTGAATGGTCTTATTTGAAAAAAGGTAAACTTATCTCAACCTTGAAACATACGTTGCTGGAAAGTAGGACGTTCAGGAACATACTCCACTGTCACAGGGAAATAATGTGCTAGAAGCTCCTGCTTCTACTACAGATGATTTCCTTTCTAGAGATACATGTGTTTCTTCCAATTAGCTGAAAAGACCTAATTGAAAAAAGCGAGATTTCTCCACCTTCAAAATTCTCACTGGCAGAGAGTATTTCTTAGGAAAATTAACTACTCTCCATCAGAGAAACAACAGCAAGATACTGAAGCTTGTCACACAGACAGTTTTCTTTTCTTTGGAGAGATTTCTTTGCTCTTTCAACTCAGGTTCGTAGGCCTAGTTGGAACACAGAAAGCCAATCTCCACATTGAAAAACCTACGTTCCCATATGTATTCCTTTGAAAAACGAAATCCATTTTCATCAGAAAACAATGTACGAGATGCTGAGCTTCTACAATACATGGTTCTCTTGGAGAGATAAATGTGTTGCTTCAACTCAGCTGAATTTGCCTCTTTGGAACAATGTGATCTCATGTGAACCTTGGAAAACGTCCGTCGCGGGAAGTAGTCCTTGCAAAACCGTACTCAATTTTCTCAGGAGACAATGGGCTAGATGCTCCTATTTCTGAAACAGACGGTTTTCTTTCAAGTTATGCATGTGTTTCTTTAAATTAGCTGGCTAGGCCTATTTTGAACAAAGAGATTTTATCTCCATATTGAGAAACTGAAGTTGCTCTAGGTATTTCATTGACAAACTACACTCAATCTGACAAGGAAACAATGTGTTAGATATTCCTTCTGGTAACATAGATGGTTTTCTTCGGAGAGAAACACGTGTTTGTTCAAATCAGCTGAAAAGGCCTCCATGATACAAAGGGAGCCTATCTCCATCCTGAAAAACCTAAGTTGCAAGAAGTATTCCTTTTAAATCTACTGACTACTCACATGGAAACAATATGCTAGATGCTGCAGCTTGTAGTTAGACGGTTTTCTTTGGAGAGACACATGTGTTTCTTCACCTCAGCTGAATTGACCTGTTTGGAACCAAGAGAGTCTACCTCCACCTTGAAAATCCTAACTTGCAGGAAGTATTTCTTTGAAAAAACTGGCAAAAGTCTCCCAGGGTGACAATGTTCTTATTCTCCAGGGTCAAACAGAGATGGTTTTCTTTCAGGAGATACATGTGTTCCCTTAAGTCATATAGAAAGGCCTATTTTGTAACAAAGAGCCCATATCCACATTGAATGACCTATGTTGCAGGAGGAATTCCTTTCCAAATCTATCTCGGTTCTCACAGGGAAGCAATGTGCTAGATGTTGCTGCTTGTAACATATAATGTTTCTTGGGAGAGATCCCTTTGTCTTCAACTCAGCTGAACAGGCCAACGTAGAAAAAAGGGAGCCTATCTCCACCGTGAGAAACCATGCTGCAGGAAGTATTCCAATCAAAAACAAACTTATCTCACAGGGAAACAATGTGCTACCATTCCTGCTTCCAACAGAGATGGTGTTCTTTCGAGAGGTATGTGTGTTTCTTGAAATCTGCGGAATAGGCCTATTGGAAACAAAGTGAGCCTATGTCTACATTGAAAGACCTAAACTGCCTGAAGTACTCCTTTCAAATAGTAACTCAGCTCTCTCACAGAATCAATGTGCTACATGCTGCAGCGTCTAATCTAGATGGTTTCCTTTTAGAGATACATGTGTTTCTTCAATTCACCTGATTGTGTGTATTGGGAACAAAGTGAGCCAACCCACCCTTGGAAAACGTAAGTTGCAGGAAGTCTTTCTTTGACAAACTTACTAAATTCTCACAGGGAAACAATGCCCGAATATTCCTGCTTCCAACAGAGATGGCTTTCTTTGGAGAGATATATGTGTTTCTTCAAATGTGCTGAATAGGCCTACTTGGAACAAAGTGTGCCTATCTCTACATTGAAAATCCTCAGTTGCCCGAAGTACTCCTTTCAAGTACTAACTCAGATCTCACAGAGAAACCATGTGCTACATGCTGCAGCTTCTAATCCCGATGGTTTCCTTTTAGAAATACATGTGTTTCTTCAATTCACATGAAGGTGTGTATTGGGAACAAAGTGAGTCAACCCAACCTTGGAAAACGTAAATTGCAGGAAGTATTCCCTTGCAAAACCTATTCAATTCGAAGTTGGAAACAATATGGGGGATGCTCCTTCTTCCACAGAGATGTTTTCTTTGAGAGACACACGTGTTTCTTCAAGTTAGCTGGACAGGCCTATTTGCTTACTGACTGTAACATATAAGATTTCTTTGGAGAGATACATGTGTTTCTTCAATGCAGCTGAAAAATGCCAATGTGGAAATAAGGGAGCCTCTCTCCACCATGAAGCACCCTGTTGCAGGAAGTATTCCATTTACAAACAAACACAATCTCCCAGGGAGACAATGTGCTATTACTCATGCTTCCAGCAGAGATGGTTTTTTTGGAGAAATATATGTGTTTCTTCAAATCTGCTGAACAGGCCTATTAGGAACAAAGAGAGCCTATGTCTACATTGAAAAAGCTAAATTGCCTGAAGTACTCCTTTCAAATATTAACTCAGCTGTCACAGGGAAACAATGAGCTGCACGGTACAGCTTCTAACATAGATGGTTTCCTTTTAGAGGTACGTGTGTTTCTTCAACTCACCTGCCTGTGTCTATCTGGAAAAAAGTGAGCCTATCCCAACCTTGAAAACCCTAAGCTGTAGGAAGTATTCCTATGCAAAGCCTTCTCAATTCTTACTGGGATACAATGTGGTGGATTCTCCTGCTTCTCACACAGATGTTTTCTGTCAAAAGACACATGTGTTTGTTCAAATTAGCCGGGGAGGCCTATTTGGAACAAACAACCCTTTGTTCCCCTTGCAAATTCTGAATGGTGGGAAGAAATTCTTTTAAAATACTCATTTTTAACAGGGAAGCAATGTGCTAGATGTTGAAGATTGTAACATAGATAGTTTTCTTTGCAGAGACACTGATGTTTTTACAACTTAGCTCACAGGCCTACGTGGAAGATAGAGAGCCTATCTCCCTTTGAAAAACGTAAGTTGCCCAAAGTATTCCTTTTAAAATGAAACTCAATTCTCTGAGGGAAAGAATGTGCTATATGCTCCTGATTCTGACTCAAGTGGTTTCTTTTGAGATACATGAGTTCCTTTAACTCTGCTGAAAGGGCCTATTTGGAACAAACAGCCTATCTCCACCTTGAATTTCAAAGATGCAGGAAGTACTGCTTTCAAAAACTTACTGGTTTTTACACGGGTAAACAATGAAGTACATGGCGAAGTTTGTAATCTAGTTGGTTTTCGTTTAGTGCTCCATGTGTTTCTTGAACTCATCTGAATAGGCCCATTTGGAACAAAGAGAGCCTACGTTCACTTTGAAAAATGTAATTTATAGGAAGTACTCCTATCAATAATTAACTCTCTTCTCAGAGGTATACTAGGTCCTAGATTCTATAGCTTGTATCACAGATAGTTTACTGTCAAGAGATAAATGTGTTTCTTCAACTTGCCTGAATAGGCCTATTTCAAAAAAAAGAGCTGATTTTCCCTTTGAAAAACCTAAGTCACAGGAAGTATTCCTTCAAAAACCAGCTCAATTCTCGCAGTGAAACAAGCTCCTAGATGCTGCAGTTTTGAACATAGATGGTTTTCTTTGGACAGATACATGTCTTTGTTCACCTCAGCTGAATAGACCTATTTGTTACAAAGAGAGCCTCTCTCCACCTTGAAAAACCTAAGTTGCCAAAGTGTTCATTTTCTATGTACTGAATACTCAGAGGGAAACAATGTGCTACATGTTGCAGCTTCTAGCATTGATGGCTTTCTGGAGATATAAATCTGTTTCTTCACATCAGCTGAATGGTCTTATTTGAAAAAAGGTAAACTTATCTCAACCTTGAAACATACGTTGCTGGAAAGTAGGACGTTCAGGAACATACTCCACTGTCACAGGGAAATAATGTGCTAGAAGCTCCTGCTTCTACTACAGATGATTTCCTTTCTAGAGATACATGTGTTTCTTCCAATTAGCTGAAAAGACCTAATTGAAAAAAGCGAGATTTCTCCACCTTCAAAATTCTCACTGGCAGAGAGTATTTCTTAGGAAAATTAACTACTCTCCATCAGAGAAACAACAGCAAGATACTGAAGCTTGTCACACAGACAGTTTTCTTTTCTTTGGAGAGATTTCTTTGCTCTTTCAACTCAGGTTCGTAGGCCTAGTTGGAACACAGAAAGCCAATCTCCACATTGAAAAACCTACGTTCCCATATGTATTCCTTTGAAAAACGAAATCCATTTTCATCAGAAAACAATGTACGAGATGCTGAGCTTCTACAATACATGGTTCTCTTGGAGAGATAAATGTGTTGCTTCAACTCAGCTGAATTTGCCTCTTTGGAACAATGTGATCTCATGTGAACCTTGGAAAACGTCCGTCGCGGGAAGTAGTCCTTGCAAAACCGTACTCAATTTTCTCAGGAGACAATGGGCTAGATGCTCCTATTTCTGAAACAGACGGTTTTCTTTCAAGTTATGCATGTGTTTCTTTAAATTAGCTGGCTAGGCCTATTTTGAACAAAGAGATTTTATCTCCATATTGAGAAACTGAAGTTGCTCTAGGTATTTCATTGACAAACTACACTCAATCTGACAAGGAAACAATGTGTTAGATATTCCTTCTGGTAACATAGATGGTTTTCTTCGGAGAGAAACACGTGTTTGTTCAAATCAGCTGAAAAGGCCTCCATGATACAAAGGGAGCCTATCTCCATCCTGAAAAACCGAAGTTGCAAGAAGTATTCCTTTTAAATCTACTGACTACTCACATGGAAACAATATGCTAGATGCTGCAGCTTGTAGTTAGACGGTTTTCTTTGGAGAGACACATGTGTTTCTTCACCTCAGCTGAATTGACCTGTTTGGAACCAAGAGAGTCTACCTCCACCTTGAAAATCCTAACTTGCAGGAAGTATTTCTTTGAAAAAACTGGCAAAAGTCTCCCAGGGTGACAATGTTCTTATTCTCCAGGGTCAAACAGAGATGGTTTTCTTTCAGGAGATACATGTGTTCCCTTAAGTCATATAGAAAGGCCTATTTTGTAACAAAGAGCCCATATCCACATTGAATGACCTATGTTGCAGGAGGAATTCCTTTCCAAATCTATCTCGGTTCTCACAGGGAAGCAATGTGCTAGATGTTGCTGCTTGTAACATATAATGTTTCTTGGGAGAGATCCCTTTGTCTTCAACTCAGCTGAACAGGCCAACGTAGAAAAAAGGGAGCCTATCTCCACCGTGAGAAACCATGCTGCAGGAAGTATTCCAATCAAAAACAAACTTATCTCACAGGGAAACAATGTGCTACCATTCCTGCTTCCAACAGAGATGGTGTTCTTTCGAGAGGTATGTGTGTTTCTTGAAATCTGCGGAATAGGCCTATTGGAAACAAAGTGAGCCTATGTCTACATTGAAAGACCTAAACTGCCTGAAGTACTCCTTTCAAATAGTAACTCAGCTCTCTCACAGAATCAATGTGCTACATGCTGCAGCGTCTAATCTAGATGGTTTCCTTTTAGAGATACATGTGTTTCTTCAATTCACCTGATTGTGTGTATTGGGAACAAAGTGAGCCAACCCACCCTTGGAAAACGTAAGTTGCAGGAAGTCTTTCTTTGACAAACTTACTAAATTCTCACAGGGAAACAATGCCCGAATATTCCTGCTTCCAACAGAGATGGCTTTCTTTGGAGAGATATATGTGTTTCTTCAAATGTGCTGAATAGGCCTACTTGGAACAAAGTGTGCCTATCTCTACATTGAAAATCCTCAGTTGCCCGAAGTACTCCTTTCAAGTACTAACTCAGATCTCACAGAGAAACCATGTGCTACATGCTGCAGCTTCTAATCCCGATGGTTTCCTTTTAGAAATACATGTGTTTCTTCAATTCACATGAAGGTGTGTATTGGGAACAAAGTGAGTCAACCCAACCTTGGAAAACGTAAATTGCAGGAAGTATTCCCTTGCAAAACCTATTCAATTCGAAGTTGGAAACAATATGGGGGATGCTCCTTCTTCCACAGAGATGTTTTCTTTGAGAGACACACGTGTTTCTTCAAGTTAGCTGGACAGGCCTATTTGCTTACTGACTGTAACATATAAGATTTCTTTGGAGAGATACATGTGTTTCTTCAATGCAGCTGAAAAATGCCAATGTGGAAATAAGGGAGCCTCTCTCCACCATGAAGCACCCTGTTGCAGGAAGTATTCCATTTACAAACAAACACAATCTCCCAGGGAGACAATGTGCTATTACTCATGCTTCCAGCAGAGATGGTTTTTTTGGAGAAATATATGTGTTTCTTCAAATCTGCTGAACAGGCCTATTAGGAACAAAGAGAGCCTATGTCTACATTGAAAAAGCTAAATTGCCTGAAGTACTCCTTTCAAATATTAACTCAGCTGTCACAGGGAAACAATGAGCTGCACGGTGCAGCTTGTAACATAGATGGTTTCCTTTTAGAGGTACGTGTGTTTCTTCAACTCACCTGCCTGTGTCTATCTGGAAAAAAGTGAGCCTATCCCAACCTTGAAAACCCTAAGCTGTAGGAAGTATTCCTATGCAAAGCCTTCTCAATTCTTACTGGGATACAATGTGGTGGATTCTCCTGCTTCTCACACAGATGTTTTCTGTCAAAAGACACATGTGTTTGTTCAAATTAGCCGGGGAGGCCTATTTGGAACAAACAACCCTTTGTTCCCCTTGCAAATTCTGAATGGTGGGAAGAAATTCTTTTAAAATACTCATTTTTAACAGGGAAGCAATGTGCTAGATGTTGAAGATTGTAACATAGATAGTTTTCTTTGCAGAGACACTGATGTTTTTACAACTTAGCTCACAGGCCTACGTGGAAGATAGAGAGCCTATCTCCCTTTGAAAAACGTAAGTTGCCCAAAGTATTCCTTTTAAAATGAAACTCAATTCTCTGAGGGAAAGAATGTGCTATATGCTCCTGATTCTGACTCAAGTGGTTTCTTTTGAGATACATGAGTTCCTTTAACTCTGCTGAAAGGGCCTATTTGGAACAAACAGCCTATCTCCACCTTGAATTTCAAAGATGCAGGAAGTACTGCTTTCAAAAACTTACTGGTTTTTACACGGGTAAACAATGAAGTACATGGCGAAGTTTGTAATCTAGTTGGTTTTCGTTTAGTGCTCCATGTGTTTCTTGAACTCATCTGAATAGGCCCATTTGGAACAAAGAGAGCCTACGTTCACTTTGCAAAATGTAATTTATAGGAAGTACTCCTATCAATAATTAACTCTCTTCTCAGAGGTATACTAGGTCCTAGATTCTATAGCTTGTATCACAGATAGTTTACTGTCAAGAGATAAATGTGTTTCTTCAACTTGCCTGAATAGGCCTATTTCAAAAAAAAGAGCTGATTTTCCCTTTGAAAAACCTAAGTCACAGGAAGTATTCCTTCAAAAACCAGCTCAATTCTCGCAGTGAAACAAGCTCCTAGATGCTGCAGTTTTGAACATAGATGGTTTTCTTTGGACAGATACATGTCTTTGTTCACCTCAGCTGAATAGACCTATTTGTTACAAAGAGAGCCTCTCTCCACCTTGAAAAACCTAAGTTGCCAAAGTGTTCATTTTCTATGTACTGAATACTCAGAGGGAAACAATGTGCTACATGTTGCAGCTTCTAGCATTGATGGCTTTCTGGAGATATAAATCTGTTTCTTCACATCAGCTGAATGGTCTTATTTGAAAAAAGGTAAACTTATCTCAACCTTGAAACATACGTTGCTGGAAAGTAGGACGTTCAGGAACATACTCCACTGTCACAGGGAAATAATGTGCTAGAAGCTCCTGCTTCTACTACAGATGATTTCCTTTCTAGAGATACATGTGTTTCTTCCAATTAGCTGAAAAGACCTAATTGAAAAAAGCGAGATTTCTCCACCTTCAAAATTCTCACTGGCAGAGAGTATTTCTTAGGAAAATTAACTACTCTCCATCAGAGAAACAACAGCAAGATACTGAAGCTTGTCACACAGACAGTTTTCTTTTCTTTGGAGAGATTTCTTTGCTCTTTCAACTCAGGTTCGTAGGCCTAGTTGGAACACAGAAAGCCAATCTCCACATTGAAAAACCTACGTTCCCATATGTATTCCTTTGAAAAACGAAATCCATTTTCATCAGAAAACAATGTACGAGATGCTGAGCTTCTACAATACATGGTTCTCTTGGAGAGATAAATGTGTTGCTTCAACTCAGCTGAATTTGCCTCTTTGGAACAATGTGATCTCATGTGAACCTTGGAAAACGTCCGTCGCGGGAAGTAGTCCTTGCAAAACCGTACTCAATTTTCTCAGGAGACAATGGGCTAGATGCTCCTATTTCTGAAACAGACGGTTTTCTTTCAAGTTATGCATGTGTTTCTTTAAATTAGCTGGCTAGGCCTATTTTGAACAAAGAGATTTTATCTCCATATTGAGAAACTGAAGTTGCTCTAGGTATTTCATTGACAAACTACACTCAATCTGACAAGGAAACAATGTGTTAGATATTCCTTCTGGTAACATAGATGGTTTTCTTCGGAGAGAAACACGTGTTTGTTCAAATCAGCTGAAAAGGCCTCCATGATACAAAGGGAGCCTATCTCCATCCTGAAAAACCTAAGTTGCAAGAAGTATTCCTTTTAAATCTACTGACTACTCACATGGAAACAATATGCTAGATGCTGCAGCTTGTAGTTAGACGGTTTTCTTTGGAGAGACACATGTGTTTCTTCACCTCAGCTGAATTGACCTGTTTGGAACCAAGAGAGTCTACCTCCACCTTGAAAATCCTAACTTGCAGGAAGTATTTCTTTGAAAAAACTGGCAAAAGTCTCCCAGGGTGACAATGTTCTTATTCTCCAGGGTCAAACAGAGATGGTTTTCTTTCAGGAGATACATGTGTTTCTTCAATTCACATGAAGGTGTGTATTGGGAACAAAGTGAGTCAACCCAACCTTGGAAAACGTAAATTGCAGGAAGTATTCCCTTGCAAAACCTATTCAATTCGAAGTTGGAAACAATATGGGGGATGCTCCTTCTTCCACAGAGATGTTTTCTTTGAGAGACACACGTGTTTCTTCAAGTTAGCTGGACAGGCCTATTTGCTTACTGACTGTAACATATAAGATTTCTTTGGAGAGATACATGTGTTTCTTCAATGCAGCTGAAAAATGCCAATGTGGAAATAAGGGAGCCTCTCTCCACCATGAAGCACCCTGTTGCAGGAAGTATTCCATTTACAAACAAACACAATCTCCCAGGGAGACAATGTGCTATTACTCATGCTTCCAGCAGAGATGGTTTTTTTGGAGAAATATATGTGTTTCTTCAAATCTGCTGAACAGGCCTATTAGGAACAAAGAGAGCCTATGTCTACATTGAAAAAGCTAAATTGCCTGAAGTACTCCTTTCAAATATTAACTCAGCTGTCACAGGGAAACAATGAGCTGCACGGTGCAGCTTGTAACATAGATGGTTTCCTTTTAGAGGTACGTGTGTTTCTTCAACTCACCTGCCTGTGTCTATCTGGAAAAAAGTGAGCCTATCCCAACCTTGAAAACCCTAAGCTGTAGGAAGTATTCCTATGCAAAGCCTTCTCAATTCTTACTGGGATACAATGTGGTGGATTCTCCTGCTTCTCACACAGATGTTTTCTGTCAAAAGACACATGTGTTTGTTCAAATTAGCCGGGGAGGCCTATTTGGAACAAACAACCCTTTGTTCCCCTTGCAAATTCTGAATGGTGGGAAGAAATTCTTTTAAAATACTCATTTTTAACAGGGAAGCAATGTGCTAGATGTTGAAGATTGTAACATAGATAGTTTTCTTTGCAGAGACACTGATGTTTTTACAACTTAGCTCACAGGCCTACGTGGAAGATAGAGAGCCTATCTCCCTTTGAAAAACGTAAGTTGCCCAAAGTATTCCTTTTAAAATGAAACTCAATTCTCTGAGGGAAAGAATGTGCTATATGCTCCTGATTCTGACTCAAGTGGTTTCTTTTGAGATACATGAGTTCCTTTAACTCTGCTGAAAGGGCCTATTTGGAACAAACAGCCTATCTCCACCTTGAATTTCAAAGATGCAGGAAGTACTGCTTTCAAAAACTTACTGGTTTTTACACGGGTAAACAATGAAGTACATGGCGAAGTTTGTAATCTAGTTGGTTTTCGTTTAGTGCTCCATGTGTTTCTTGAACTCATCTGAATAGGCCCATTTGGAACAAAGAGAGCCTACGTTCACTTTGAAAAATGTAATTTATAGGAAGTACTCCTATCAATAATTAACTCTCTTCTCAGAGGTATACTAGGTCCTAGATTCTATAGCTTGTATCACAGATAGTTTACTGTCAAGAGATAAATGTGTTTCTTCAACTTGCCTGAATAGGCCTATTTCAAAAAAAAGAGCTGATTTTCCCTTTGAAAAACCTAAGTCACAGGAAGTATTCCTTCAAAAACCAGCTCAATTCTCGCAGTGAAACAAGCTCCTAGATGCTGCAGTTTTGAACATAGATGGTTTTCTTTGGACAGATACATGTCTTTGTTCACCTCAGCTGAATAGACCTATTTGTTACAAAGAGAGCCTCTCTCCACCTTGAAAAACCTAAGTTGCCAAAGTGTTCATTTTCTATGTACTGAATACTCAGAGGGAAACAATGTGCTACATGTTGCAGCTTCTAGCATTGATGGCTTTCTGGAGATATAAATCTGTTTCTTCACATCAGCTGAATGGTCTTATTTGAAAAAAGGTAAACTTATCTCAACCTTGAAACATACGTTGCTGGAAAGTAGGACGTTCAGGAACATACTCCACTGTCACAGGGAAATAATGTGCTAGAAGCTCCTGCTTCTACTACAGATGATTTCCTTTCTAGAGATACATGTGTTTCTTCCAATTAGCTGAAAAGACCTAATTGAAAAAAGCGAGATTTCTCCACCTTCAAAATTCTCACTGGCAGAGAGTATTTCTTAGGAAAATTAACTACTCTCCATCAGAGAAACAACAGCAAGATACTGAAGCTTGTCACACAGACAGTTTTCTTTTCTTTGGAGAGATTTCTTTGCTCTTTCAACTCAGGTTCGTAGGCCTAGTTGGAACACAGAAAGCCAATCTCCACATTGAAAAACCTACGTTCCCATATGTATTCCTTTGAAAAACGAAATCCATTTTCATCAGAAAACAATGTACGAGATGCTGAGCTTCTACAATACATGGTTCTCTTGGAGAGATAAATGTGTTGCTTCAACTCAGCTGAATTTGCCTCTTTGGAACAATGTGATCTCATGTGAACCTTGGAAAACGTCCGTCGCGGGAAGTAGTCCTTGCAAAACCGTACTCAATTTTCTCAGGAGACAATGGGCTAGATGCTCCTATTTCTGAAACAGACGGTTTTCTTTCAAGTTATGCATGTGTTTCTTTAAATTAGCTGGCTAGGCCTATTTTGAACAAAGAGATTTTATCTCCATATTGAGAAACTGAAGTTGCTCTAGGTATTTCATTGACAAACTACACTCAATCTGACAAGGAAACAATGTGTTAGATATTCCTTCTGGTAACATAGATGGTTTTCTTCGGAGAGAAACACGTGTTTGTTCAAATCAGCTGAAAAGGCCTCCATGATACAAAGGGAGCCTATCTCCATCCTGAAAAACCTAAGTTGCAAGAAGTATTCCTTTTAAATCTACTGACTACTCACATGGAAACAATATGCTAGATGCTGCAGCTTGTAGTTAGACGGTTTTCTTTGGAGAGACACATGTGTTTCTTCACCTCAGCTGAATTGACCTGTTTGGAACCAAGAGAGTCTACCTCCACCTTGAAAATCCTAACTTGCAGGAAGTATTTCTTTGAAAAAACTGGCAAAAGTCTCCCAGGGTGACAATGTTCTTATTCTCCAGGGTCAAACAGAGATGGTTTTCTTTCAGGAGATACATGTGTTCCCTTAAGTCATATAGAAAGGCCTATTTTGTAACAAAGAGCCCATATCCACATTGAATGACCTATGTTGCAGGAGGAATTCCTTTCCAAATCTATCTCGGTTCTCACAGGGAAGCAATGTGCTAGATGTTGCTGCTTGTAACATATAATGTTTCTTGGGAGAGATCCCTTTGTCTTCAACTCAGCTGAACAGGCCAACGTAGAAAAAAGGGAGCCTATCTCCACCGTGAGAAACCATGCTGCAGGAAGTATTCCAATCAAAAACAAACTTATCTCACAGGGAAACAATGTGCTACCATTCCTGCTTCCAACAGAGATGGTGTTCTTTCGAGAGGTATGTGTGTTTCTTGAAATCTGCGGAATAGGCCTATTGGAAACAAAGTGAGCCTATGTCTACATTGAAAGACCTAAACTGCCTGAAGTACTCCTTTCAAATAGTAACTCAGCTCTCTCACAGAATCAATGTGCTACATGCTGCAGCGTCTAATCTAGATGGTTTCCTTTTAGAGATACATGTGTTTCTTCAATTCACCTGATTGTGTGTATTGGGAACAAAGTGAGCCAACCCACCCTTGGAAAACGTAAGTTGCAGGAAGTCTTTCTTTGACAAACTTACTAAATTCTCACAGGGAAACAATGCCCGAATATTCCTGCTTCCAACAGAGATGGCTTTCTTTGGAGAGATATATGTGTTTCTTCAAATGTGCTGAATAGGCCTACTTGGAACAAAGTGTGCCTATCTCTACATTGAAAATCCTCAGTTGCCCGAAGTACTCCTTTCAAGTACTAACTCAGATCTCACAGAGAAACCATGTGCTACATGCTGCAGCTTCTAATCCCGATGGTTTCCTTTTAGAAATACATGTGTTTCTTCAATTCACATGAAGGTGTGTATTGGGAACAAAGTGAGTCAACCCAACCTTGGAAAACGTAAATTGCAGGAAGTATTCCCTTGCAAAACCTATTCAATTCGAAGTTGGAAACAATATGGGGGATGCTCCTTCTTCCACAGAGATGTTTTCTTTGAGAGACACACGTGTTTCTTCAAGTTAGCTGGACAGGCCTATTTGCTTACTGACTGTAACATATAAGATTTCTTTGGAGAGATACATGTGTTTCTTCAATGCAGCTGAAAAATGCCAATGTGGAAATAAGGGAGCCTCTCTCCACCATGAAGCACCCTGTTGCAGGAAGTATTCCATTTACAAACAAACACAATCTCCCAGGGAGACAATGTGCTATTACTCATGCTTCCAGCAGAGATGGTTTTTTTGGAGAAATATATGTGTTTCTTCAAATCTGCTGAACAGGCCTATTAGGAACAAAGAGAGCCTATGTCTACATTGAAAAAGCTAAATTGCCTGAAGTACTCCTTTCAAATATTAACTCAGCTGTCACAGGGAAACAATGAGCTGCACGGTACAGCTTCTAACATAGATGGTTTCCTTTTAGAGGTACGTGTGTTTCTTCAACTCACCTGCCTGTGTCTATCTGGAAAAAAGTGAGCCTATCCCAACCTTGAAAACCCTAAGCTGTAGGAAGTATTCCTATGCAAAGCCTTCTCAATTCTTACTGGGATACAATGTGGTGGATTCTCCTGCTTCTCACACAGATGTTTTCTGTCAAAAGACACATGTGTTTGTTCAAATTAGCCGGGGAGGCCTATTTGCAACAAACAACCCTTTGTTCCCCTTGCAAATTCTGAATGGTGGGAAGAAATTCTTTTAAAATACTCATTTTTAACAGGGAAGCAATGTGCTAGATGTTGAAGATTGTAACATAGATAGTTTTCTTTGCAGAGACACTGATGTTTTTACAACTTAGCTCACAGGCCTACGTGGAAGATAGAGAGCCTATCTCCCTTTGAAAAACGTAAGTTGCCCAAAGTATTCCTTTTAAAATGAAACTCAATTCTCTGAGGGAAAGAATGTGCTATATGCTCCTGATTCTGACTCAAGTGGTTTCTTTTGAGATACATGAGTTCCTTTAACTCTGCTGAAAGGGCCTATTTGGAACAAACAGCCTATCTCCACCTTGAATTTCAAAGATGCAGGAAGTACTGCTTTCAAAAACTTACTGGTTTTTACACGGGTAAACAATGAAGTACATGGCGAAGTTTGTAATCTAGTTGGTTTTCGTTTAGTGCTCCATGTGTTTCTTGAACTCATCTGAATAGGCCCATTTGGAACAAAGAGAGCCTACGTTCACTTTGAAAAATGTAATTTATAGGAAGTACTCCTATCAATAATTAACTCTCTTCTCAGAGGTATACTAGGTCCTAGATTCTATAGCTTGTATCACAGATAGTTTACTGTCAAGAGATAAATGTGTTTCTTCAACTTGCCTGAATAGGCCTATTTCAAAAAAAAAGAGCTGATTTTCCCTTTGAAAAACCTAAGTCACAGGAAGTATTCCTTCAAAAACCAGCTCAATTCTCGCAGTGAAACAAGCTCCTAGATGCTGCAGTTTTGAACATAGATGGTTTTCTTTGGACAGATACATGTCTTTGTTCACCTCAGCTGAATAGACCTATTTGTTACAAAGAGAGCCTCTCTCCACCTTGAAAAACCTAAGTTGCCAAAGTGTTCATTTTCTATGTACTGAATACTCAGAGGGAAACAATGTGCTACATGTTGCAGCTTCTAGCATTGATGGCTTTCTGGAGATATAAATCTGTTTCTTCACATCAGCTGAATGGTCTTATTTGAAAAAAGGTAAACTTATCTCAACCTTGAAACATACGTTGCTGGAAAGTAGGACGTTCAGGAACATACTCCACTGTCACAGGGAAATAATGTGCTAGAAGCTCCTGCTTCTACTACAGATGATTTCCTTTCTAGAGATACATGTGTTTCTTCCAATTAGCTGAAAAGACCTAATTGAAAAAAGCGAGATTTCTCCACCTTCAAAATTCTCACTGGCAGAGAGTATTTCTTAGGAAAATTAACTACTCTCCATCAGAGAAACAACAGCAAGATACTGAAGCTTGTCACACAGACAGTTTTCTTTTCTTTGGAGAGATTTCTTTGCTCTTTCAACTCAGGTTCGTAGGCCTAGTTGGAACACAGAAAGCCAATCTCCACATTGAAAAACCTACGTTCCCATATGTATTCCTTTGAAAAACGAAATCCATTTTCATCAGAAAACAATGTACGAGATGCTGAGCTTCTACAATACATGGTTCTCTTGGAGAGATAAATGTGTTGCTTCAACTCAGCTGAATTTGCCTCTTTGGAACAATGTGATCTCATGTGAACCTTGGAAAACGTCCGTCGCGGGAAGTAGTCCTTGCAAAACCGTACTCAATTTTCTCAGGAGACAATGGGCTAGATGCTCCTATTTCTGAAACAGACGGTTTTCTTTCAAGTTATGCATGTGTTTCTTTAAATTAGCTGGCTAGGCCTATTTTGAACAAAGAGATTTTATCTCCATATTGAGAAACTGAAGTTGCTCTAGGTATTTCATTGACAAACTACACTCAATCTGACAAGGAAACAATGTGTTAGATATTCCTTCTGGTAACATAGATGGTTTTCTTCGGAGAGAAACACGTGTTTGTTCAAATCAGCTGAAAAGGCCTCCATGATACAAAGGGAGCCTATCTCCATCCTGAAAAACCTAAGTTGCAAGAAGTATTCCTTTTAAATCTACTGACTACTCACATGGAAACAATATGCTAGATGCTGCAGCTTGTAGTTAGACGGTTTTCTTTGGAGAGACACATGTGTTTCTTCACCTCAGCTGAATTGACCTGTTTGGAACCAAGAGAGTCTACCTCCACCTTGAAAATCCTAACTTGCAGGAAGTATTTCTTTGAAAAAACTGGCAAAAGTCTCCCAGGGTGACAATGTTCTTATTCTCCAGGGTCAAACAGAGATGGTTTTCTTTCAGGAGATACATGTGTTCCCTTAAGTCATATAGAAAGGCCTATTTTGTAACAAAGAGCCCATATCCACATTGAATGACCTATGTTGCAGGAGGAATTCCTTTCCAAATCTATCTCGGTTCTCACAGGGAAGCAATGTGCTAGATGTTGCTGCTTGTAACATATAATGTTTCTTGGGAGAGATCCCTTTGTCTTCAACTCAGCTGAACAGGCCAACGTAGAAAAAAGGGAGCCTATCTCCACCGTGAGAAACCATGCTGCAGGAAGTATTCCAATCAAAAACAAACTTATCTCACAGGGAAACAATGTGCTACCATTCCTGCTTCCAACAGAGATGGTGTTCTTTCGAGAGGTATGTGTGTTTCTTGAAATCTGCGGAATAGGCCTATTGGAAACAAAGTGAGCCTATGTCTACATTGAAAGACCTAAACTGCCTGAAGTACTCCTTTCAAATAGTAACTCAGCTCTCTCACAGAATCAATGTGCTACATGCTGCAGCGTCTAATCTAGATGGTTTCCTTTTAGAGATACATGTGTTTCTTCAATTCACCTGATTGTGTGTATTGGGAACAAAGTGAGCCAACCCACCCTTGGAAAACGTAAGTTGCAGGAAGTCTTTCTTTGACAAACTTACTAAATTCTCACAGGGAAACAATGCCCGAATATTCCTGCTTCCAACAGAGATGGCTTTCTTTGGAGAGATATATGTGTTTCTTCAAATGTGCTGAATAGGCCTACTTGGAACAAAGTGTGCCTATCTCTACATTGAAAATCCTCAGTTGCCCGAAGTACTCCTTTCAAGTACTAACTCAGATCTCACAGAGAAACCATGTGCTACATGCTGCAGCTTCTAATCCCGATGGTTTCCTTTTAGAAATACATGTGTTTCTTCAATTCACATGAAGGTGTGTATTGGGAACAAAGTGAGTCAACCCAACCTTGGAAAACGTAAATTGCAGGAAGTATTCCCTTGCAAAACCTATTCAATTCGAAGTTGGAAACAATATGGGGGATGCTCCTTCTTCCACAGAGATGTTTTCTTTGAGAGACACACGTGTTTCTTCAAGTTAGCTGGACAGGCCTATTTGCTTACTGACTGTAACATATAAGATTTCTTTGGAGAGATACATGTGTTTCTTCAATGCAGCTGAAAAATGCCAATGTGGAAATAAGGGAGCCTCTCTCCACCATGAAGCACCCTGTTGCAGGAAGTATTCCATTTACAAACAAACACAATCTCCCAGGGAGACAATGTGCTATTACTCATGCTTCCAGCAGAGATGGTTTTTTTGGAGAAATATATGTGTTTCTTCAAATCTGCTGAACAGGCCTATTAGGAACAAAGAGAGCCTATGTCTACATTGAAAAAGCTAAATTGCCTGAAGTACTCCTTTCAAATATTAACTCAGCTGTCACAGGGAAACAATGAGCTGCACGGTGCAGCTTGTAACATAGATGGTTTCCTTTTAGAGGTACGTGTGTTTCTTCAACTCACCTGCCTGTGTCTATCTGGAAAAAAGTGAGCCTATCCCAACCTTGAAAACCCTAAGCTGTAGGAAGTATTCCTATGCAAAGCCTTCTCAATTCTTACTGGGATACAATGTGGTGGATTCTCCTGCTTCTCACACAGATGTTTTCTGTCAAAAGACACATGTGTTTGTTCAAATTAGCCGGGGAGGCCTATTTGGAACAAACAACCCTTTGTTCCCCTTGCAAATTCTGAATGGTGGGAAGAAATTCTTTTAAAATACTCATTTTTAACAGGGAAGCAATGTGCTAGATGTTGAAGATTGTAACATAGATAGTTTTCTTTGCAGAGACACTGATGTTTTTACAACTTAGCTCACAGGCCTACGTGGAAGATAGAGAGCCTATCTCCCTTTGAAAAACGTAAGTTGCCCAAAGTATTCCTTTTAAAATGAAACTCAATTCTCTGAGGGAAAGAATGTGCTATATGCTCCTGATTCTGACTCAAGTGGTTTCTTTTGAGATACATGAGTTCCTTTAACTCTGCTGAAAGGGCCTATTTGGAACAAACAGCCTATCTCCACCTTGAATTTCAAAGATGCAGGAAGTACTGCTTTCAAAAACTTACTGGTTTTTACACGGGTAAACAATGAAGTACATGGCGAAGTTTGTAATCTAGTTGGTTTTCGTTTAGTGCTCCATGTGTTTCTTGAACTCATCTGAATAGGCCCATTTGGAACAAAGAGAGCCTACGTTCACTTTGCAAAATGTAATTTATAGGAAGTACTCCTATCAATAATTAACTCTCTTCTCAGAGGTATACTAGGTCCTAGATTCTATAGCTTGTATCACAGATAGTTTACTGTCAAGAGATAAATGTGTTTCTTCAACTTGCCTGAATAGGCCTATTTCAAAAAAAAGAGCTGATTTTCCCTTTGAAAAACCTAAGTCACAGGAAGTATTCCTTCAAAAACCAGCTCAATTCTCGCAGTGAAACAAGCTCCTAGATGCTGCAGTTTTGAACATAGATGGTTTTCTTTGGACAGATACATGTCTTTGTTCACCTCAGCTGAATAGACCTATTTGTTACAAAGAGAGCCTCTCTCCACCTTGAAAAACCTAAGTTGCCAAAGTGTTCATTTTCTATGTACTGAATACTCAGAGGGAAACAATGTGCTACATGTTGCAGCTTCTAGCATTGATGGCTTTCTGGAGATATAAATCTGTTTCTTCACATCAGCTGAATGGTCTTATTTGAAAAAAGGTAAACTTATCTCAACCTTGAAACATACGTTGCTGGAAAGTAGGACGTTCAGGAACATACTCCACTGTCACAGGGAAATAATGTGCTAGAAGCTCCTGCTTCTACTACAGATGATTTCCTTTCTAGAGATACATGTGTTTCTTCCAATTAGCTGAAAAGACCTAATTGAAAAAAGCGAGATTTCTCCACCTTCAAAATTCTCACTGGCAGAGAGTATTTCTTAGGAAAATTAACTACTCTCCATCAGAGAAACAACAGCAAGATACTGAAGCTTGTCACACAGACAGTTTTCTTTTCTTTGGAGAGATTTCTTTGCTCTTTCAACTCAGGTTCGTAGGCCTAGTTGGAACACAGAAAGCCAATCTCCACATTGAAAAACCTACGTTCCCATATGTATTCCTTTGAAAAACGAAATCCATTTTCATCAGAAAACAATGTACGAGATGCTGAGCTTCTACAATACATGGTTCTCTTGGAGAGATAAATGTGTTGCTTCAACTCAGCTGAATTTGCCTCTTTGGAACAATGTGATCTCATGTGAACCTTGGAAAACGTCCGTCGCGGGAAGTAGTCCTTGCAAAACCGTACTCAATTTTCTCAGGAGACAATGGGCTAGATGCTCCTATTTCTGAAACAGACGGTTTTCTTTCAAGTTATGCATGTGTTTCTTTAAATTAGCTGGCTAGGCCTATTTTGAACAAAGAGATTTTATCTCCATATTGAGAAACTGAAGTTGCTCTAGGTATTTCATTGACAAACTACACTCAATCTGACAAGGAAACAATGTGTTAGATATTCCTTCTGGTAACATAGATGGTTTTCTTCGGAGAGAAACACGTGTTTGTTCAAATCAGCTGAAAAGGCCTCCATGATACAAAGGGAGCCTATCTCCATCCTGAAAAACCTAAGTTGCAAGAAGTATTCCTTTTAAATCTACTGACTACTCACATGGAAACAATATGCTAGATGCTGCAGCTTGTAGTTAGACGGTTTTCTTTGGAGAGACACATGTGTTTCTTCACCTCAGCTGAATTGACCTGTTTGGAACCAAGAGAGTCTACCTCCACCTTGAAAATCCTAACTTGCAGGAAGTATTTCTTTGAAAAAACTGGCAAAAGTCTCCCAGGGTGACAATGTTCTTATTCTCCAGGGTCAAACAGAGATGGTTTTCTTTCAGGAGATACATGTGTTCCCTTAAGTCATATAGAAAGGCCTATTTTGTAACAAAGAGCCCATATCCACATTGAATGACCTATGTTGCAGGAGGAATTCCTTTCCAAATCTATCTCGGTTCTCACAGGGAAGCAATGTGCTAGATGTTGCTGCTTGTAACATATAATGTTTCTTGGGAGAGATCCCTTTGTCTTCAACTCAGCTGAACAGGCCAACGTAGAAAAAAGGGAGCCTATCTCCACCATGAGAAACCATGCTGCAGGAAGTATTCCAATCAAAAACAAACTTATCTCACAGGGAAACAATGTGCTACCATTCCTGCTTCCAACAGAGATGGTGTTCTTTCGAGAGGTATGTGTGTTTCTTGAAATCTGCGGAATAGGCCTATTGGAAACAAAGTGAGCCTATGTCTACATTGAAAGACCTAAACTGCCTGAAGTACTCCTTTCAAATAGTAACTCAGCTCTCTCACAGAATCAATGTGCTACATGCTGCAGCGTCTAATCTAGATGGTTTCCTTTTAGAGATACATGTGTTTCTTCAATTCACCTGATTGTGTGTATTGGGAACAAAGTGAGCCAACCCACCCTTGGAAAACGTAAGTTGCAGGAAGTCTTTCTTTGACAAACTTACTAAATTCTCACAGGGAAACAATGCCCGAATATTCCTGCTTCCAACAGAGATGGCTTTCTTTGGAGAGATATATGTGTTTCTTCAAATGTGCTGAATAGGCCTACTTGGAACAAAGTGTGCCTATCTCTACATTGAAAATCCTCAGTTGCCCGAAGTACTCCTTTCAAGTACTAACTCAGATCTCACAGAGAAACCATGTGCTACATGCTGCAGCTTCTAATCCCGATGGTTTCCTTTTAGAAATACATGTGTTTCTTCAATTCACATGAAGGTGTGTATTGGGAACAAAGTGAGTCAACCCAACCTTGGAAAACGTAAATTGCAGGAAGTATTCCCTTGCAAAACCTATTCAATTCGAAGTTGGAAACAATATGGGGGATGCTCCTTCTTCCACAGAGATGTTTTCTTTGAGAGACACACGTGTTTCTTCAAGTTAGCTGGACAGGCCTATTTGCTTACTGACTGTAACATATAAGATTTCTTTGGAGAGATACATGTGTTTCTTCAATGCAGCTGAAAAATGCCAATGTGGAAATAAGGGAGCCTCTCTCCACCATGAAGCACCCTGTTGCAGGAAGTATTCCATTTACAAACAAACACAATCTCCCAGGGAGACAATGTGCTATTACTCATGCTTCCAGCAGAGATGGTTTTTTTGGAGAAATATATGTGTTTCTTCAAATCTGCTGAACAGGCCTATTAGGAACAAAGAGAGCCTATGTCTACATTGAAAAAGCTAAATTGCCTGAAGTACTCCTTTCAAATATTAACTCAGCTGTCACAGGGAAACAATGAGCTGCACGGTACAGCTTCTAACATAGATGGTTTCCTTTTAGAGGTACGTGTGTTTCTTCAACTCACCTGCCTGTGTCTATCTGGAAAAAAGTGAGCCTATCCCAACCTTGAAAACCCTAAGCTGTAGGAAGTATTCCTATGCAAAGCCTTCTCAATTCTTACTGGGATACAATGTGGTGGATTCTCCTGCTTCTCACACAGATGTTTTCTGTCAAAAGACACATGTGTTTGTTCAAATTAGCCGGGGAGGCCTATTTGGAACAAACAACCCTTTGTTCCCCTTGCAAATTCTGAATGGTGGGAAGAAATTCTTTTAAAATACTCATTTTTAACAGGGAAGCAATGTGCTAGATGTTGAAGATTGTAACATAGATAGTTTTCTTTGCAGAGACACTGATGTTTTTACAACTTAGCTCACAGGCCTACGTGGAAGATAGAGAGCCTATCTCCCTTTGAAAAACGTAAGTTGCCCAAAGTATTCCTTTTAAAATGAAACTCAATTCTCTGAGGGAAAGAATGTGCTATATGCTCCTGATTCTGACTCAAGTGGTTTCTTTTGAGATACATGAGTTCCTTTAACTCTGCTGAAAGGGCCTATTTGGAACAAACAGCCTATTTCCACCTTGAATTTCAAAGATGCAGGAAGTACTGCTTTCAAAAACTTACTGGTTTTTACACGGGTAAACAATGAAGTACATGGCGAAGTTTGTAATCTAGTTGGTTTTCGTTTAGTGCTCCATGTGTTTCTTGAACTCATCTGAATAGGCCCATTTGGAACAAAGAGAGCCTACGTTCACTTTGAAAAATGTAATTTATAGGAAGTACTCCTATCAATAATTAACTCTCTTCTCAGAGGTATACTAGGTCCTAGATTCTATAGCTTGTATCACAGATAGTTTACTGTCAAGAGATAAATGTGTTTCTTCAACTTGCCTGAATAGGCCTATTTCAAAAAAAAGAGCTGATTTTCCCTTTGAAAAACCTAAGTCACAGGAAGTATTCCTTCAAAAACCAGCTCAATTCTCGCAGTGAAACAAGCTCCTAGATGCTGCAGTTTTGAACATAGATGGTTTTCTTTGGACAGATACATGTCTTTGTTCACCTCAGCTGAATAGACCTATTTGTTACAAAGAGAGCCTCTCTCCACATTGAAAAACCTAAGTTGCCAAAGTGTTCATTTTCTATGTACTGAATACTCAGAGGGAAACAATGTGCTACATGTTGCAGCTTCTAGCATTGATGGCTTTCTGGAGATATAAATCTGTTTCTTCACATCAGCTGAATGGTCTTATTTGAAAAAAGGTAAACTTATCTCAACCTTGAAACATACGTTGCTGGAAAGTAGGACGTTCAGGAACATACTCCACTGTCACAGGGAAATAATGTGCTAGAAGCTCCTGCTTCTACTACAGATGATTTCCTTTCTAGAGATACATGTGTTTCTTCCAATTAGCTGAAAAGACCTAATTGAAAAAAGCGAGATTTCTCCACCTTCAAAATTCTCACTGGCAGAGAGTATTTCTTAGGAAAATTAACTACTCTCCATCAGAGAAACAACAGCAAGATACTGAAGCTTGTCACACAGACAGTTTTCTTTTCTTTGGAGAGATTTCTTTGCTCTTTCAACTCAGGTTCGTAGGCCTAGTTGGAACACAGAAAGCCAATCTCCACATTGAAAAACCTACGTTCCCATATGTATTCCTTTGAAAAACGAAATCCATTTTCATCAGAAAACAATGTACGAGATGCTGAGCTTCTACAATACATGGTTCTCTTGGAGAGATAAATGTGTTGCTTCAACTCAGCTGAATTTGCCTCTTTGGAACAATGTGATCTCATGTGAACCTTGGAAAACGTCCGTCGCAGGAAGTAGTCCTTGCAAAACCGTACTCAATTTTCTCAGGAGACAATGGGCTAGATGCTCCTATTTCTGAAACAGACGGTTTTCTTTCAAGTTATGCATGTGTTTCTTTAAATTAGCTGGCTAGGCCTATTTTGAACAAAGAGATTTTATCTCCATATTGAGAAACTGAAGTTGCTCTAGGTATTTCATTGACAAACTACACTCAATCTGACAAGGAAACAATGTGTTAGATATTCCTTCTGGTAACATAGATGGTTTTCTTCGGAGAGAAACACGTGTTTGTTCAAATCAGCTGAAAAGGCCTCCATGATACAAAGGGAGCCTATCTCCATCCTGAAAAACCTAAGTTGCAAGAAGTATTCCTTTTAAATCTACTGACTACTCACATGGAAACAATATGCTAGATGCTGCAGCTTGTAGTTAGACGGTTTTCTTTGGAGAGACACAAGTGTTTCTTCACCTCAGCTGAATTGACCTGTTTGGAACCAAGAGAGTCTACCTCCACCTTGAAAATCCTAACTTGCAGGAAGTATTTCTTTGAAAAAACTGGCAAAAGTCTCCCAGGGTGACAATGTTCTTATTCTCCAGGGTCAAACTGAGATGGTTTTCTTTCAGGAGATACATGTGTTCCCTTAAGTCATATAGAAAGGCCTATTTTGTAACAAAGAGCCCATATCCACATTGAATGACCTATGTTGCAGGAGGAATTCCTTTCCAAATCTATCTCGGTTCTCACAGGGAAGCAATGTGCTAGATGTTGCTGCTTGTAACATATAATGTTTCTTGGGAGAGATCCCTTTGTCTTCAACTCAGCTGAACAGGCCAACGTAGAAAAAAGGGAGCCTATCTCCACCGTGAGAAACCATGCTGCAGGAAGTATTCCAATCAAAAACAAACTTATCTCACAGGGAAACAATGTGCTACCATTCCTGCTTCCAACAGAGATGGTGTTCTTTCGAGAGGTATGTGTGTTTCTTGAAATCTGCGGAATAGGCCTATTGGAAACAAAGTGAGCCTATGTCTACATTGAAAGACCTAAACTGCCTGAAGTACTCCTTTCAAATAGTAACTCAGCTCTCTCACAGAATCAATGTGCTACATGCTGCAGCGTCTAATCTAGATGGTTTCCTTTTAGAGATACATGTGTTTCTTCAATTCACCTGATTGTGTGTATTGGGAACAAAGTGAGCCAACCCACCCTTGGAAAACGTAAGTTGCAGGAAGTCTTTCTTTGACAAACTTACTAAATTCTCACAGGGAAACAATGCCCGAATATTCCTGCTTCCAACAGAGATGGCTTTCTTTGGAGAGATATATGTGTTTCTTCAAATGTGCTGAATAGGCCTACTTGGAACAAAGTGTGCCTATCTCTACATTGAAAATCCTCAGTTGCCCGAAGTACTCCTTTCAAGTACTAACTCAGATCTCACAGAGAAACCATGTGCTACATGCTGCAGCTTCTAATCCCGATGGTTTCCTTTTAGAAATACATGTGTTTCTTCAATTCACATGAAGGTGTGTATTGGGAACAAAGTGAGTCAACCCAACCTTGGAAAACGTAAATTGCAGGAAGTATTCCCTTGCAAAACCTATTCAATTCGAAGTTGGAAACAATATGGGGGATGCTCCTTCTTCCACAGAGATGTTTTCTTTGAGAGACACACGTGTTTCTTCAAGTTAGCTGGACAGGCCTATTTGCTTACTGACTGTAACATATAAGATTTCTTTGGAGAGATACATGTGTTTCTTCAATGCAGCTGAAAAATGCCAATGTGGAAATAAGGGAGCCTCTCTCCACCATGAAGCACCCTGTTGCAGGAAGTATTCCATTTACAAACAAACACAATCTCCCAGGGAGACAATGTGCTATTACTCATGCTTCCAGCAGAGATGGTTTTTTTGGAGAAATATATGTGTTTCTTCAAATCTGCTGAACAGGCCTATTAGGAACAAAGAGAGCCTATGTCTACATTGAAAAAGCTAAATTGCCTGAAGTACTCCTTTCAAATATTAACTCAGCTGTCACAGGGAAACAATGAGCTGCACGGTACAGCTTCTAACATAGATGGTTTCCTTTTAGAGGTACGTGTGTTTCTTCAACTCACCTGCCTGTGTCTATCTGGAAAAAAGTGAGCCTATCCCAACCTTGAAAACCCTAAGCTGTAGGAAGTATTCCTATGCAAAGCCTTCTCAATTCTTACTGGGATACAATGTGGTGGATTCTCCTGCTTCTCACACAGATGTTTTCTGTCAAAAGACACATGTGTTTGTTCAAATTAGCCGGGGAGGCCTATTTGGAACAAACAACCCTTTGTTCCCCTTGCAAATTCTGAATGGTGGGAAGAAATTCTTTTAAAATACTCATTTTTAACAGGGAAGCAATGTGCTAGATGTTGAAGATTGTAACATAGATAGTTTTCTTTGCAGAGACACTGATGTTTTTACAACTTAGCTCACAGGCCTACGTGGAAGATAGAGAGCCTATCTCCCTTTGAAAAACGTAAGTTGCCCAAAGTATTCCTTTTAAAATGAAACTCAATTCTCTGAGGGAAAGAATGTGCTATATGCTCCTGATTCTGACTCAAGTGGTTTCTTTTGAGATACATGAGTTCCTTTAACTCTGCTGAAAGGGCCTATTTGGAACAAACAGCCTATTTCCACCTTGAATTTCAAAGATGCAGGAAGTACTGCTTTCAAAAACTTACTGGTTTTTACACGGGTAAACAATGAAGTACATGGCGAAGTTTGTAATCTAGTTGGTTTTCGTTTAGTGCTCCATGTGTTTCTTGAACTCATCTGAATAGGCCCATTTGGAACAAAGAGAGCCTACGTTCACTTTGAAAAATGTAATTTATAGGAAGTACTCCTATCAATAATTAACTCTCTTCTCAGAGGTATACTAGGTCCTAGATTCTATAGCTTGTATCACAGATAGTTTACTGTCAAGAGATAAATGTGTTTCTTCAACTTGCCTGAATAGGCCTATTTCAAAAAAAAGAGCTGATTTTCCCTTTGAAAAACCTAAGTCACAGGAAGTATTCCTTCAAAAACCAGCTCAATTCTCGCAGTGAAACAAGCTCCTAGATGCTGCAGTTTTGAACATAGATGGTTTTCTTTGGACAGATACATGTCTTTGTTCACCTCAGCTGAATAGACCTATTTGTTACAAAGAGAGCCTCTCTCCACATTGAAAAACCTAAGTTGCCAAAGTGTTCATTTTCTATGTACTGAATACTCAGAGGGAAACAATGTGCTACATGTTGCAGCTTCTAGCATTGATGGCTTTCTGGAGATATAAATCTGTTTCTTCACATCAGCTGAATGGTCTTATTTGAAAAAAGGTAAACTTATCTCAACCTTGAAACATACGTTGCTGGAAAGTAGGACGTTCAGGAACATACTCCACTGTCACAGGGAAATAATGTGCTAGAAGCTCCTGCTTCTACTACAGATGATTTCCTTTCTAGAGATACATGTGTTTCTTCCAATTAGCTGAAAAGACCTAATTGAAAAAAGCGAGATTTCTCCACCTTCAAAATTCTCACTGGCAGAGAGTATTTCTTAGGAAAATTAACTACTCTCCATCAGAGAAACAACAGCAAGATACTGAAGCTTGTCACACAGACAGTTTTCTTTTCTTTGGAGAGATTTCTTTGCTCTTTCAACTCAGGTTCGTAGGCCTAGTTGGAACACAGAAAGCCAATCTCCACATTGAAAAACCTACGTTCCCATATGTATTCCTTTGAAAAACGAAATCCATTTTCATCAGAAAACAATGTACGAGATGCTGAGCTTCTACAATACATGGTTCTCTTGGAGAGATAAATGTGTTGCTTCAACTCAGCTGAATTTGCCTCTTTGGAACAATGTGATCTCATGTGAACCTTGGAAAACGTCCGTCGCAGGAAGTAGTCCTTGCAAAACCGTACTCAATTTTCTCAGGAGACAATGGGCTAGATGCTCCTATTTCTGAAACAGACGGTTTTCTTTCAAGTTATGCATGTGTTTCTTTAAATTAGCTGGCTAGGCCTATTTTGAACAAAGAGATTTTATCTCCATATTGAGAAACTGAAGTTGCTCTAGGTATTTCATTGACAAACTACACTCAATCTGACAAGGAAACAATGTGTTAGATATTCCTTCTGGTAACATAGATGGTTTTCTTCGGAGAGAAACACGTGTTTGTTCAAATCAGCTGAAAAGGCCTCCATGATACAAAGGGAGCCTATCTCCATCCTGAAAAACCTAAGTTGCAAGAAGTATTCCTTTTAAATCTACTGACTACTCACATGGAAACAATATGCTAGATGCTGCAGCTTGTAGTTAGACGGTTTTCTTTGGAGAGACACAAGTGTTTCTTCACCTCAGCTGAATTGACCTGTTTGGAACCAAGAGAGTCTACCTCCACCTTGAAAATCCTAACTTGCAGGAAGTATTTCTTTGAAAAAACTGGCAAAAGTCTCCCAGGGTGACAATGTTCTTATTCTCCAGGGTCAAACAGAGATGGTTTTCTTTCAGGAGATACATGTGTTCCCTTAAGTCATATAGAAAGGCCTATTTTGTAACAAAGAGCCCATATCCACATTGAATGACCTATGTTGCAGGAGGAATTCCTTTCCAAATCTATCTCGGTTCTCACAGGGAAGCAATGTGCTAGATGTTGCTGCTTGTAACATATAATGTTTCTTGGGAGAGATCCCTTTGTCTTCAACTCAGCTGAACAGGCCAACGTAGAAAAAAGGGAGCCTATCTCCACCGTGAGAAACCATGCTGCAGGAAGTATTCCAATCAAAAACAAACTTATCTCACAGGGAAACAATGTGCTACCATTCCTGCTTCCAACAGAGATGGTGTTCTTTCGAGAGGTATGTGTGTTTCTTGAAATCTGCGGAATAGGCCTATTGGAAACAAAGTGAGCCTATGTCTACATTGAAAGACCTAAACTGCCTGAAGTACTCCTTTCAAATAGTAACTCAGCTCTCTCACAGAATCAATGTGCTACATGCTGCAGCGTCTAATCTAGATGGTTTCCTTTTAGAGATACATGTGTTTCTTCAATTCACCTGATTGTGTGTATTGGGAACAAAGTGAGCCAACCCACCCTTGGAAAACGTAAGTTGCAGGAAGTCTTTCTTTGACAAACTTACTAAATTCTCACAGGGAAACAATGCCCGAATATTCCTGCTTCCAACAGAGATGGCTTTCTTTGGAGAGATATATGTGTTTCTTCAAATGTGCTGAATAGGCCTACTTGGAACAAAGTGTGCCTATCTCTACATTGAAAATCCTCAGTTGCCCGAAGTACTCCTTTCAAGTACTAACTCAGATCTCACAGAGAAACCATGTGCTACATGCTGCAGCTTCTAATCCCGATGGTTTCCTTTTAGAAATACATGTGTTTCTTCAATTCACATGAAGGTGTGTATTGGGAACAAAGTGAGTCAACCCAACCTTGGAAAACGTAAATTGCAGGAAGTATTCCCTTGCAAAACCTATTCAATTCGAAGTTGGAAACAATATGGGGGATGCTCCTTCTTCCACAGAGATGTTTTCTTTGAGAGACACACGTGTTTCTTCAAGTTAGCTGGACAGGCCTATTTGCTTACTGACTGTAACATATAAGATTTCTTTGGAGAGATACATGTGTTTCTTCAATGCAGCTGAAAAATGCCAATGTGGAAATAAGGGAGCCTCTCTCCACCATGAAGCACCCTGTTGCAGGAAGTATTCCATTTACAAACAAACACAATCTCCCAGGGAGACAATGTGCTATTACTCATGCTTCCAGCAGAGATGGTTTTTTTGGAGAAATATATGTGTTTCTTCAAATCTGCTGAACAGGCCTATTAGGAACAAAGAGAGCCTATGTCTACATTGAAAAAGCTAAATTGCCTGAAGTACTCCTTTCAAATATTAACTCAGCTGTCACAGGGAAACAATGAGCTGCACGGTACAGCTTCTAACATAGATGGTTTCCTTTTAGAGGTACGTGTGTTTCTTCAACTCACCTGCCTGTGTCTATCTGGAAAAAAGTGAGCCTATCCCAACCTTGAAAACCCTAAGCTGTAGGAAGTATTCCTATGCAAAGCCTTCTCAATTCTTACTGGGATACAATGTGGTGGATTCTCCTGCTTCTCACACAGATGTTTTCTGTCAAAAGACACATGTGTTTGTTCAAATTAGCCGGGGAGGCCTATTTGGAACAAACAACCCTTTGTTCCCCTTGCAAATTCTGAATGGTGGGAAGAAATTCTTTTAAAATACTCATTTTTAACAGGGAAGCAATGTGCTAGATGTTGAAGATTGTAACATAGATAGTTTTCTTTGCAGAGACACTGATGTTTTTACAACTTAGCTCACAGGCCTACGTGGAAGATAGAGAGCCTATCTCCCTTTGAAAAACGTAAGTTGCCCAAAGTATTCCTTTTAAAATGAAACTCAATTCTCTGAGGGAAAGAATGTGCTATATGCTCCTGATTCTGACTCAAGTGGTTTCTTTTGAGATACATGAGTTCCTTTAACTCTGCTGAAAGGGCCTATTTGGAACAAACAGCCTATCTCCACCTTGAACTTCAAAGATGCAGGAAGTACTGCTTTCAAAAACTTACTGGTTTTTACACGGGTAAACAATGAAGTACATGGCGAAGTTTGTAATCTAGTTGGTTTTCGTTTAGTGCTCCATGTGTTTCTTGAACTCATCTGAATAGGCCCATTTGGAACAAAGAGAGCCTACGTTCACTTTGAAAAATGTAATTTATAGGAAGTACTCCTATCAATAATTAACTCTCTTCTCAGAGGTATACTAGGTCCTAGATTCTATAGCTTGTATCACAGATAGTTTACTGTCAAGAGATAAATGTGTTTCTTCAACTTGCCTGAATAGGCCTATTTCAAAAAAAAGAGCTGATTTTCCCTTTGAAAAACCTAAGTCACAGGAAGTATTCCTTCAAAAACCAGCTCAATTCTCGCAGTGAAACAAGCTCCTAGATGCTGCAGTTTTGAACATAGATGGTTTTCTTTGCACAGATACATGTCTTTGTTCACCTCAGCTGAATAGACCTATTTGTTACAAAGAGAGCCTCTCTCCACCTTGAAAAACCTAAGTTGCCAAAGTGTTCATTTTCTATGTACTGAATACTCAGAGGGAAACAATGTGCTACATGTTGCAGCTTCTAGCATTGATGGTTTTCTGGAGATATAAATCTGTTTCTTCACATCAGCTGAATGGTCTTATTTGAAAAAAGGTAAACTTATCTCAACCTTGAAACATACGTTGCTGGAAAGTAGGACGTTCAGGAACATACTCCACTGTCACAGGGAAATAATGTGCTAGAAGCTCCTGCTTCTACTACAGATGATTTCCTTTCTAGAGATACATGTGTTTCTTCCAATTAGCTGAAAAGACCTAATTGAAAAAAGCGAGATTTCTCCACCTTCAAAATTCTCACTGGCAGAGAGTATTTCTTAGGAAAATTAACTACTCTCCATCAGAGAAACAACAGCAAGATACTGAAGCTTGTCACACAGACAGTTTTCTTTTCTTTGGAGAGATTTCTTTGCTCTTTCAACTCAGGTTCGTAGGCCTAGTTGGAACACAGAAAGCCAATCTCCACATTGAAAAACCTACGTTCCCATATGTATTCCTTTGAAAAACGAAATCCATTTTCATCAGAAAACAATGTACGAGATGCTGAGCTTCTACAATACATGGTTCTCTTGGAGAGATAAATGTGTTGCTTCAACTCAGCTGAATTTGCCTCTTTGGAACAATGTGATCTCATGTGAACCTTGGAAAACGTCCGTCGCGGGAAGTAGTCCTTGCAAAACCGTACTCAATTTTCTCAGGAGACAATGGGCTAGATGCTCCTATTTCTGAAACAGACGGTTTTCTTTCAAGTTATGCATGTGTTTCTTTAAATTAGCTGGCTAGGCCTATTTTGAACAAAGAGATTTTATCTCCATATTGAGAAACTGAAGTTGCTCTAGGTATTTCATTGACAAACTACACTCAATCTGACAAGGAAACAATGTGTTAGATATTCCTTCTGGTAACATAGATGGTTTTCTTCGGAGAGAAACACGTGTTTGTTCAAATCAGCTGAAAAGGCCTCCATGATACAAAGGGAGCCTATCTCCATCCTGAAAAACCGAAGTTGCAAGAAGTATTCCTTTTAAATCTACTGACTACTCACATGGAAACAATATGCTAGATGCTGCAGCTTGTAGTTAGACGGTTTTCTTTGGAGAGACACATGTGTTTCTTCACCTCAGCTGAATTGACCTGTTTGGAACCAAGAGAGTCTACCTCCACCTTGAAAATCCTAACTTGCAGGAAGTATTTCTTTGAAAAAACTGGCAAAAGTCTCCCAGGGTGACAATGTTCTTATTCTCCAGGGTCAAACAGAGATGGTTTTCTTTCAGGAGATACATGTGTTCCTTTAAGTCATATAGAAAGGCCTATTTTGTAACAAAGAGCCCATATCCACATTGAATGACCTATGTTGCAGGAGGAATTCCTTTCCAAATCTATCTCGGTTCTCACAGGGAAGCAATGTGCTAGATGTTGCTGCTTGTAACATATAATGTTTCTTGGGAGAGATCCCTTTGTCTTCAACTCAGCTGAACAGGCCAACGTAGAAAAAAGGGAGCCTATCTCCACCGTGAGAAACCATGCTGCAGGAAGTATTCCAATCAAAAACAAACTTATCTCACAGGGAAACAATGTGCTACCATTCCTGCTTCCAACAGAGATGGTGTTCTTTCGAGAGGTATGTGTGTTTCTTGAAATCTGCGGAATAGGCCTATTGGAAACAAAGTGAGCCTATGTCTACATTGAAAGACCTAAACTGCCTGAAGTACTCCTTTCAAATAGTAACTCAGCTCTCTCACAGAATCAATGTGCTACATGCTGCAGCGTCTAATCTAGATGGTTTCCTTTTAGAGATACATGTGTTTCTTCAATTCACCTGATTGTGTGTATTGGGAACAAAGTGAGCCAACCCACCCTTGGAAAACGTAAGTTGCAGGAAGTCTTTCTTTGACAAACTTACTAAATTCTCACAGGGAAACAATGCCCGAATATTCCTGCTTCCAACAGAGATGGCTTTCTTTGGAGAGATATATGTGTTTCTTCAAATGTGCTGAATAGGCCTACTTGGAACAAAGTGTGCCTATCTCTACATTGAAAATCCTCAGTTGCCCGAAGTACTCCTTTCAAGTACTAACTCAGATCTCACAGAGAAACCATGTGCTACATGCTGCAGCTTCTAATCCCGATGGTTTCCTTTTAGAAATACATGTGTTTCTTCAATTCACATGAAGGTGTGTATTGGGAACAAAGTGAGTCAACCCAACCTTGGAAAACGTAAATTGCAGGAAGTATTCCCTTGCAAAACCTATTCAATTCGAAGTTGGAAACAATATGGGGGATGCTCCTTCTTCCACAGAGATGTTTTCTTTGAGAGACACACGTGTTTCTTCAAGTTAGCTGGACAGGCCTATTTGCTTACTGACTGTAACATATAAGATTTCTTTGGAGAGATACATGTGTTTCTTCAATGCAGCTGAAAAATGCCAATGTGGAAATAAGGGAGCCTCTCTCCACCATGAAGCACCCTGTTGCAGGAAGTATTCCATTTACAAACAAACACAATCTCCCAGGGAGACAATGTGCTATTACTCATGCTTCCAGCAGAGATGGTTTTTTTGGAGAAATATATGTGTTTCTTCAAATCTGCTGAACAGGCCTATTAGGAACAAAGAGAGCCTATGTCTACATTGAAAAAGCTAAATTGCCTGAAGTACTCCTTTCAAATATTAACTCAGCTGTCACAGGGAAACAATGAGCTGCACGGTACAGCTTCTAACATAGATGGTTTCCTTTTAGAGGTACGTGTGTTTCTTCAACTCACCTGCCTGTGTCTATCTGGAAAAAAGTGAGCCTATCCCAACCTTGAAAACCCTAAGCTGTAGGAAGTATTCCTATGCAAAGCCTTCTCAATTCTTACTGGGATACAATGTGGTGGATTCTCCTGCTTCTCACACAGATGTTTTCTGTCAAAAGACACATGTGTTTGTTCAAATTAGCCGGGGAGGCCTATTTGGAACAAACAACCCTTTGTTCCCCTTGCAAATTCTGAATGGTGGGAAGAAATTCTTTTAAAATACTCATTTTTAACAGGGAAGCAATGTGCTAGATGTTGAAGATTGTAACATAGATAGTTTTCTTTGCAGAGACACTGATGTTTTTACAACTTAGCTCACAGGCCTACGTGGAAGATAGAGAGCCTATCTCCCTTTGAAAAACGTAAGTTGCCCAAAGTATTCCTTTTAAAATGAAACTCAATTCTCTGAGGGAAAGAATGTGCTATATGCTCCTGATTCTGACTCAAGTGGTTTCTTTTGAGATACATGAGTTCCTTTAACTCTGCTGAAAGGGCCTATTTGGAACAAACAGCCTATTTCCACCTTGAATTTCAAAGATGCAGGAAGTACTGCTTTCAAAAACTTACTGGTTTTTACACGGGTAAACAATGAAGTACATGGCGAAGTTTGTAATCTAGTTGGTTTTCGTTTAGTGCTCCATGTGTTTCTTGAACTCATCTGAATAGGCCCATTTGGAACAAAGAGAGCCTACGTTCACTTTGAAAAATGTAATTTATAGGAAGTACTCCTATCAATAATTAACTCTCTTCTCAGAGGTATACTAGGTCCTAGATTCTATAGCTTGTATCACAGATAGTTTACTGTCAAGAGATAAATGTGTTTCTTCAACTTGCCTGAATAGGCCTATTTCAAAAAAAAGAGCTGATTTTCCCTTTGAAAAACCTAAGTCACAGGAAGTATTCCTTCAAAAACCAGCTCAATTCTCGCAGTGAAACAAGCTCCTAGATGCTGCAGTTTTGAACATAGATGGTTTTCTTTGGACAGATACATGTCTTTGTTCACCTCAGCTGAATAGACCTATTTGTTACAAAGAGAGCCTCTCTCCACATTGAAAAACCTAAGTTGCCAAAGTGTTCATTTTCTATGTACTGAATACTCAGAGGGAAACAATGTGCTACATGTTGCAGCTTCTAGCATTGATGGCTTTCTGGAGATATAAATCTGTTTCTTCACATCAGCTGAATGGTCTTATTTGAAAAAAGGTAAACTTATCTCAACCTTGAAACATACGTTGCTGGAAAGTAGGACGTTCAGGAACATACTCCACTGTCACAGGGAAATAATGTGCTAGAAGCTCCTGCTTCTACTACAGATGATTTCCTTTCTAGAGATACATGTGTTTCTTCCAATTAGCTGAAAAGACCTAATTGAAAAAAGCGAGATTTCTCCACCTTCAAAATTCTCACTGGCAGAGAGTATTTCTTAGGAAAATTAACTACTCTCCATCAGAGAAACAACAGCAAGATACTGAAGCTTGTCACACAGACAGTTTTCTTTTCTTTGGAGAGATTTCTTTGCTCTTTCAACTCAGGTTCGTAGGCCTAGTTGGAACACAGAAAGCCAATCTCCACATTGAAAAATCTACGTTCCCATATGTATTCCTTTGAAAAACGAAATCCATTTTCATCAGAAAACAATGTACGAGATGCTGAGCTTCTACAATACATGGTTCTCTTGGAGAGATAAATGTGTTGCTTCAACTCAGCTGAATTTGCCTCTTTGGAACAATGTGATCTCATGTGAACCTTGGAAAACGTCCGTCGCGGGAAGTAGTCCTTGCAAAACCGTACTCAATTTTCTCAGGAGACAATGGGCTAGATGCTCCTATTTCTGAAACAGACGGTTTTCTTTCAAGTTATGCATGTGTTTCTTTAAATTAGCTGGCTAGGCCTATTTTGAACAAAGAGATTTTATCTCCATATTGAGAAACTGAAGTTGCTCTAGGTATTTCATTGACAAACTACACTCAATCTGACAAGGAAACAAT
The DNA here is from genome assembly GCF_047511655.1 of Castor canadensis. Taxonomy (NCBI): domain Eukaryota; kingdom Metazoa; phylum Chordata; class Mammalia; order Rodentia; family Castoridae; genus Castor; species Castor canadensis. Next base: position 28,387,772 of record NC_133402.1, on the reverse strand, counting down.
GTGTTAGATATTCCTTCTGGTAACATAGATGGTTTTCTTCGGAGAGAAACACGTGTTTGTTCAAATCAGCTGAAAAGGCCTCCATGATACAAAGGGAGCCTATCTCCATCCTGAAAAACCTAAGTTGCAAGAAGTATTCCTTTTAAATCTACTGACTACTCACATGGAAACAATATGCTAGATGCTGCAGCTTGTAGTTAGACGGTTTTCTTTGGAGAGACACAAGTGTTTCTTCACCTCAGCTGAATTGACCTGTTTGGAACCAAGAGAGTCTACCTCCACCTTGAAAATCCTAACTTGCAGGAAGTATTTCTTTGAAAAAACTGGCAAAAGTCTCCCAGGGTGACAATGTTCTTATTCTCCAGGGTCAAACAGAGATGGTTTTCTTTCAGGAGATACATGTGTTCCCTTAAGTCATATAGAAAGGCCTATTTTGTAACAAAGAGCCCATATCCACATTGAATGACCTATGTTGCAGGAGGAATTCCTTTCCAAATCTATCTCGGTTCTCACAGGGAAGCAATGTGCTAGATGTTGCTGCTTGTAACATATAATGTTTCTTGGGAGAGATCCCTTTGTCTTCAACTCAGCTGAACAGGCCAACGTAGAAAAAAGGGAGCCTATCTCCACCGTGAGAAACCATGCTGCAGGAAGTATTCCAATCAAAAACAAACTTATCTCACAGGGAAACAATGTGCTACCATTCCTGCTTCCAACAGAGATGGTGTTCTTTCGAGAGGTATGTGTGTTTCTTGAAATCTGCGGAATAGGCCTATTGGAAACAAAGTGAGCCTATGTCTACATTGAAAGACCTAAACTGCCTGAAGTACTCCTTTCAAATAGTAACTCAGCTCTCTCACAGAATCAATGTGCTACATGCTGCAGCGTCTAATCTAGATGGTTTCCTTTTAGAGATACATGTGTTTCTTCAATTCACCTGATTGTGTGTATTGGGAACAAAGTGAGCCAACCCACCCTTGGAAAACGTAAGTTGCAGGAAGTCTTTCTTTGACAAACTTACTAAATTCTCACAGGGAAACAATGCCCGAATATTCCTGCTTCCAACAGAGATGGCTTTCTTTGGAGAGATATATGTGTTTCTTCAAATGTGCTGAATAGGCCTACTTGGAACAAAGTGTGCCTATCTCTACATTGAAAATCCTCAGTTGCCCGAAGTACTCCTTTCAAGTACTAACTCAGATCTCACAGAGAAACCATGTGCTACATGCTGCAGCTTCTAATCCCGATGGTTTCCTTTTAGAAATACATGTGTTTCTTCAATTCACATGAAGGTGTGTATTGGGAACAAAGTGAGTCAACCCAACCTTGGAAAACGTAAATTGCAGGAAGTATTCCCTTGCAAAACCTATTCAATTCGAAGTTGGAAACAATATGGGGGATGCTCCTTCTTCCACAGAGATGTTTTCTTTGAGAGACACACGTGTTTCTTCAAGTTAGCTGGACAGGCCTATTTGCTTACTGACTGTAACATATAAGATTTCTTTGGAGAGATACATGTGTTTCTTCAATGCAGCTGAAAAATGCCAATGTGGAAATAAGGGAGCCTCTCTCCACCATGAAGCACCCTGTTGCAGGAAGTATTCCATTTACAAACAAACACAATCTCCCAGGGAGACAATGTGCTATTACTCATGCTTCCAGCAGAGATGGTTTTTTTGGAGAAATATATGTGTTTCTTCAAATCTGCTGAACAGGCCTATTAGGAACAAAGAGAGCCTATGTCTACATTGAAAAAGCTAAATTGCCTGAAGTACTCCTTTCAAATATTAACTCAGCTGTCACAGGGAAACAATGAGCTGCACGGTACAGCTTCTAACATAGATGGTTTCCTTTTAGAGGTACGTGTGTTTCTTCAACTCACCTGCCTGTGTCTATCTGGAAAAAAGTGAGCCTATCCCAACCTTGAAAACCCTAAGCTGTAGGAAGTATTCCTATGCAAAGCCTTCTCAATTCTTACTGGGATACAATGTGGTGGATTCTCCTGCTTCTCACACAGATGTTTTCTGTCAAAAGACACATGTGTTTGTTCAAATTAGCCGGGGAGGCCTATTTGGAACAAACAACCCTTTGTTCCCCTTGCAAATTCTGAATGGTGGGAAGAAATTCTTTTAAAATACTCATTTTTAACAGGGAAGCAATGTGCTAGATGTTGAAGATTGTAACATAGATAGTTTTCTTTGCAGAGACACTGATGTTTTTACAACTTAGCTCACAGGCCTACGTGGAAGATAGAGAGCCTATCTCCCTTTGAAAAACGTAAGTTGCCCAAAGTATTCCTTTTAAAATGAAACTCAATTCTCTGAGGGAAAGAATGTGCTATATGCTCCTGATTCTGACTCAAGTGGTTTCTTTTGAGATACATGAGTTCCTTTAACTCTGCTGAAAGGGCCTATTTGGAACAAACAGCCTATCTCCACCTTGAATTTCAAAGATGCAGGAAGTACTGCTTTCAAAAACTTACTGGTTTTTACACGGGTAAACAATGAAGTACATGGCGAAGTTTGTAATCTAGTTGGTTTTCGTTTAGTGCTCCATGTGTTTCTTGAACTCATCTGAATAGGCCCATTTGGAACAAAGAGAGCCTACGTTCACTTTGAAAAATGTAATTTATAGGAAGTACTCCTATCAATAATTAACTCTCTTCTCAGAGGTATACTAGGTCCTAGATTCTATAGCTTGTATCACAGATAGTTTACTGTCAAGAGATAAATGTGTTTCTTCAACTTGCCTGAATAGGCCTATTTCAAAAAAAAGAGCTGATTTTCCCTTTGAAAAACCTAAGTCACAGGAAGTATTCCTTCAAAAACCAGCTCAATTCTCGCAGTGAAACAAGCTCCTTGATGCTGCAGTTTTGAACATAGATGGTTTTCTTTGCACAGATACATGTCTTTGTTCACCTCAGCTGAATAGACCTATTTGTTACAAAGAGAGCCTCTCTCCACCTTGAAAAACCTAAGTTGCCAAAGTGTTCATTTTCTATGTACTGAATACTCAGAGGGAAACAATGTGCTACATGTTGCAGCTTCTAGCATTGATGGTTTTCTGGAGATATAAATCTGTTTCTTCACATCAGCTGAATGGTCTTATTTGAAAAAAGGTAAACTTATCTCAACCTTGAAACATACGTTGCTGGAAAGTAGGACGTTCAGGAACATACTCCACTGTCACAGGGAAATAATGTGCTAGAAGCTCCTGCTTCTACTACAGATGATTTCCTTTCTAGAGATACATGTGTTTCTTCCAATTAGCTGAAAAGACCTAATTGAAAAAAGCGAGATTTCTCCACCTTCAAAATTCTCACTGGCAGAGAGTATTTCTTAGGAAAATTAACTACTCTCCATCAGAGAAACAACAGCAAGATACTGAAGCTTGTCACACAGACAGTTTTCTTTTCTTTGGAGAGATTTCTTTGCTCTTTCAACTCAGTTTCGTAGGCCTAGTTGGAACACAGAAAGCCAATCTCCACATTGAAAAACCTACGTTCCCATATGTATTCCTTTGAAAAACGAAATCCATTTTCATCAGAAAACAATGTACGAGATGCTGAGCTTCTACAATACATGGTTCTCTTGGAGAGATAAATGTGTTGCTTCAACTCAGCTGAATTTGCCTCTTTGGAACAATGTGATCTCATGTGAACCTTGGAAAACGTCCGTCGCGGGAAGTAGTCCTTGCAAAACCGTACTCAATTTTCTCAGGAGACAATGGGCTAGATGCTCCTATTTCTGAAACAGACGGTTTTCTTTCAAGTTATGCATGTGTTTCTTTAAATTAGCTGGCTAGGCCTATTTTGAACAAAGAGATTTTATCTCCATATTGAGAAACTGAAGTTGCTCTAGGTATTTCATTGACAAACTACACTCAATCTGACAAGGAAACAATGTGTTAGATATTCCTTCTGGTAACATAGATGGTTTTCTTCGGAGAGAAACACGTGTTTGTTCAAATCAGCTGAAAAGGCCTCCATGATACAAAGGGAGCCTATCTCCATCCTGAAAAACCGAAGTTGCAAGAAGTATTCCTTTTAAATCTACTGACTACTCACATGGAAACAATATGCTAGATGCTGCAGCTTGTAGTTAGACGGTTTTCTTTGGAGAGACACATGTGTTTCTTCACCTCAGCTGAATTGACCTGTTTGGAACCAAGAGAGTCTACCTCCACCTTGAAAATCCTAACTTGCAGGAAGTATTTCTTTGAAAAAACTGGCAAAAGTCTCCCAGGGTGACAATGTTCTTATTCTCCAGGGTCAAACAGAGATGGTTTTCTTTCAGGAGATACATGTGTTCCTTTAAGTCATATAGAAAGGCCTATTTTGTAACAAAGAGCCCATATCCACATTGAATGACCTATGTTGCAGGAGGAATTCCTTTCCAAATCTATCTCGGTTCTCACAGGGAAGCAATGTGCTAGATGTTGCTGCTTGTAACATATAATGTTTCTTGGGAGAGATCCCTTTGTCTTCAACTCAGCTGAACAGGCCAACGTAGAAAAAAGGGAGCCTATCTCCACCGTGAGAAACCATGCTGCAGGAAGTATTCCAATCAAAAACAAACTTATCTCACAGGGAAACAATGTGCTACCATTCCTGCTTCCAACAGAGATGGTGTTCTTTCGAGAGGTATGTGTGTTTCTTGAAATCTGCGGAATAGGCCTATTGGAAACAAAGTGAGCCTATGTCTACATTGAAAGACCTAAACTGCCTGAAGTACTCCTTTCAAATAGTAACTCAGCTCTCTCACAGAATCAATGTGCTACATGCTGCAGCGTCTAATCTAGATGGTTTCCTTTTAGAGATACATGTGTTTCTTCAATTCACCTGATTGTGTGTATTGGGAACAAAGTGAGCCAACCCACCCTTGGAAAACGTAAGTTGCAGGAAGTCTTTCTTTGACAAACTTACTAAATTCTCACAGGGAAACAATGCCCGAATATTCCTGCTTCCAACAGAGATGGCTTTCTTTGGAGAGATATATGTGTTTCTTCAAATGTGCTGAATAGGCCTACTTGGAACAAAGTGTGCCTATCTCTACATTGAAAATCCTCAGTTGCCCGAAGTACTCCTTTCAAGTACTAACTCAGATCTCACAGAGAAACCATGTGCTACATGCTGCAGCTTCTAATCCCGATGGTTTCCTTTTAGAAATACATGTGTTTCTTCAATTCACATGAAGGTGTGTATTGGGAACAAAGTGAGTCAACCCAACCTTGGAAAACGTAAATTGCAGGAAGTATTCCCTTGCAAAACCTATTCAATTCGAAGTTGGAAACAATATGGGGGATGCTCCTTCTTCCACAGAGATGTTTTCTTTGAGAGACACACGTGTTTCTTCAAGTTAGCTGGACAGGCCTATTTGCTTACTGACTGTAACATATAAGATTTCTTTGGAGAGATACATGTGTTTCTTCAATGCAGCTGAAAAATGCCAATGTGGAAATAAGGGAGCCTCTCTCCACCATGAAGCACCCTGTTGCAGGAAGTATTCCATTTACAAACAAACACAATCTCCCAGGGAGACAATGTGCTATTACTCATGCTTCCAGCAGAGATGGTTTTTTTGGAGAAATATATGTGTTTCTTCAAATCTGCTGAACAGGCCTATTAGGAACAAAGAGAGCCTATGTCTACATTGAAAAAGCTAAATTGCCTGAAGTACTCCTTTCAAATATTAACTCAGCTGTCACAGGGAAACAATGAGCTGCACGGTACAGCTTCTAACATAGATGGTTTCCTTTTAGAGGTACGTGTGTTTCTTCAACTCACCTGCCTGTGTCTATCTGGAAAAAAGTGAGCCTATCCCAACCTTGAAAACCCTAAGCTGTAGGAAGTATTCCTATGCAAAGCCTTCTCAATTCTTACTGGGATACAATGTGGTGGATTCTCCTGCTTCTCACACAGATGTTTTCTGTCAAAAGACACATGTGTTTGTTCAAATTAGCCGGGGAGGCCTATTTGGAACAAACAACCCTTTGTTCCCCTTGCAAATTCTGAATGGTGGGAAGAAATTCTTTTAAAATACTCATTTTTAACAGGGAAGCAATGTGCTAGATGTTGAAGATTGTAACATAGATAGTTTTCTTTGCAGAGACACTGATGTTTTTACAACTTAGCTCACAGGCCTACGTGGAAGATAGAGAGCCTATCTCCCTTTGAAAAACGTAAGTTGCCCAAAGTATTCCTTTTAAAATGAAACTCAATTCTCTGAGGGAAAGAATGTGCTATATGCTCCTGATTCTGACTCAAGTGGTTTCTTTTGAGATACATGAGTTCCTTTAACTCTGCTGAAAGGGCCTATTTGGAACAAACAGCCTATCTCCACCTTGAATTTCAAAGATGCAGGAAGTACTGCTTTCAAAAACTTACTGGTTTTTACACGGGTAAACAATGAAGTACATGGCGAAGTTTGTAATCTAGTTGGTTTTCGTTTAGTGCTCCATGTGTTTCTTGAACTCATCTGAATAGGCCCATTTGGAACAAAGAGAGCCTACGTTCACTTTGCAAAATGTAATTTATAGGAAGTACTCCTATCAATAATTAACTCTCTTCTCAGAGGTATACTAGGTCCTAGATTCTATAGCTTGTATCACAGATAGTTTACTGTCAAGAGATAAATGTGTTTCTTCAACTTGCCTGAATAGGCCTATTTCAAAAAAAAGAGCTGATTTTCCCTTTGAAAAACCTAAGTCACAGGAAGTATTCCTTCAAAAACCAGCTCAATTCTCGCAGTGAAACAAGCTCCTAGATGCTGCAGTTTTGAACATAGATGGTTTTCTTTGGACAGATACATGTCTTTGTTCACCTCAGCTGAATAGACCTATTTGTTACAAAGAGAGCCTCTCTCCACCTTGAAAAACCTAAGTTGCCAAAGTGTTCATTTTCTATGTACTGAATACTCAGAGGGAAACAATGTGCTACATGTTGCAGCTTCTAGCATTGATGGCTTTCTGGAGATATAAATCTGTTTCTTCACATCAGCTGAATGGTCTTATTTGAAAAAAGGTAAACTTATCTCAACCTTGAAACATACGTTGCTGGAAAGTAGGACGTTCAGGAACATACTCCACTGTCACAGGGAAATAATGTGCTAGAAGCTCCTGCTTCTACTACAGATGATTTCCTTTCTAGAGATACATGTGTTTCTTCCAATTAGCTGAAAAGACCTAATTGAAAAAAGCGAGATTTCTCCACCTTCAAAATTCTCACTGGCAGAGAGTATTTCTTAGGAAAATTAACTACTCTCCATCAGAGAAACAACAGCAAGATACTGAAGCTTGTCACACAGACAGTTTTCTTTTCTTTGGAGAGATTTCTTTGCTCTTTCAACTCAGGTTCGTAGGCCTAGTTGGAACACAGAAAGCCAATCTCCACATTGAAAAACCTACGTTCCCATATGTATTCCTTTGAAAAACGAAATCCATTTTCATCAGAAAACAATGTACGAGATGCTGAGCTTCTACAATACATGGTTCTCTTGGAGAGATAAATGTGTTGCTTCAACTCAGCTGAATTTGCCTCTTTGGAACAATGTGATCTCATGTGAACCTTGGAAAACGTCCGTCGCGGGAAGTAGTCCTTGCAAAACCGTACTCAATTTTCTCAGGAGACAATGGGCTAGATGCTCCTATTTCTGAAACAGACGGTTTTCTTTCAAGTTATGCATGTGTTTCTTTAAATTAGCTGGCTAGGCCTATTTTGAACAAAGAGATTTTATCTCCATATTGAGAAACTGAAGTTGCTCTAGGTATTTCATTGACAAACTACACTCAATCTGACAAGGAAACAATGTGTTAGATATTCCTTCTGGTAACATAGATGGTTTTCTTCGGAGAGAAACACGTGTTTGTTCAAATCAGCTGAAAAGGCCTCCATGATACAAAGGGAGCCTATCTCCATCCTGAAAAACCGAAGTTGCAAGAAGTATTCCTTTTAAATCTACTGACTACTCACATGGAAACAATATGCTAGATGCTGCAGCTTGTAGTTAGACGGTTTTCTTTGGAGAGACACATGTGTTTCTTCACCTCAGCTGAATTGACCTGTTTGGAACCAAGAGAGTCTACCTCCACCTTGAAAATCCTAACTTGCAGGAAGTATTTCTTTGAAAAAACTGGCAAAAGTCTCCCAGGGTGACAATGTTCTTATTCTCCAGGGTCAAACAGAGATGGTTTTCTTTCAGGAGATACATGTGTTCCTTTAAGTCATATAGAAAGGCCTATTTTGTAACAAAGAGCCCATATCCACATTGAATGACCTATGTTGCAGGAGGTATTCCTTTCCAAATCTATCTCGGTTCTCACAGGGAAGCAATGTGCTAGATGTTGCTGCTTGTAACATATAATGTTTCTTGGGAGAGATCCCTTTGTCTTCAACTCAGCTGAACAGGCCAACGTAGAAAAAAGGGAGCCTATCTCCACCGTGAGAAACCATGCTGCAGGAAGTATTCCAATCAAAAACAAACTTGTCTCACAGGGAAACAATGTGCTACCATTCCTGCTTCCAACAGAGATGGTGTTCTTTCGAGAGGTATGTGTGTTTCTTGAAATCTGCGGAATAGGCCTATTGGAAACAAAGTGAGCCTATGTCTACATTGAAAGACCTAAACTGCCTGAAGTACTCCTTTCAAATAGTAACTCAGCTCTCTCACAGAATCAATGTGCTACATGCTGCAGCGTCTAATCTAGATGGTTTCCTTTTAGAGATACATGTGTTTCTTCAATTCACCTGATTGTGTGTATTGGGAACAAAGTGAGCCAACCCACCCTTGGAAAACGTAAGTTGCAGGAAGTCTTTCTTTGACAAACTTACTAAATTCTCACAGGGAAACAATGCCCGAATATTCCTGCTTCCAACAGAGATGGCTTTCTTTGGAGAGATATATGTGTTTCTTCAAATGTGCTGAATAGGCCTACTTGGAACAAAGTGTGCCTATCTCTACATTGAAAATCCTCAGTTGCCCGAAGTACTCCTTTCAAGTACTAACTCAGATCTCACAGAGAAACCATGTGCTACATGCTGCAGCTTCTAATCCCGATGGTTTCCTTTTAGAAATACATGTGTTTCTTCAATTCACATGAAGGTGTGTATTGGGAACAAAGTGAGTCAACCCAACCTTGGAAAACGTAAATTGCAGGAAGTATTCCCTTGCAAAACCTATTCAATTCGAAGTTGGAAACAATATGGGGGATGCTCCTTCTTCCACAGAGATGTTTTCTTTGAGAGACACACGTGTTTCTTCAAGTTAGCTGGACAGGCCTATTTGCTTACTGACTGTAACATATAAGATTTCTTTGGAGAGATACATGTGTTTCTTCAATGCAGCTGAAAAATGCCAATGTGGAAATAAGGGAGCCTCTCTCCACCATGAAGCACCCTGTTGCAGGAAGTATTCCATTTACAAACAAACTCAATCTCCCAGGGAGACAATGTGCTATTACTCATGCTTCCAGCAGAGATGGTTTTTTTGGAGAAATATATGTGTTTCTTCAAATCTGCTGAACAGGCCTATTAGGAACAAAGAGAGCCTATGTCTACATTGAAAAAGCTAAATTGCCTGAAGTACTCCTTTCAAATATTAACTCAGCTGTCACAGGGAAACAATGAGCTGCACGGTACAGCTTCTAACATAGATGGTTTCCTTTTAGAGGTACGTGTGTTTCTTCAACTCACCTGCCTGTGTCTATCTGGAAAAAAGTGAGCCTATCCCAACCTTGAAAACCCTAAGCTGTAGGAAGTATTCCTATGCAAAGCCTTCTCAATTCTTACTGGGATACAATGTGGTGGATTCTCCTGCTTCTCACACAGATGTTTTCTGTCAAAAGACACATGTGTTTGTTCAAATTAGCCGGGGAGGCCTATTTGGAACAAACAACCCTTTGTTCCCCTTGCAAATTCTGAATGGTGGGAAGAAATTCTTTTAAAATACTCATTTTTAACAGGGAAGCAATGTGCTAGATGTTGAAGATTGTAACATAGATAGTTTTCTTTGCAGAGACACTGATGTTTTTACAACTTAGCTCACAGGCCTACGTGGAAGATAGAGAGCCTATCTCCCTTTGAAAAACGTAAGTTGCCCAAAGTATTCCTTTTAAAATGAAACTCAATTCTCTGAGGGAAAGAATGTGCTATATGCTCCTGATTCTGACTCAAGTGGTTTCTTTTGAGATACATGAGTTCCTTTAACTCTGCTGAAAGGGCCTATTTGGAACAAACAGCCTATCTCCACCTTGAATTTCAAAGATGCAGGAAGTACTGCTTTCAAAAACTTACTGGTTTTTACACGGGTAAACAATGAAGTACATGGCGAAGTTTGTAATCTAGTTGGTTTTCGTTTAGTGCTCCATGTGTTTCTTGAACTCATCTGAATAGGCCCATTTGGAACAAAGAGAGCCTACGTTCACTTTGAAAAATGTAATTTATAGGAAGTACTCCTATCAATAATTAACTCTCTTCTCAGAGGTATACTAGGTCCTAGATTCTATAGCTTGTATCACAGATAGTTTACTGTCAAGAGATAAATGTGTTTCTTCAACTTGCCTGAATAGGCCTATTTCAAAAAAAAGAGCTGATTTTCCCTTTGAAAAACCTAAGTCACAGGAAGTATTCCTTCAAAAACCTGCTCAATTCTCGCAGTGAAACAAGCTCCTAGATGCTGCAGTTTTGAACATAGATGGTTTTCGTTGGACAGATACATGTCTTTGTTCACCTCAGCTGAATAGACCTATTTGTTACAAAGAGAGCCTCTCTCCACCTTGAAAAACCTAAGTTGCCAAAGTGTTCATTTTCTATGTACTGAATACTCAGAGGGAAACAATGTGCTACATGTTGCAGCTTCTAGCATTGATGGCTTTCTGGAGTTATAAATCTGTTTCTTCACATCAGCTGAATGGTCTTATTTGAAAAAAGGTAAACTTATCTCAACCTTGAAACATACGTTGCTGGAAAGTAGGACGTTCAGGAACATACTCCACTGTCACAGGGAAATAATGTGCTAGAAGCTCCTGCTTCTACTACAGATGATTTCCTTTCTAGAGATACATGTGTTTCTTCCAATTAGCTGAAAAGACCTAATTGAAAAAAGTGAGATTTCTCCACCTTCAAAATTCTCACTGGCAGAGAGTATTTCTTAGGAAAATTAACTACTCTCCATCAGAGAAACAACAGCAAGATACTGAAGCTTGTCACACAGACAGTTTTCTTTTCTTTGGAGAGATTTCTTTGCTCTTTCAACTCAGGTTCGTAGGCCTAGTTGGAACACAGAAAGCCAATCTCCACATTGAAAAACCTACGTTCCCATATGTATTCCTTTGAAAAACGAAATCCATTTTCATCAGAAAACAATGTACGAGATGCTGAGCTTCTACAATACATGGTTCTCTTGGAGAGATAAATGTGTTGCTTCAACTCAGCTGAATTTGCCTCTTTGGAACAATGTGATCTCATGTGAACCTTGGAAAACGTCCGTCGCGGGAAGTAGTCCTTGCAAAACCGTACTCAATTTTCTCAGGAGACAATGGGCTAGATGCTCCTATTTCTGAAACAGACGGTTTTCTTTCAAGTTATGCATGTGTTTCTTTAAATTAGCTGGCTAGGCCTATTTTGAACAAAGAGATTTTATCTCCATATTGAGAAACTGAAGTTGCTCTAGGTATTTCATTGACAAACTACACTCAATCTGACAAGGAAACAATGTGTTAGATATTCCTTCTGGTAACATAGATGGTTTTCTTCGGAGAGAAACACGTGTTTGTTCAAATCAGCTGAAAAGGCCTCCATGATACAAAGGGAGCCTATCTCCATCCTGAAAAACCGAAGTTGCAAGAAGTATTCCTTTTAAATCTACTGACTACTCACATGGAAACAATATGCTAGATGCTGCAGCTTGTAGTTAGACGGTTTTCTTTGGAGAGACACATGTGTTTCTTCACCTCAGCTGAATTGACCTGTTTGGAACCAAGAGAGTCTACCTCCACCTTGAAAATCCTAACTTGCAGGAAGTATTTCTTTGAAAAAACTGGCAAAAGTCTCCCAGGGTGACAATGTTCTTATTCTCCAGGGTCAAACAGAGATGGTTTTCTTTCAGGAGATACATGTGTTCCTTTAAGTCATATAGAAAGGCCTATTTTGTAACAAAGAGCCCATATCCACATTGAATGACCTATGTTGCAGGAGCAATTCCTTTCCAAATCTATCTCGGTTCTCACAGGGAAGCAATGTGCTAGATGTTGCTGCTTGTAACATATAATGTTTCTTGGGAGCGATCCCTTTGTCTTCAACTCAGCTGAACAGGCCAACGTAGAAAAAAGGGAGCCTATCTCCACCGTGAGAAACCATGCTGCAGGAAGTATTCCAATCAAAAACAAACTTATCTCACAGGGAAACAATGTGCTACCATTCCTGCTTCCAACAGAGATGGTGTTCTTTCGAGAGGTATGTGTGTTTCTTGAAATCTGCGGAATAGGCCTATTGGAAACAAAGTGAGCCTATGTCTACATTGAAAGACCTAAACTGCCTGAAGTACTCCTTTCAAATAGTAACTCAGCTCTCTCACAGAATCAATGTGCTACATGCTGCAGCGTCTAATCTAGATGGTTTCCTTTTAGAGATACATGTGTTTCTTCAATTCACCTGATTGTGTGTATTGGGAACAAAGTGAGCCAACCCACCCTTGGAAAACGTAAGTTGCAGGAAGTCTTTCTTTGACAAACTTACTAAATTCTCACAGGGAAACAATGCCCGAATATTCCTGCTTCCAACAGAGATGGCTTTCTTTGGAGAGATATATGTGTTTCTTCAAATGTGCTGAATAGGCCTACTTGGAACAAAGTGTGCCTATCTCTACATTGAAAATCCTCAGTTGCCCGAAGTACTCCTTTCAAGTACTAACTCAGATCTCACAGAGAAACCATGTGCTACATGCTGCAGCTTCTAATCCCGATGGTTTCCTTTTAGAAATACATGTGTTTCTTCAATTCACATGAAGGTGTGTATTGGGAACAAAGTGAGTCAACCCAACCTTGGAAAACGTAAATTGCAGGAAGTATTCCCTTGCAAAACCTATTCAATTCGAAGTTGGAAACAATATGGGGGATGCTCCTTCTTCCACAGAGATGTTTTCTTTGAGAGACACACGTGTTTCTTCAAGTTAGCTGGACAGGCCTATTTGCTTACTGACTGTAACATATAAGATTTCTTTGGAGAGATACATGTGTTTCTTCAATGCAGCTGAAAAATGCCAATGTGGAAATAAGGGAGCCTCTCTCCACCATGAAGCACCCTGTTGCAGGAAGTATTCCATTTACAAACAAACACAATCTCCCAGGGAGACAATGTGCTATTACTCATGCTTCCAGCAGAGATGGTTTTTTTGGAGAAATATATGTGTTTCTTCAAATCTGCTGAACAGGCCTATTAGGAACAAAGAGAGCCTATGTCTACATTGAAAAAGCTAAATTGCCTGAAGTACTCCTTTCAAATATTAACTCAGCTGTCACAGGGAAACAATGAGCTGCACGGTACAGCTTGTAACATAGATGGTTTCCTTTTAGAGGTACGTGTGTTTCTTCAACTCACCTGCCTGTGTCTATCTGGAAAAAAGTGAGCCTATAACAACCTTGAAAACCCTAAGCTGTAGGAAGTATTCCTATGCAAAGCCTTCTCAATTCTTACTGGGATACAATGTGGTGGATTCTCCTGCTTCTCACACAGATGTTTTCTGTCAAAAGACACATGTGTTTGTACAAATTAGCCGGGGAGGCCTATTTGGAACAAACAACCCTTTGTTCCCCTTGCAAATTCTGAATGGTGGGAAGAAATTCTTTTAAAATACTCATTTTTAACAGGGAAGCAATGTGCTAGATGTTGAAGATTGTAACATAGATAGTTTTCTTTGCAGAGACACTGATGTTTTTACAACTTAGCTCACAGGCCTACGTGGAAGATAGAGAGCCTATCTCCCTTTGAAAAACGTAAGTTGCCCAAAGTATTCCTTTTAAAATGAAACTCAATTCTCTGAGGGAAAGAATGTGCTATATGCTCCTGATTCTGACTCAAGTGGTTTCTTTTGAGATACATGAGTTCCTTTAACTCTGCTGAAAGGGCCTATTTGGAACAAACAGCCTATCTCCACCTTGAATTTCAAAGATGCAGGAAGTACTGCTTTCAAAAACTTACTGGTTTTTACACGGGTAAACAATGAAGTACATGGCGAAGTTTGTAATCTAGTTGGTTTTCGTTTAGTGCTCCATGTGTTTCTTGAACTCATCTGAATAGGCCCATTTGGAACAAAGAGAGCCTATGTTCACTTTGAAAAATGTAATTTATAGGAAGTACTCCTATCAATAATTAACTCTCTTCTCAGAGGTATACTAGGTCCTAGATTCTATAGCTTGTATCACAGATAGTTTACTGTCAAGAGATAAATGTGTTTCTTCAACTTGCCTGAATAGGCCTATTTCAAAAAAAAGAGCTGATTTTCCCTTTGAAAAACCTAAGTCACAGGAAGTATTCCTTCAAAAACCTGCTCAATTCTCGCAGTGAAACAAGCTCCTAGATGCTGCAGTTTTGAACATAGATGGTTTTCTTTGGACAGATACATGTCTTTGTTCACCTCAGCTGAATAGACCTATTTGTTACAAAGAGAGCCTCTCTCCACCTTGAAAAACCTAAGTTGCCAAAGTGTTCATTTTCTATGTACTGAATACTCAGAGGGAAACAATGTGCTACATGTTGCAGCTTCTAGCATTGATGGTTTTCTGGAGATATAAATCTGTTTCTTCACATCAGCTGAATGGTCTTATTTGAAAAAAGGTAAACTTATCTCAACCTTGAAACATACGTTGCTGGAAAGTAGGACGTTCAGGAACATACTCCACTGTCACAGGGAAATAATGTGCTAGAAGCTCCTGCTTCTACTACAGATGATTTCCTTTCTAGAGATACATGTGTTTCTTCCAATTAGCTGAAAAGACCTAATTGAAAAAAGCGAGATTTCTCCACCTTCAAAATTCTCACTGGCAGAGAGTATTTCTTAGGAAAATTAACTACTCTCCATCAGAGAAACAACAGCAAGATACTGAAGCTTGTCACACAGACAGTTTTCTTTTCTTTGGAGAGATTTCTTTGCTCTTTCAACTCAGGTTCGTAGGCCTAGTTGGAACACAGAAAGCCAATCTCCACATTGAAAAACCTACGTTCCCATATGTATTCCTTTGAAAAACGAAATCCATTTTCATCAGAAAACAATGTACGAGATGCTGAGCTTCTACAATACATGGTTCTCTTGGAGAGATAAATGTGTTGCTTCAACTCAGCTGAATTTGCCTCTTTGGAACAATGTGATCTCATGTGAACCTTGGAAAACGTCCGTCGCGGGAAGTAGTCCTTGCAAAACCGTACTCAATTTTCTCAGGAGACAATGGGCTAGATGCTCCTATTTCTGAAACAGACGGTTTTCTTTCAAGTTATGCATGTGTTTCTTTAAATTAGCTGGCTAGGCCTATTTTGAACAAAGAGATTTTATCTCCATATTGAGAAACTGAAGTTGCTCTAGGTATTTCATTGACAAACTACACTCAATCTGACAAGGAAACAATGTGTTAGATATTCCTTCTGGTAACATAGATGGTTTTCTTCGGAGAGAAACACGTGTTTGTTCAAATCAGCTGAAAAGGCCTCCATGATACAAAGGGAGCCTATCTCCATCCTGAAAAACCTAAGTTGCAAGAAGTATTCCTTTTAAATCTACTGACTACTCACATGGAAACAATATGCTAGATGCTGCAGCTTGTAGTTAGACGGTTTTCTTTGGAGAGACACATGTGTTTCTTCACCTCAGCTGAATTGACCTGTTTTGAACCAAGAGAGTCTACCTCCACCTTGAAAATCCTAACTTGCAGGAAGTATTTCTTTGAAAACACTGGCAAAAGTCTCCCAGGGTGACAATGTTCTTATTCTCCAGGGTCAAACAGAGATGGTTTTCTTTCAGGAGATACATGTGTTCCTTTAAGTCATATAGAAAGGCCTATTTTGTAACAAAGAGCCCATATCCACATTGAATGACCTATGTTGCAGGAGGTATTCCTTTCCAAATCTATCTCGGTTCTCACAGGGAAGCAATGTGCTAGATGTTGCTGCTTGTAACATATAATGTTTCTTGGGAGAGATCCCTTTGTCTTCAACTCAGCTGAACAGGCCAACGTAGAAAAAAGGGAGCCTATCTCCACCGTGAGAAACCATGCTGCAGGAAGTATTCCAATCAAAAACAAACTTATCTCACAGGGAAACAATGTGCTACCATTCCTGCTTCCAACAGAGATGGTGTTCTTTCGAGAGGTATGTGTGTTTCTTGAAATCTGCGGAATAGGCCTATTGGAAACAAAGTGAGCCTATGTCTACATTGAAAGACCTAAACTGCCTGAAGTACTCCTTTCAAATAGTAACTCAGCTCTCTCACAGAATCAATGTGCTACATGCTGCAGCGTCTAATCTAGATGGTTTCCTTTTAGAGATACATGTGTTTCTTCAATTCACCTGATTGTGTGTATTGGGAACAAAGTGAGCCAACCCACCCTTGGAAAACGTAAGTTGCAGGAAGTCTTTCTTTGACAAACTTACTAAATTCTCACAGGGAAACAATGCCCGAATATTCCTGCTTCCAACAGAGATGGCTTTCTTTGGAGAGATATATGTGTTTCTTCAAATGTGCTGAATAGGCCTACTTGGAACAAAGTGTGCCTATCTCTACATTGAAAATCCTCAGTTGCCCGAAGTACTCCTTTCAAGTACTAACTCAGATCTCACAGAGAAACCATGTGCTACATGCTGCAGCTTCTAATCCCGATGGTTTCCTTTTAGAAATACATGTGTTTCTTCAATTCACATGAAGGTGTGTATTGGGAACAAAGTGAGTCAACCCAACCTTGGAAAACGTAAATTGCAGGAAGTATTCCCTTGCAAAACCTATTCAATTCGAAGTTGGAAACAATATGGGGGATGCTCCTTCTTCCACAGAGATGTTTTCTTTGAGAGACACACGTGTTTCTTCAAGTTAGCTGGACAGGCCTATTTGCGTACTGACTGTAACATATAAGATTTCTTTGGAGAGATACATGTGTTTCTTCAATGCAGCTGAAAAATGCCAATGTGGAAATAAGGGAGCCTCTCTCCACCATGAAGCACCCTGTTGCAGGAAGTATTCCATTTACAAACAAACACAATCTCCCAGGGAGACAATGTGCTATTACTCATGCTTCCAGCAGAGATGGTTTTTTTGGAGAAATATATGTGTTTCTTCAAATCTGCTGAACAGGCCTATTAGGAACAAAGAGAGCCTATGTCTACATTGAAAAAGCTAAATTGCCTGAAGTACTCCTTTCAAATATTAACTCAGCTGTCTCAGGGAAACAATGAGCTGCACGGTACAGCTTCTAACATAGATGGTTTCCTTTTAGAGGTACGTGTGTTTCTTCAACTCACCTGCCTGTGTCTATCTGGAAAAAAGTGAGCCTATAACAACCTTGAAAACCCTAAGCTGTAGGAAGTATTCCTATGCAAAGCCTTCTCAATTCTTACTGGGATACAATGTGGTGGATTCTCCTGCTTCTCACACAGATGTTTTCTGTCAAAAGACACATGTGTTTGTTCAAATTAGCCGGGGAGGCCTATTTGGAACAAACAACCCTTTGTTCCCCTTGCAAATTCTGAATGGTGGGAAGAAATTCTTTTAAAATACTCATTTTTAACAGGGAAGCAATGTGCTAGATGTTGAAGATTGTAACATAGATAGTTTTCTTTGCAGAGACACTGATGTTTTTACAACTTAGCTCACAGGCCTACGTGGAAGATAGAGAGCCTATCTCCCTTTGAAAAACGTAAGTTGCCCAAAGTATTCCTTTTAAAATGAAACTCAATTCTCTGAGGGAAAGAATGTGCTATATGCTCCTGATTCTGACTCAAGTGGTTTCTTTTGAGATACATGAGTTCCTTTAACTCTGCTGAAAGGGCCTATTTGGAACAAACAGCCTATCTCCACCTTGAATTTCAAAGATGCAGGAAGTACTGCTTTCAAAAACTTACTGGTTTCTACACGGGTAAACAATGAAGTACATGGCGAAGTTTGTAATCTAGTTGGTTTTCGTTTAGTGCTCCATGTGTTTCTTGAACTCATCTGAATAGGCCCATTTGGAACAAAGAGAGCCTACGTTCACTTTGAAAAATGTAATTTATAGGAAGTACTCCTATCAATAATTAACTCTCTTCTCAGAGGTATACTAGGTCCTAGATTCTATAGCTTGTATCACAGATAGTTTACTGTCAAGAGATAAATGTGTTTCTTCAACTTGCCTGAATAGGCCTATTTCAAAAAAAAGAGCTGATTTTCCCTTTGAAAAACCTAAGTCACAGGAAGTATTCCTTCAAAAACCAGCTCAATTCTCGCAGTGAAACAAGCTCCTAGATGCTGCAGTTTTGAACATAGATGGTTTTCTTTGGACAGATACATGTCTTTGTTCACCTCAGCTGAATAGACCTATTTGTTACAAAGAGAGCCTCTCTCCACCTTGAAAAACCTAAGTTGCCAAAGTGTTCATTTTCTATGTACTGAATACTCAGAGGGAAACAATGTGCTACATGTTGCAGCTTCTAGCATTGATGGTTTTCTGGAGATATAAATCTGTTTCTTCACATCAGCTGAATGGTCTTATTTGAAAAAAGGTAAACTTATCTCAACCTTGAAACATACGTTGCTGGAAAGTAGGACGTTCAGGAACATACTCCACTGTCACAGGGAAATAATGTGCTAGAAGCTCCTGCTTCTACTACACATGATTTCCTTTCTAGAGATACATGTGTTTCTTCCAATTAGCTGAAAAGACCTAATTGAAAAAAGCGAGATTTCTCCACCTTCAAAATTCTCACTGGCAGAGAGTATTTCTTAGGAAAATTAACTACTCTCCATCAGAGAAACAACAGCAAGATACTGAAGCTTGTCACATAGACAGTTTTCTTTTCTTTGGAGAGATTTCTTTGCTCTTTCAACTCAGGTTCGTAGGCCTAGTTGGAACACAGAAAGCCAATCTCCACATTGAAAAACCTACGTTCCCATATGTATTCCTTTGAAAAACGAAATCCATTTTCATCAGAAAACAATGTACGAGATGCTGAGCTTCTACAATACATGGTTCTCTTGGAGAGATAAATGTGTTGCTTCAACTCAGCTGAATTTGCCTCTTTGGAACAATGTGATCTCATGTGAACCTTGGAAAACGTACGTCGCGGGAAGTAGTCCTTGCAAAACCGTACTCAATTTTCTCAGGAGACAATGGGCTAGATGCTCCTATTTCTGAAACAGACGGTTTTCTTTCAAGTTATGCATGTGTTTCTTTAAATTAGCTGGCTAGGCCTATTTTGAACAAAGAGATTTTATCTCCATATTGAGAAACTGAAGTTGCTCTAGGTATTTCATTGACAAACTACACTCAATCTGACAAGGAAACAATGTGTTAGATATTCCTTCTGGTAACATAGATGGTTTTCTTCGGAGAGAAACACGTGTTTGTTCAAATCAGCTGAAAAGGCCTCCATGATACAAAGGGAGCCTATCTCCACCCTGAAAAACCTAAGTTGCAAGAAGTATTCCTTTTAAATCTACTGACTACTCACATGGAAACAATATGCTAGATGCTGCAGCTTGTAGTTAGACGGTTTTCTTTGGAGACACACATGTGTTTCTTCACCTCAGCTGAATTGACCTGTTTGGAACCAAGAGAGTCTACCTCCACCTTGAAAATCCTAACTTGCAGGAAGTATTTCTTTGAAAAAACTGGCAAAAGTCTCCCAGGGTGACAATGTTCTTATTCTCCAGGGTCAAACAGAGATGGTTTTCTTTCAGGAGATACATGTGTTCCTTTAAGTCATATAGAAAGGCCTATTTTGTAACAAAGAGCCCATATCCACATTGAATGACCTATGTTGCAGGAGGTATTCCTTTCCAAATCTATCTCGGTTCTCACAGGGAAGCAATGTGCTAGATGTTGCTGCTTGTAACATATAATGTTTCTTGGGAGAGATCCCTTTGTCTTCAACTCAGCTGAACAGGCCAACGTAGAAAAAAGGGAGCCTATCTCCACCGTGAGAAACCATGCTGCAGGAAGTATTCCAATCAAAAACAAACTTATCTCACAGGGAAACAATGTGCTACCATTCCTGCTTCCAACAGAGATGGTGTTCTTTCGAGAGGTATGTGTGTTTCTTGAAATCTGCGGAATAGGCCTATTGGAAACAAAGTGAGCCTATGTCTACATTGAAAGACCTAAACTGCCTGAAGTACTCCTTTCAAATAGTAACTCAGCTCTCTCACAGAATCAATGTGCTACATGCTGCAGCGTCTAATCTAGATGGTTTCCTTTTAGAGATACATGTGTTTCTTCAATTCACCTGATTGTGTGTATTGGGAACAAAGTGAGCCAACCCACCCTTGGAAAACGTAAGTTGCAGGAAGTCTTTCTTTGACAAACTTACTAAATTCTCACAGGGAAACAATGCCCGAATATTCCTGCTTCCAACAGAGATGGCTTTCTTTGGAGAGATATATGTGTTTCTTCAAATGTGCTGAATAGGCCTACTTGGAACAAAGTGTGCCTATCTCTACATTGAAAATCCTCAGTTGCCCGAAGTACTCCTTTCAAGTACTAACTCAGATCTCACAGAGAAACCATGTGCTACATGCTGCAGCTTCTAATCCCGATGGTTTCCTTTTAGAAATACATGTGTTTCTTCAATTCACATGAAGGTGTGTATTGGGAACAAAGTGAGTCAACCCAACCTTGGAAAACGTAAATTGCAGGAAGTATTCCCTTGCAAAACCTATTCAATTCGAAGTTGGAAACAATATGGGGGATGCTCCTTCTTCCACAGAGATGTTTTCTTTGAGAGACACACGTGTTTCTTCAAGTTAGCTGGACAGGCCTATTTGCGTACTGACTGTAACATATAAGATTTCTTTGGAGAGATACATGTGTTTCTTCAATGCAGCTGAAAAATGCCAATGTGGAAATAAGGGAGCCTCTCTCCACCATGAAGCACCCTGTTGCAGGAAGTATTCCATTTACAAACAAACACAATCTCCCAGGGAGACAATGTGCTATTACTCATGCTTCCAGCAGAGATGGTTTTTTTGGAGAAATATATGTGTTTCTTCAAATCTGCTGAACAGGCCTATTAGGAACAAAGAGAGCCTATGTCTACATTGAAAAAGCTAAATTGCCTGAAGTACTCCTTTCAAATATTAACTCAGCTGTCTCAGGGAAACAATGAGCTGCACGGTACAGCTTCTAACATAGATGGTTTCCTTTTAGAGGTACGTGTGTTTCTTCAACTCACCTGCCTGTGTCTATCTGGAAAAAAGTGAGCCTATAACAACCTTGAAAACCCTAAGCTGTAGGAAGTATTCCTATGCAAAGCCTTCTCAATTCTTACTGGGATACAATGTGGTGGATTCTCCTGCTTCTCACACAGATGTTTTCTGTCAAAAGACACATGTGTTTGTTCAAATTAGCCGGGGAGGCCTATTTGGAACAAACAACCCTTTGTTCCCCTTGCAAATTCTGAATGGTGGGAAGAAATTCTTTTAAAATACTCATTTTTAACAGGGAAGCAATGTGCTAGATGTTGAAGATTGTAACATAGATAGTTTTCTTTGCAGAGACACTGATGTTTTTACAACTTAGCTCACAGGCCTACGTGGAAGATAGAGAGCCTATCTCCCTTTGAAAAACGTAAGTTGCCCAAAGTATTCCTTTTAAAATGAAACTCAATTCTCTGAGGGAAAGAATGTGCTATATGCTCCTGATTCTGACTCAAGTGGTTTCTTTTGAGATACATGAGTTCCTTTAACTCTGCTGAAAGGGCCTATTTGGAACAAACAGCCTATCTCCACCTTGAATTTCAAAGATGCAGGAAGTACTGCTTTCAAAAACTTACTGGTTTCTACACGGGTAAACAATGAAGTACATGGCGAAGTTTGTAATCTAGTTGGTTTTCGTTTAGTGCTCCATGTGTTTCTTGAACTCATCTGAATAGGCCCATTTGGAACAAAGAGAGCCTACGTTCACTTTGAAAAATGTAATTTATAGGAAGTACTCCTATCAATAATTAACTCTCTTCTCAGAGGTATACTAGGTCCTAGATTCTATAGCTTGTATCACAGATAGTTTACTGTCAAGAGATAAATGTGTTTCTTCAACTTGCCTGAATAGGCCTATTTCAAAAAAAAGAGCTGATTTTCCCTTTGAAAAACCTAAGTCACAGGAAGTATTCCTTCAAAAACCAGCTCAATTCTCGCAGTGAAACAAGCTCCTAGATGCTGCAGTTTTGAACATAGATGGTTTTCTTTGGACAGATACATGTCTTTGTTCACCTCAGCTGAATAGACCTATTTGTTACAAAGAGAGCCTCTCTCCACCTTGAAAAACCTAAGTTGCCAAAGTGTTCATTTTCTATGTACTGAATACTCAGAGGGAAACAATGTGCTACATGTTGCAGCTTCTAGCATTGATGGTTTTCTGGAGATATAAATCTGTTTCTTCACATCAGCTGAATGGTCTTATTTGAAAAAAGGTAAACTTATCTCAACCTTGAAACATACGTTGCTGGAAAGTAGGACGTTCAGGAACATACTCCACTGTCACAGGGAAATAATGTGCTAGAAGCTCCTGCTTCTACTACAGATGATTTCCTTTCTAGAGATACATGTGTTTCTTCCAATTAGCTGAAAAGACCTAATTGAAAAAAGCGAGATTTCTCCACCTTCAAAATTCTCACTGGCAGAGAGTATTTCTTAGGAAAATTAACTACTCTCCATCAGAGAAACAACAGCAAGATACTGAAGCTTGTCACATAGACAGTTTTCTTTTCTTTGGAGAGATTTCTTTGCTCTTTCAACTCAGGTTCGTAGGCCTAGTTGGAACACAGAAAGCCAATCTCCACATTGAAAAACCTACGTTCCCATATGTATTCCTTTGAAAAACGAAATCCATTTTCATCAGAAAACAATGTACGAGATGCTGAGCTTCTACAATACATGGTTCTCTTGGAGAGATAAATGTGTTGCTTCAACTCAGCTGAATTTGCCTCTTTGGAACAATGTGATCTCATGTGAACCTTGGAAAACGTCCGTCGCGGGAAGTAGTCCTTGCAAAACCGTACTCAATTTTCTCAGGAGACAATGGGCTAGATGCTCCTATTTCTGAAACAGACGGTTTTCTTTCAAGTTATGCATGTGTTTCTTTAAATTAGCTGGCTAGGCCTATTTTGAACAAAGAGATTTTATCTCCATATTGAGAAACTGAAGTTGCTCTAGGTATTTCATTGACAAACTACACTCAATCTGACAAGGAAACAATGTGTTAGATATTCCTTCTGGTAACATAGATGGTTTTCTTTGGAGAGAAACACGTGTTTGTTCAAATCAGCTGAAAAGGCCTCCATGATACAAAGGGAGCCTATCTCCATCCTGAAAAACCTAAGTTGCAAGAAGTATTCCTTTTAAATCTACTGACTACTCACATGGAAACAATATGCTAGATGCTGCAGCTTGTAGTTAGACGGTTTTCTTTGGAGAGACACATGTGTTTCTTCACCTCAGCTGAATTGACCTGTTTTGAACCAAGAGAGTCTACCTCCACCTTGAAAATCCTAACTTGCAGGAAGTATTTCTTTGAAAAAACTGGCAAAAGTCTCCCAGGGTGACAATGTTCTTATTCTCCAGGGTCAAACAGAGATGGTTTTCTTTCAGGAGATACATGTGTTCCTTTAAGTCATATAGAAAGGCCTATTTTGTAACAAAGAGCCCATATCCACATTGAATGACCTATGTCGCAGGAGGTATTCCTTTCCAAATCTATCTCGGTTCTCACAGGGAAGCAATGTGCTAGATGTTGCTGCTTGTAACATATAATGTTTCTTGGGAGAGATCCCTTTGTCTTCAACTCAGCTGAACAGGCCAACGTAGAAAAAAGGGAGCCTATCTCCACCGTGAGAAACCATGCTGCAGGAAGTATTCCAATCAAAAACAAACTTATCTCACAGGGAAACAATGTGCTACCATTCCTGCTTCCAACAGAGATGGTGTTCTTTCGAGAGGTATGTGTGTTTCTTGAAATCTGCGGAATAGGCCTATTGGAAACAAAGTGAGCCTATGTCTACATTGAAAGACCTAAACTGCCTGAAGTACTCCTTTCAAATAGT
The DNA here is from genome assembly GCF_047511655.1 of Castor canadensis. NCBI lineage: Eukaryota > Metazoa > Chordata > Mammalia > Rodentia > Castoridae > Castor > Castor canadensis. The sequence goes on along the minus strand of NC_133402.1, from coordinate 28,363,510 downwards.
AACTCAGCTCTCTCACAGAATCAATGTGCTACATGCTGCAGCATCTAATCTAGATGGTTTCCTTTTAGAGATACATGTGTTTCTTCAATTCACCTGATTGTGTGTATTTTGAACAAAGTGAGCCAACCCACCCTTGGAAAACGTAAGTTGCAGGAAGTCTTTCTTTGACAAACTTACTAAATTCTCACAGGGAAACAATGCCCGAATATTCCTGCTTCCAACAGAGATGGCTTTCTTTGGAGAGATATATGTGTTTCTTCAAATGTGCTGAATAGGCCTACTTCGAACAAAGTGTGCCTATCTCTACATTGAAAATCCTCAGTTGCCCGAAGTACTCCTTTCAAGTACTAACTCAGATCTCACAGAGAAACCATGTGCTACATGCTGCAGCTTCTAATCCCGATGGTTTCCTTTTAGAAATACATGTGTTTCTTCAATTCACATGAAGGTGTGTATTGGGAACAAAGTGAGTCAACCCAACCTTGGAAAACGTAAATTGCAGGAAGTATTCCCTTGCAAAACCTATTCAATTCGAAGTTGGAAACAATATGGGGGATGCTCCTTCTTCCACAGAGATGTTTTCTTTGAGAGACACACGTGTTTCTTCAAGTTAGCTGGACAGGCCTATTTGCTTACTGACTGTAACATATAAGATTTCTTTGGAGAGATACATGTGTTTCTTCAATGCAGCTGAAAAATGCCAATGTGGAAATAAGGGAGCCTCTCTCCACCATGAAGCACCCTGTTGCAGGAAGTATTCCATTTACAAACAAACACAATCTCCCAGGGAGACAATGTGCTATTACTCATGCTTCCAGCAGAGATGGTTTTTTTGGAGAAATATATGTGTTTCTTCAAATCTGCTGAACAGGCCTATTAGGAACAAAGAGAGCCTATGTCTACATTGAAAAAGCTAAATTGCCTGAAGTACTCCTTTCAAATATTAACTCAGCTGTCACAGGGAAACAATGAGCTGCACGGTGCAGCTTCTAACATAGATGGTTTCCTTTTAGAGGTACGTGTGTTTCTTCAACTCACCTGCCTGTGTCTATCTGGAAAAAAGTGAGCCTATAACAACCTTGAAAACCCTAAGCTGTAGGAAGTATTCCTATGCAAAGCCTTCTCAATTCTTACTGGGATACAATGTGGTGGATTCTCCTGCTTCTCACACAGATGTTTTCTGTCAAAAGACACATGTGTTTGTTCAAATTAGCCGGGGAGGCCTATTTGGAACAAACAACCCTTTGTTCCCCTTGCAAATTCTGAATGGTGGGAAGAAATTCTTTTAAAATACTCATTTTTAACAGGGAAGCAATGTGCTAGATGTTGAAGATTGTAACATAGATAGTTTTCTTTGCAGAGACACTGATGTTTTTACAACTTAGCTCACAGGCCTACGTGGAAGATAGAGAGCCTATCTCCCTTTGAAAAACGTAAGTTGCCCAAAGTATTCCTTTTAAAATGAAACTCAATTCTCTGAGGGAAAGAATGTGCTATATGCTCCTGATTCTGACTCAAGTGGTTTCTTTTGAGATACATGAGTTCCTTTAACTCTGCTGAAAGGGCCTATTTGGAACAAACAGCCTATCTCCACCTTGAATTTCAAAGATGCAGGAAGTACTGCTTTCAAAAACTTACTGGTTTTTACACGGGTAAACAATGAAGTACATGGCGAAGTTTGTAATCTAGTTGGTTTTCGTTTAGTGCTCCATGTGTTTCTTGAACTCATCTGAATAGGCCCATTTGGAACAAAGAGAGCCTACGTTCACTTTGAAAAATGTAATTTATAGGAAGTACTCCTATCAATAATTAACTCTCTTCTCAGAGGTATACTAGGTCCTAGATTCTATAGCTTGTATCACAGATAGTTTACTGTCAAGAGATAAATGTGTTTCTTCAACTAGCCTGAATAGGCCTATTTCAAAAAAAAGAGCTGATTTTCCCTTTGAAAAACCTAAGTCACAGGAAGTATTCCTTCAAAAACCAGCTCAATTCTCGCAGTGAAACAAGCTCCTAGATGCTGCAGTTTTGAACATAGATGGTTTTCTTTGGACAGATACATGTCTTTGTTCACCTCAGCTGAATAGACCTATTTGTTACAAAGAGAGCCACTCTCCACCTTGAAAAACCTAAGTTGCCAAAGTGTTCATTTTCTATGTACTGAATACTCAGAGGGAAACAATGTGCTACATGTTGCAGCTTCTAGCATTGATGGTTTTCTGGAGATATAAATCTGTTTCGTCACATCAGCTGAATGGTCTTATTTGAAAAAAGGTAAACTTATCTCAACCTTGAAACATACGTTGCTGGAAAGTAGGACGTTCAGGAACATACTCCACTGTCACAGGGAAATAATGTGCTAGAAGCTCCTGCTTCTACTACAGATGATTTCCTTTCTAGAGATACATGTGTTTCTTCCAATTAGCTGAAAAGACCTAATTGAAAAAAGCGAGATTTCTCCACCTTCAAAATTCTCACTGGCAGAGAGTATTTCTTAGGAAAATTAACTACTCTCCATCAGAGAAACAACAGCAAGATACTGAAGCTTGTCACACAGACAGTTTTCTTTTCTTTGGAGAGATTTCTTTGCTCTTTCAACTCAGGTTCGTAGGCCTAGTTGGAACACAGAAAGCCAATCTCCACATTGAAAAACCTACGTTCCCATATGTATTCCTTTGAAAAACGAAATCCATTTTCATCAGAAAACAATGTACGAGATGCTGAGCTTCTACAATACATGGTTCTCTTGGAGAGATAAATGTGTTGCTTCAACTCAGCTGAATTTGCCTCTTTGGAACAATGTGATCTCATGTGAACCTTGGAAAACGTCCGTCGCGGGAAGTAGTCCTTGCAAAACCGTACTCAATTTTCTCAGGAGACAATGGGCTAGATGCTCCTATTTCTGAAACAGACGGTTTTCTTTCAAGTTATGCATGTGTTTCTTTAAATTAGCTGGCTAGGCCTATTTTGAACAAAGAGATTTTATCTCCATATTGAGAAACTGAAGTTGCTCTAGGTATTTCATTGACAAACTACACTCAATCTGACAAGGAAACAATGTGTTAGATATTCCTTCTGGTAACATAGATGGTTTTCTTTGGAGAGAAACACGTGTTTGTTCAAATCAGCTGAAAAGGCCTCCATGATACAAAGGGAGCCTATCTCCATCCTGAAAAACCTAAGTTGCAAGAAGTATTCCTTTTAAATCTACTGACTACTCACATGGAAACAATATGCTAGATGCTGCAGCTTGTAGTTAGATGGTTTTCTTTGGAGAGACACATGTGTTTCTTCACCTCAGCTGAATTGACCTGTTTTGAACCAAGAGAGTCTACCTCCACCTTGAAAATCCTAACTTGCAGGAAGTATTTCTTTGAAAAAACTGGCAAAAGTCTCCCAGGGTGACAATGTTCTTATTCTCCAGGGTCAAACAGAGATGGTTTTCTTTCAGGAGATACATGTGTTCCTTTAAGTCATATAGAAAGGCCTATTTTGTAACAAAGAGCCCATATCCACATTGAATGACCTATGTTGCAGGAGGTATTCCTTTCCAAATCTATCTCGGTTCTCACAGGGAAGCAATGTGCTAGATGTTGCTGCTTGTAACATATAATGTTTCTTGGGAGAGATCCCTTTGTCTTCAACTCAGCTGAACAGGCCAACGTAGAAAAAAGGGAGCCTATCTCCACCGTGAGAAACCATGCTGCAGGAAGTATTCCAATCAAAAACAAACTTATCTCACAGGGAAACAATGTGCTACCATTCCTGCTTCCAACAGAGATGGTGTTCTTTCGAGAGGTATGTGTGTTTCTTGAAATCTGCGGAATAGGCCTATTGGAAACAAAGTGAGCCTATGTCTACATTGAAAGACCTAAACTGCCTGAAGTACTCCTTTCAAATAGTAACTCAGCTCTCTCACAGAATCAATGTGCTACATGCTGCAGCGTCTAATCTAGATGGTTTCCTTTTAGAGATACATGTGTTTCTTCAATTCACCTGATTGTGTGTATTGGGAACAAAGTGAGCCAACCCACCCTTGGAAAACGTAAGTTGCAGGAAGTCTTTCTTTGACAAACTTACTAAATTCTCACAGGGAAACAATGCCCGAATATTCCTGCTTCCAACAGAGATGGCTTTCTTTGGAGAGATATATGTGTTTCTTCAAATGTGCTGAATAGGCCTACTTGGAACAAAGTGTGCCTATCTCTACATTGAAAATCCTCAGTTGCCCGAAGTACTCCTTTCAAGTACTAACTCAGATCTCACAGAGAAACCATGTGCTACATGCTGCAGCTTCTAATCCCGATGGTTTCCTTTTAGAAATACATGTGTTTCTTCAATTCACATGAAGGTGTGTATTGGGAACAAAGTGAGTCAACCCAACCTTGGAAAACGTAAATTGCAGGAAGTATTCCCTTGCAAAACCTATTCAATTCGAAGTTGGAAACAATATGGGGGATGCTCCTTCTTCCACAGAGATGTTTTCTTTGAGAGACACACGTGTTTCTTCAAGTTAGCTGGACAGGCCTATTTGCTTACTGACTGTAACATATAAGATTTCTTTGGAGAGATACATGTGTTTCTTCAATGCAGCTGAAAAATGCCAATGTGGAAATAAGGGAGCCTCTCTCCACCATGAAGCACCCTGTTGCAGGAAGTATTCCATTTACAAACAAACACAATCTCCCAGGGAGACAATGTGCTATTACTCATGCTTCCAGCAGAGATGGTTTTTTTGGAGAAATATATGTGTTTCTTCAAATCTGCTGAACAGGCCTATTAGGAACAAAGAGAGCCTATGTCTACATTGAAAAAGCTAAATTGCCTGAAGTACTCCTTTCAAATATTAACTCAGCTGTCACAGGGAAACAATGAGCTGCACGGTGCAGCTTCTAACATAGATGGTTTCCTTTTAGAGGTACGTGTGTTTCTTCAACTCACCTGCCTGTGTCTATCTGGAAAAAAGTGAGCCTATAACAACCTTGAAAACCCTAAGCTGTAGGAAGTATTCCTATGCAAAGCCTTCTCAATTCTTACTGGGATACAATGTGGTGGATTCTCCTGCTTCTCACACAGATGTTTTCTGTCAAAAGACACATGTGTTTGTTCAAATTAGCCGGGGAGGCCTATTTGGAACAAACAACCCTTTGTTCCCCTTGCAAATTCTGAATGGTGGGAAGAAATTCTTTTAAAATACTCATTTTTAACAGGGAAGCAATGTGCTAGATGTTGAAGATTGTAACATAGATAGTTTTCTTTGCAGAGACACTGATGTTTTTACAACTTAGCTCACAGGCCTACGTGGAAGATAGAGAGCCTATCTCCCTTTGAAAAACGTAAGTTGCCCAAAGTATTCCTTTTAAAATGAAACTCAATTCTCTGAGGGAAAGAATGTGCTATATGCTCCTGATTCTGACTCAAGTGGTTTCTTTTGAGATACATGAGTTCCTTTAACTCTGCTGAAAGGGCCTATTTGGAACAAACAGCCTATCTCCACCTTGAATTTCAAAGATGCAGGAAGTACTGCTTTCAAAAACTTACTGGTTTTTACACGGGTAAACAATGAAGTACATGGCGAAGTTTGTAATCTAGTTGGTTTTCGTTTAGTGCTCCATGTGTTTCTTGAACTCATCTGAATAGGCCCATTTGGAACAAAGAGAGCCTACGTTCACTTTGAAAAATGTAATTTATAGGAAGTACTCCTATCAATAATTAACTCTCTTCTCAGAGGTATACTAGGTCCTAGATTCTATAGCTTGTATCACAGATAGTTTACTGTCAAGAGATAAATGTGTTTCTTCAACTAGCCTGAATAGGCCTATTTCAAAAAAAAGAGCTGATTTTCCCTTTGAAAAACCTAAGTCACAGGAAGTATTCCTTCAAAAACCAGCTCAATTCTCGCAGTGAAACAAGCTCCTAGATGCTGCAGTTTTGAACATAGATGGTTTTCTTTGGACAGATACATGTCTTTGTTCACCTCAGCTGAATAGACCTATTTGTTACAAAGAGAGCCACTCTCCACCTTGAAAAACCTAAGTTGCCAAAGTGTTCATTTTCTATGTACTGAATACTCAGAGGGAAACAATGTGCTACATGTTGCAGCTTCTAGCATTGATGGTTTTCTGGAGATATAAATCTGTTTCTTCACATCAGCTGAATGGTCTTATTTGAAAAAAGGTAAACTTATCTCAACCTTGAAACATACGTTGCTGGAAAGTAGGACGTTCAGGAACATACTCCACTGTCACAGGGAAATAATGTGCTAGAAGCTCCTGCTTCTACTACAGATGATTTCCTTTCTAGAGATACATGTGTTTCTTCCAATTAGCTGAAAAGACCTAATTGAAAAAAGCGAGATTTCTCCACCTTCAAAATTCTCACTGGCAGAGAGTATTTCTTAGGAAAATTAACTACTCTCCATCAGAGAAACAACAGCAAGATACTGAAGCTTGTCACACAGACAGTTTTCTTTTCTTTGGAGAGATTTCTTTGCTCTTTCAACTCAGGTTCGTAGGCCTAGTTGGAACACAGAAAGCCAATCTCCACATTGAAAAACCTACGTTCCCATATGTATTCCTTTGAAAAACGAAATCCATTTTCATCAGAAAACAATGTACGAGATGCTGAGCTTCTACAATACATGGTTCTCTTGGAGAGATAAATGTGTTGCTTCAACTCAGCTGAATTTGCCTCTTTGGAACAATGTGATCTCATGTGAACCTTGGAAAACGTCCGTCGCGGGAAGTAGTCCTTGCAAAACCGTACTCAATTTTCTCAGGAGACAATGGGCTAGATGCTCCTATTTCTGAAACAGACGGTTTTCTTTCAAGTTATGCATGTGTTTCTTTAAATTAGCTGGCTAGGCCTATTTTGAACAAAGAGATTTTATCTCCATATTGAGAAACTGAAGTTGCTCTAGGTATTTCATTGACAAACTACACTCAATCTGACAAGGAAACAATGTGTTAGATATTCCTTCTGGTAACATAGATGGTTTTCTTTGGAGAGAAACACGTGTTTGTTCAAATCAGCTGAAAAGGCCTCCATGATACAAAGGGAGCCTATCTCCATCCTGAAAAACCTAAGTTGCAAGAAGTATTCCTTTTAAATCTACTGACTACTCACATGGAAACAATATGCTAGATGCTGCAGCTTGTAGTTAGATGGTTTTCTTTGGAGAGACACATGTGTTTCTTCACCTCAGCTGAATTGACCTGTTTTGAACCAAGAGAGTCTACCTCCACCTTGAAAATCCTAACTTGCAGGAAGTATTTCTTTGAAAAAACTGGCAAAAGTCTCCCAGGGTGACAATGTTCTTATTCTCCAGGGTCAAACAGAGATGGTTTTCTTTCAGGAGATACATGTGTTCCTTTAAGTCATATAGAAAGGCCTATTTTGTAACAAAGAGCCCATATCCACATTGAATGACCTATGTTGCAGGAGGTATTCCTTTCCAAATCTATCTCGGTTCTCACAGGGAAGCAATGTGCTAGATGTTGCTGCTTGTAACATATAATGTTTCTTGGGAGAGATCCCTTTGTCTTCAACTCAGCTGAACAGGCCAACGTAGAAAAAAGGGAGCCTATCTCCACCGTGAGAAACCATGCTGCAGGAAGTATTCCAATCAAAAACAAACTTATCTCACAGGGAAACAATGTGCTACCATTCCTGCTTCCAACAGAGATGGTGTTCTTTCGAGAGGTATGTGTGTTTCTTGAAATCTGCGGAATAGGCCTATTGGAAACAAAGTGAGCCTATGTCTACATTGAAAGACCTAAACTGCCTGAAGTACTCCTTTCAAATAGTAACTCAGCTCTCTCACAGAATCAATGTGCTACATGCTGCAGCGTCTAATCTAGATGGTTTCCTTTTAGAGATACATGTGTTTCTTCAATTCACCTGATTGTGTGTATTGGGAACAAAGTGAGCCAACCCACCCTTGGAAAACGTAAGTTGCAGGAAGTCTTTCTTTGACAAACTTACTAAATTCTCACAGGGAAACAATGCCCGAATATTCCTGCTTCCAACAGAGATGGCTTTCTTTGGAGAGATATATGTGTTTCTTCAAATGTGCTGAATAGGCCTACTTGGAACAAAGTGTGCCTATCTCTACATTGAAAATCCTCAGTTGCCCGAAGTACTCCTTTCAAGTACTAACTCAGATCTCACAGAGAAACCATGTGCTACATGCTGCAGCTTCTAATCCCGATGGTTTCCTTTTAGAAATACATGTGTTTCTTCAATTCACATGAAGGTGTGTATTGGGAACAAAGTGAGTCAACCCAACCTTGGAAAACGTAAATTGCAGGAAGTATTCCCTTGCAAAACCTATTCAATTCGAAGTTGGAAACAATATGGGGGATGCTCCTTCTTCCACAGAGATGTTTTCTTTGAGAGACACACGTGTTTCTTCAAGTTAGCTGGACAGGCCTATTTGCTTACTGACTGTAACATATAAGATTTCTTTGGAGAGATACATGTGTTTCTTCAATGCAGCTGAAAAATGCCAATGTGGAAATAAGGGAGCCTCTCTCCACCATGAAGCACCCTGTTGCAGGAAGTATTCCATTTACAAACAAACACAATCTCCCAGGGAGACAATGTGCTATTACTCATGCTTCCAGCAGAGATGGTTTTTTTGGAGAAATATATGTGTTTCTTCAAATCTGCTGAACAGGCCTATTAGGAACAAAGAGAGCCTATGTCTACATTGAAAAAGCTAAATTGCCTGAAGTACTCCTTTCAAATATTAACTCAGCTGTCACAGGGAAACAATGAGCTGCACGGTGCAGCTTCTAACATAGATGGTTTCCTTTTAGAGGTACGTGTGTTTCTTCAACTCACCTGCCTGTGTCTATCTGGAAAAAAGTGAGCCTATAACAACCTTGAAAACCCTAAGCTGTAGGAAGTATTCCTATGCAAAGCCTTCTCAATTCTTACTGGGATACAATGTGGTGGATTCTCCTGCTTCTCACACAGATGTTTTCTGTCAAAAGACACATGTGTTTGTTCAAATTAGCCGGGGAGGCCTATTTGGAACAAACAACCCTTTGTTCCCCTTGCAAATTCTGAATGGTGGGAAGAAATTCTTTTAAAATACTCATTTTTAACAGGGAAGCAATGTGCTAGATGTTGAAGATTGTAACATAGATAGTTTTCTTTGCAGAGACACTGATGTTTTTACAACTTAGCTCACAGGCCTACGTGGAAGATAGAGAGCCTATCTCCCTTTGAAAAACGTAAGTTGCCCAAAGTATTCCTTTTAAAATGAAACTCAATTCTCTGAGGGAAAGAATGTGCTATATGCTCCTGATTCTGACTCAAGTGGTTTCTTTTGAGATACATGAGTTCCTTTAACTCTGCTGAAAGGGCCTATTTGGAACAAACAGCCTATCTCCACCTTGAATTTCAAAGATGCAGGAAGTACTGCTTTCAAAAACTTACTGGTTTTTACACGGGTAAACAATGAAGTACATGGCGAAGTTTGTAATCTAGTTGGTTTTCGTTTAGTGCTCCATGTGTTTCTTGAACTCATCTGAATAGGCCCATTTGGAACAAAGAGAGCCTACGTTCACTTTGAAAAATGTAATTTATAGGAAGTACTCCTATCAATAATTAACTCTCTTCTCAGAGGTATACTAGGTCCTAGATTCTATAGCTTGTATCACAGATAGTTTACTGTCAAGAGATAAATGTGTTTCTTCAACTTGCCTGAATAGGCCTATTTCAAAAAAAAGAGCTGATTTTCCCTTTGAAAAACCTAAGTCACAGGAAGTATTCCTTCAAAAACCAGCTCAATTCTCGCAGTGAAACAAGCTCTTAGATGCTGCAGTTTTGAACATAGATGGTTTTCTTTGGACAGATACATGTCTTTGTTCACCTCAGCTGAATAGACCTATTTGTTACAAAGAGAGCCTCTCTCCACCTTGAAAAACCTAAGTTGCCAAAGTGTTCATTTTCTATGTACTGAATACTCAGAGGGAAACAATGTGCTACATGTTGCAGCTTCTAGCATTGATGGTTTTCTGGAGATATAAATCTGTTTCTTCACATCAGCTGAATGGTCTCATTTGAAAAAAGGTAAACTTATCTCAACCTTGAAACATACGTTGCTGGAAAGTAGGACGTTCAGGAACATACTCCACTGTCACAGGGAAATAATGTGCTAGAAGCTCCTGCTTCTACTACAGATGATTTCCTTTCTAGAGATACATGTGTTTCTTCCAATTAGCTGAAAAGACCTAATTGAAAAAAGCGAGATTTCTCCACCTTCAAAATTCTCACTGGCAGAGAGTATTTCTTAGGAAAATTAACTACTCTCCATCAGAGAAACAACAGCAAGATACTGAAGCTTGTCACACAGACAGTTTTCTTTTCTTTGGAGAGATTTCTTTGCTCTTTCAACTCAGGTTCGTAGGCCTAGTTGGAACACAGAAAGCCAATCTCCACATTGAAAAACCTACGTTCCCATATGTATTCCTTTGAAAAACGAAATCCATTTTCATCAGAAAACAATGTACGAGATGCTGAGCTTCTACAATACATGGTTCTCTTGGAGAGATAAATGTGTTGCTTCAACTCAGCTGAATTTGCCTCTTTGGAACAATGTGATCTCATGTGAACCTTGGAAAACGTCCGTCGCGGGAAGTAGTCCTTGCAAAACCGTACTCAATTTTCTCAGGAGACAATGGGCTAGATGCTCCTATTTCTGAAACAGACGGTTTTCTTTCAAGTTATGCATGTGTTTCTTTAAATTAGCTGGCTAGGCCTATTTTGAACAAAGAGATTTTATCTCCATATTGAGAAACTGAAGTTGCTCTAGGTATTTCATTGACAAACTACACTCAATCTGACAAGGAAACAATGTGTTAGATATTCCTTCTGGTAACATAGATGGTTTTCTTCGGAGAGAAACACGTGTTTGTTCAAATCAGCTGAAAAGGCCTCCATGATACAAAGGGAGCCTATCTCCATCCTGAAAAACCTAAGTTGCAAGAAGTATTCCTTTTAAATCTACTGACTACTCACATGGAAACAATATGCTAGATGCTGCAGCTTGTAGTTAGATGGTTTTCTTTGGAGAGACACATGTGTTTCTTCACCTCAGCTGAATTGACCTGTTTTGAACCAAGAGAGTCTACCTCCACCTTGAAAATCCTAACTTGCAGGAAGTATTTCTTTGAAAAAACTGGCAAAAGTCTCCCAGGGTGACAATGTTCTTATTCTCCAGGGTCAAACAGAGATGGTTTTCTTTCAGGAGATACATGTGTTCCTTTAAGTCATATAGAAAGGCCTATTTTGTAACAAAGAGCCCATATCCACATTGAATGACCTATGTTGCAGGAGGTATTCCTTTCCAAATCTATCTCGGTTCTCACAGGGAAGCAATGTGCTAGATGTTGCTGCTTGTAACATATAATGTTTCTTGGGAGAGATCCCTTTGTCTTCAACTCAGCTGAACAGGCCAACGTAGAAAAAAGGGAGCCTATCTCCACCGTGAGAAACCATGCTGCAGGAAGTATTCCAATCAAAAACAAACTTATCTCACAGGGAAACAATGTGCTACCATTCCTGCTTCCAACAGAGATGGTGTTCTTTCGAGAGGTATGTGTGTTTCTTGAAATCTGCGGAATAGGCCTATTGGAAACAAAGTGAGCCTATGTCTACATTGAAAGACCTAAACTGCCTGAAGTACTCCTTTCAAATAGTAACTCAGCTCTCTCACAGAATCAATGTGCTACATGCTGCAGCGTCTAATCTAGATGGTTTCCTTTTAGAGATACATGTGTTTCTTCAATTCACCTGATTGTGTGTATTGGGAACAAAGTGAGCCAACCCACCCTTGGAAAACGTAAGTTGCAGGAAGTCTTTCTTTGACAAACTTACTAAATTCTCACAGGGAAACAATGCCCGAATATTCCTGCTTCCAACAGAGATGGCTTTCTTTGGAGAGATATATGTGTTTCTTCAAATGTGCTGAATAGGCCTACTTGGAACAAAGTGTGCCTATCTCTACATTGAAAATCCTCAGTTGCCCGAAGTACTCCTTTCAAGTACTAACTCAGATCTCACAGAGAAACCATGTGCTACATGCTGCAGCTTCTAATCCCGATGGTTTCCTTTTAGAAATACATGTGTTTCTTCAATTCACATGAAGGTGTGTATTGGGAACAAAGTGAGTCAACCCAACCTTGGAAAACGTAAATTGCAGGAAGTATTCCCTTGCAAAACCTATTCAATTCGAAGTTGGAAACAATATGGGGGATGCTCCTTCTTCCACAGAGATGTTTTCTTTGAGAGACACACGTGTTTCTTCAAGTTAGCTGGACAGGCCTATTTGCTTACTGACTGTAACATATAAGATTTCTTTGGAGAGATACATGTGTTTCTTCAATGCAGCTGAAAAATGCCAATGTGGAAATAAGGGAGCCTCTCTCCACCATGAAGCACCCTGTTGCAGGAAGTATTCCATTTACAAACAAACACAATCTCCCAGGGAGACAATGTGCTATTACTCATGCTTCCAGCAGAGATGGTTTTTTTGGAGAAATATATGTGTTTCTTCAAATCTGCTGAACAGGCCTATTAGGAACAAAGAGAACCTATGTCTACATTGAAAAAGCTAAATTGCCTGAAGTACTCCTTTCAAATATTAACTCAGCTGTCACAGGGAAACAATGAGCTGCAAGGTGCAGCTTCTAACATAGATGGTTTCCTTTTAGAGGTACGTGTGTTTCTTCAACTCACCTGCCTGTGTCTATCTGGAAAAAAGTGAGCCTATAACAACCTTGAAAACCCTAAGCTGTAGGAAGTATTCCTATGCAAAGCCTTCTCAATTCTTACTGGGATACAATGTGGTGGATTCTCCTGCTTCTCACACAGATGTTTTCTGTCAAAAGACACATGTGTTTGTTCAAATTAGCCGGGGAGGCCTATTTGGAACAAACAACCCTTTGTTCCCCTTGCAAATTCTGAATGGTGGGAAGAAATTCTTTTAAAATACTCATTTTTAACAGGGAAGCAATGTGCTAGATGTTGAAGATTGTAACATAGATAGTTTTCTTTGCAGAGACACTGATGTTTTTACAACTTAGCTCACAGGCCTACGTGGAAGATAGAGAGCCTATCTCCCTTTGAAAAACGTAAGTTGCCCAAAGTATTCCTTTTAAAATGAAACTCAATTCTCTGAGGGAAAGAATGTGCTATATGCTCCTGATTCTGACTCAAGTGGTTTCTTTTGAGATACATGAGTTCCTTTAACTCTGCTGAAAGGGCCTATTTGGAACAAACAGCCTATCTCCACCTTGAATTTCAAAGATGCAGGAAGTACTGCTTTCAAAAACTTACTGGTTTTTACACGGGTAAACAATGAAGTACATGGCGAAGTTTGTAATCTAGTTGGTTTTCGTTTAGTGCTCCATGTGTTTCTTGAACTCATCTGAATAGGCCCATTTGGAACAAAGAGAGCCTACGTTCACTTTGAAAAATGTAATTTATAGGAAGTACTCCTATCAATAATTAACTCTCTTCTCAGAGGTATACTAGGTCCTAGATTCTATAGCTTGTATCACAGATAGTTTACTGTCAAGAGATAAATGTGTTTCTTCAACTTGCCTGAATAGGCCTATTTCAAAAAAAAGAGCTGATTTTCCCTTTGAAAAACCTAAGTCACAGGAAGTATTCCTTCAAAAACCAGCTCAATTCTCGCAGTGAAACAAGCTCCTAGATGCTGCAGTTTTGAACATAGATGGTTTTCTTTGGACAGATACATGTCTTTGTTCACCTCAGCTGAATAGACCTATTTGTTACAAAGAGAGCCTCTCTCCACCTTGAAAAACCTAAGTTGCCAAAGTGTTCATTTTCTATGTACTGAATACTCAGAGGGAAACAATGTGCTACATGTTGCAGCTTCTAGCATTGATGGTTTTCTGGAGATATAAATCTGTTTCTTCACATCAGCTGAATGGTCTTATTTGAAAAAAGGTAAACTTATCTCAACCTTGAAACATACGTTGCTGGAAAGTAGGACGTTCAGGAACATACTCCACTGTCACAGGGAAATAATGTGCTAGAAGCTCCTGCTTCTACTACAGATGATTTCCTTTCTAGAGATACATGTGTTTCTTCCAATTAGCTGAAAAGACCTAATTGAAAAAAGCGAGATTTCTCCACCTGCAAAATTCTCACTGGCAGAGAGTATTTCTTAGGAAAATTAACTACTCTCCATCAGAGAAACAACAGCAAGATACTGAAGCTTGTCACATAGACAGTTTTCTTTTCTTTGGAGAGATTTCTTTGCTCTTTCAACTCAGGTTCGTAGGCCTAGTTGGAACACAGAAAGCCAATCTCCACATTGAAAAACCTACGTTCCCATATGTATTCCTTTGAAAAACGAAATCCATTTTCATCAGAAAACAATGTACGAGATGCTGAGCTTCTACAATACATGGTTCTCTTGGAGAGATAAATGTGTTGCTTCAACTCAGCTGAATTTGCCTCTTTGGAACAATGTGATCTCATGTGAACCTTGGAAAACGTCCGTCGCGGGAAGTAGTCCTTGCAAAACCGTACTCAATTTTCTCAGGAGACAATGGGCTAGATGCTCCTATTTCTGAAACAGACGGTTTTCTTTCAAGTTATGCATGTGTTTCTTTAAATTAGCTGGCTAGGCCTATTTTGAACAAAGAGATTTTATCTCCATATTAAGAAACTGAAGTTGCTCTAGGTATTTCATTGACAAACTACACTCAATCTGACAAGGAAACAATGTGTTAGATATTCCTTCTGGTAACATAGATGGTTTTCTTCGGAGAGAAACACGTGTTTGTTCAAATCAGCTGAAAAGGCCTCCATGATACAAAGGGAGCCTATCTCCATCCTGAAAAACCTAAGTTGCAAGAAGTATTCCTTTTAAATCTACTGACTACTCACATGGAAACAATATGCTAGATGCTGCAGCTTGTAGTTAGACGGTTTTCTTTGGAGAGACACATGTGTTTCTTCACCTCAGCTGAATTGACCTGTTTTGAACCAAGAGAGTCTACCTCCACCTTGAAAATCCTAACTTGCAGGAAGTATTTCTTTGAAAAAACTGGCAAAAGTCTCCCAGGGTGACAATGTTCTTATTCTCCAGGGTCAAACAGAGATGGTTTTCTTTCAGGAGATACATGTGTTCCTTTAAGTCATATAGAAAGGCCTATTTTGTAACAAAGAGCCCATATCCACATTGAATGACCTATGTTGCAGGAGGTATTCCTTTCCAAATCTATCTCGGTTCTCACAGGGAAGCAATGTGCTAGATGTTGCTGCTTGTAACATATAATGTTTCTTGGGAGAGATCCCTTTGTCTTCAACTCAGCTGAACAGGCCAACGTAGAAAAAAGGGAGCCTATCTCCACCGTGAGAAACCATGCTGCAGGAAGTATTCCAATCAAAAACAAACTTATCTCACAGGGAAACAATGTGCTACCATTCCTGCTTCCAACAGAGATGGTGTTCTTTCGAGAGGTATGTGTGTTTCTTGAAATCTGCGGAATAGGCCTATTGGAAACAAAGTGAGCCTATGTCTACATTGAAAGACCTAAACTGCCTGAAGTACTCCTTTCAAATAGTAACTCAGCTCTCTCACAGAATCAATGTGCTACATGCTGCAGCGTCTAATCTAGATGGTTTCCTTTTAGAGATACATGTGTTTCTTCAATTCACCTGATTGTGTTTATTGGGAACAAAGTGAGCCAACCCACCCTTGGAAAACGTAAGTTGCAGGAAGTCTTTCTTTGACAAACTTACTAAATTCTCACAGGGAAACAATGCCCGAATATTCCTGCTTCCAACAGAGATGGCTTTCTTTGGAGAGATATATGTGTTTCTTCAAATGTGCTGAATAGGCCTACTTGGAACAAAGTGTGCCTATCTCTACATTGAAAATCCTCAGTTGCCCGAAGTACTCCTTTCAAGTACTAACTCAGATCTCACAGAGAAACCATGTGCTACATGCTGCAGCTTCTAATCCCGATGGTTTCCTTTTAGAAATACATGTGTTTCTTCAATTCACATGAAGGTGTGTATTGGGAACAAAGTGAGTCAACCCAACATTGGAAAATGTAAATTGCAGGAAGTATTCCCTTGCAAAACCTATTCAATTCGAAGTTGGAAACAATATGGGGGATGCTCCTTCTTCCACAGAGATGTTTTCTTTGAGAGACACACGTGTTTCTTCAAGTTAGCTGGACAGGCCTATTTGCTTACTGACTGTAACATATAAGATTTCTTTGGAGAGATACATGTGTTTCTTCAATGCAGCTGAAAAATGCCAATGTGGAAATAAGGGAGCCTCTCTCCACCATGAAGCACCCTGTTGCAGGAAGTATTCCATTTACAAACAAACACAATCTCCCAGGGAGACAATGTGCTATTACTCATGCTTCCAGCAGAGATGTTTTTTTTGGAGAAATATATGTGTTTCTTCAAATCTGCTGAACAGGCCTATTAGGAACAAAGAGAGCCTATGTCTACATTGAAAAAGCTAAATTGCCTGAAGTACTCCTTTCAAATATTAACTCAGCTGTCACAGGGAAACAATGAGCTGCACGGTGCAGCTTGTAACATAGATGGTTTCCTTTTAGAGGTACGTGTGTTTCTTCAACTCACCTGCCTGTGTCTATCTGGAAAAAAGTGAGCCTATAACAACCTTGAAAACCCTAAGCTGTAGGAAGTATTCCTATGCAAAGCCTTCTCAATTCTTACGGGGATACAATGTGGTGGATTCTCCTGCTTCTCACACAGATGTTTTCTGTCAAAAGACACATGTGTTTGTTCAAATTAGCCGGGGAGGCCTATTTGGAACAAACAACCCTTTGTTCCCCTTGCAAATTCTGAATGGTGGGAAGAAATTCTTTTAAAATACTCATTTTTAACAGGGAAGCAATGTGCTAGATGTTGAAGACTGTAACATAGATAGTTTTCTTTGCAGAGACACTGATGTTTTTACAACTTAGCTCACAGGCCTACGTGGAAGATAGAGAGCCTATCTCCCTTTGAAAAACGTAAGTTGCCCAAAGTATTCCTTTTAAAATGAAACTCAATTCTCTGAGGGAAAGAATGTGGTATATGCTCCTGATTCTGACTCAAGTGGTTTCTTTTGAGATACATGAGTTCCTTTAACTCTGCTGAAAGGGCCTATTTGGAACAAACAGCCTATCTCCACCTTGAATTTCAAAGATGCAGGAAGTACTGCTTTCAAAAACTTACTGGTTTTTACACGGGTAAACAATGAAGTACATGGCGAAGTTTGTAATCTAGTTGGTTTTCTTTTAGTGCTCCATGTGTTTCTTGAACTCATCTGAATAGGCCCATTTGGAACAAAGAGAGCCTACGTTCACTTTGCAAAATGTAATTTATAGGAAGTACTCCTATCAATAATTAACTCTCTTCTCAGAGGTATACTAGGTCCTAGATTCTATAGCTTGTATCACAGATAGTTTACTGTCAAGAGATAAATGTGTTTCTTCAACTTGCCTGAATAGGCCTATTTCAAAAAAAAGAGCTGATTTTCCCTTTGAAAAACCTAAGTCACAGGAAGTATTCCTTCAAAAACCAGCTCAATTATCGCAGTGAAACAAGCTCCTAGATGCTGCAGTTTTGAACATAGATGGTTTTCTTTGGACAGATACATGTCTTTGTTCACCTCAGTTGAATAGACCTATTTGTTACAAAGAGAGCCTCTCTCCACCTTGAAAAACCTAAGTTGCCAAAGTGTTCATTTTCTATGTACTGAATACTCAGAGGGAAACAATGTGCTACATGTTGCAGCTTCTAGCATTGATGGTTTTCTGGAGATATAAATCTGTTTCGTCACATCAGCTGAATGGTCTTATTTGAAAAAAGGTAAACTTATCTCAACCTTGAAACATACGTTGCTGGAAAGTAGGACGTTCAGGAACATACTCCACTGTCACAGGGAAATAATGTGCTAGAAGCTCCTGCTTCTACTACACATGATTTCCTTTCTAGAGATACATGTGTTTCTTCCAATTAGCTGAAAAGACCTAATTGAAAAAAGCGAGATTTCTCCACCTTCAAAATTCTCACTGGCAGAGAGTATTTCTTAGGAAAATTAACTACTCTCCATCAGAGAAACAACAGCAAGATACTGAAGCTTGTCACATAGACAGTTTTCTTTTCTTTGGAGAGATTTCTTTGCTCTTTCAACTCAGGTTCGTAGGCCTAGTTGGAACACAGAAAGCCAATCTCCACATTGAAAAACCTACGTTCCCATATGTATTCCTTTGAAAAACGAAATCCATTTTCATCAGAAAACAATGTACGAGATGCTGAGCTTCTACAATACATGGTTCTCTTGGAGAGATAAATGTGTTGCTTCAACTCAGCTGAATTTGCCTCTTTGGAACAATGTGATCTCATGTGAACCTTGGAAAACGTCCGTCGCGGGAAGTAGTCCTTGCAAAACCGTACTCAATTTTCTCAGGAGACAATGGGCTAGATGCTCCTATTTCTGAAACAGACGGTTTTCTTTCAAGTTATGCATGTGTTTCTTTAAATTAGCTGGCTAGGCCTATTTTGAACAAAGAGATTTTATCTCCATATTGAGAAACTGAAGTTGCTCTAGGTATTTCATTGACAAACTACACTCAATCTGACAAGGAAACAATGTGTTAGATATTCCTTCTGGTAACATAGATGGTTTTCTTCGGAGAGAAACACGTGTTTGTTCAAATCAGCTGAAAAGGCCTCCATGATACAAAGGGAGCCTATCTCCATCCTGAAAAACCTAAGTTGCAAGAAGTATTCCTTTTAAATCTACTGACTACTCACATGGAAACAATATGCTAGATGCTGCAGCTTGTAGTTAGACGGTTTTCTTTGGAGAGACACATGTGTTTCTTCACCTCAGCTGAATTGACCTGTTTTGAACCAAGAGAGTCTACCTCCACCTTGAAAATCCTAACTTGCAGGAAGTATTTCTTTGAAAAAACTGGCAAAAGTCTCCCAGGGTGACAATGTTCTTATTCTCCAGGGTCAAACAGAGATGGTTTTCTTTCAGGAGATACATGTGTTCCTTTAAGTCATATAGAAAGGCCTATTTTGTAACAAAGAGCCCATATCCACATTGAATGACCTATGTTGCAGGAGGTATTCCTTTCCAAATCTATCTCGGTTCTCACAGGGAAGCAATGTGCTAGATGTTGCTGCTTGTAACATATAATGTTTCTTGGGAGAGATCCCTTTGTCTTCAACTCAACTGAACAGGCCAACGTAGAAAAAAGGGAGCCTATCTCCACCGTGAGAAACCATGCTGCAGGAAGTATTCCAATCAAAAACAAACTTATCTCACAGGGAAACAATGTGCTACCATTCCTGCTTCCAACAGAGATGGTGTTCTTTCGAGAGGTATGTGTGTTTCTTGAAATCTGCGGAATAGGCCTATTGGAAACAAAGTGAGCCTATGTCTACATTGAAAGACCTAAACTGCCTGAAGTACTCCTTTCAAATAGTAACTCAGCTCTCTCACAGAATCAATGTGCTACATGCTGCAGCGTCTAATCTAGAAGGTTTCCTTTTAGAGATACATGTGTTTCTTCAATTCACCTGATTGTGTGTATTGGGAACAAAGTGAGCCAACCCACCCTTGGAAAACGTAAGTTGCAGGAAGTCTTTCTTTGACAAACTTACTAAATTCTCACAGGGAAACAATGCCCGAATATTCCTGCTTCCAACAGAGATGGCTTTCTTTGGAGAGATATATGTGTTTCTTCAAATGTGCTGAATAGGCCTACTTGGAACAAAGTGTGCCTATCTGTACATTGAAAATCCTCAGTTGCCCGAAGTACTCCTTTCAAGTACTAACTCAGATCTCACAGAGAAACCATGTGCTACATGCTGCAGCTTCTAATCCCGATGGTTTCCTTTTAGAAATACATGTGTTTCTTCAATTCACATGAAGGTGTGTATTGGGAACAAAGTGAGTCAACCCAACCTTGGAAAACGTAAATTGCAGGAAGTATTCCCTTGCAAAACCTATTCAATTCGAAGTTGGAAACAATATGGGGGATGCTCCTTCTTCCACAGAGATGTTTTCTTTGAGAGACACACGTGTTTCTTCAAGTTAGCTGGACAGGCCTATTTGCTTACTGACTGTAACATATAAGATTTCTTTGGAGAGATACATGTGTTTCTTCAATGCAGCTGAAAAATGCCAATGTGGAAATAAGGGAGCCTCTCTCCACCATGAAGCACCCTGTTGCAGGAAGTATTCCATTTACAAACAAACACAATCTCCCAGGGAGACAATGTGCTATTACTCATGCTTCCAGCAGAGATGGTTTTTTTGGAGAAATATATGTGTTTCTTCAAATCTGCTGAACAGGCCTATTAGGAACAAAGAGAGCCTATGTCTACATTGAAAAAGCTAAATTGCCTGAAGTACTCCTTTCAAATATTAACTCAGCTGTCACAGGGAAACAATGAGCTGCACGGTGCAGCTTGTAACATAGATGGTTTCCTTTTAGAGGTATGTGTGTTTCTTCAACTCACCTGCCTGTGTCTATCTGGAAAAAAGTGAGCCTATAACAACCTTGAAAACCCTAAGCTGTAGGAAGTATTCCTATGCAAAGCCTTCTCAATTCTTACTGGGATACAATGTGGTGGATTCTCCTGCTTCTCACACAGATGTTTTCTGTCAAAAGACACATGTGTTTGTTCAAATTAGCCGGGGAGGCCTATTTGGAACAAACAACCCTTTGTTCCCCTTGCAAATTCTGAATGGTGGGAAGAAATTCTTTTAAAATACTCATTTTTAACAGGGAAGCAATGTGCTAGATGTTGAAGATTGTAACATAGATAGTTTTCTTTGCAGAGACACTGATGTTTTTACAACTTAGCTCACAGGCCTACGTGGAAGATAGAGAGCCTATCTCCCTTTGAAAAACGTAAGTTGCCCAAAGTATTCCTTTTAAAATGAAACTCAATTCTCTGAGGGAAAGAATGTGCTATATGCTCCTGATTCTGACTCAAGTGGTTTCTTTTGAGATACATGAGTTCCTTTAACTCTGCTGAAAGGGCCTATTTGGAACAAACAGCCTATCTCCACCTTGAATTTCAAAGATGCAGGAAGTACTGCTTTCAAAAACTTACTGGTTTTTACACGGGTAAACAATGAAGTACATGGCGAAGTTTGTAATCTAGTTGGTTTTCGTTTAGTGCTCCATGTGTTTCTTGAACTCATCTGAATAGGCCCATTTGGAACAAAGAGAGCCTACGTTCACTTTGAAAAATGTAATTTATAGGAAGTACTCCTATCAATAATTAACTCTCTTCTCAGAGGTATACTAGGTCCTAGATTCTATAGCTTGTATCACAGATAGTTTACTGTCAAGAGATAAATGTGTTTCTTCAACTTGCCTGAATAGGCCTATTTCAAAAAAAAGAGCTGATTTTCCCTTTGAAAAACCTAAGTCACAGGAAGTATTCCTTCAAAAACCAGCTCAATTCTCGCAGTGAAACAAGCTCCTAGATGCTGCAGTTTTGAAAATAGATGGTTTTCTTTGGACAGATACATGTCTTTGTTCACCTCAGCTGAATAGACCTATTTGTTACAAAGAGAGCCTCTCTCCACCTTGAAAAACCTAAGTTGCCAAAGTGTTCATTTTCTATGTACTGAATACTCAGAGGGAAACAATGTGCTACATGTTGCAGCTTCTAGCATTGATGGTTTTCTGGAGATATAAATCTGTTTCTTCACATCAGCTGAATGGTCTTATTTGAAAAAAGGTAAACTTATCTCAACCTTGAAACATACGTTGCTGGAAAGTAGGACGTTCAGGAACATACTCCACTGTCACAGGGAAATAATGTGCTAGAAGCTCCTGCTTCTACTACACATGATTTCCTTTCTAGAGATACATGTGTTTCTTCCAATTAGCTGAAAAGACCTAATTGAAAAAAGCGAGATTTCTCCACCTTCAAAATTCTCACTGGCAGAGAGTATTTCTTAGGAAAATTAACTACTCTCCATCAGAGAAACAACAGCAAGATACTGAAGCTTGTCATATAGACAGTTTTCTTTTCTTTGGAGAGATTTCTTTGCTCTTTCAACTCAGGTTCGTAGGCCTAGTTGGAACACAGAAAGCCAATCTCCACATTGAAAAACCTACGTTCCCATATGTATTCCTTTGAAAAACGAAATCCATTTTCATCAGAAAACAATGTACGAGATGCTGAGCTTCTACAATACATGGTTCTCTTGGAGAGATAAATGTGTTGCTTCAACTCAGCTGAATTTGCCTCTTTGGAACAATGTGATCTCATGTGAACCTTGGAAAACGTCCGTCGCGGGAAGTAGTCCTTGCAAAACCGTACTCAATTTTCTCAGGAGACAATGGGCTAGATGCTCCTATTTCTGAAACAGACGGTTTTCTTTCAAGTTATGCATGTGTTTCTTTAAATTAGCTGGCTAGGCCTATTTTGAACAAAGAGATTTTATCTCCATATTGAGAAACTGAAGTTGCTCTAGGTATTTCATTGACAAACTACACTCAATCTGACAAGGAAACAATGTGTTAGATATTCCTTCTGGTAACATAGATGGTTTTCTTCGGAGAGAAACACGTGTTTGTTCAAATCAGCTGAAAAGGCCTCCATGATACAAAGGGAGCCTATCTCCATCCTGAAAAACCTAAGTTGCAAGAAGTATTCCTTTTAAATCTACTGACTACTCACATGGAAACAATATGCTAGATGCTGCAGCTTGTAGTTAGACGGTTTTCTTTGGAGAGACACATGTGTTTCTTCACCTCAGCTGAATTGACCTGTTTTGAACCAAGAGAGTCTACCTCCACCTTGAAAATCCTAACTTGCAGGAAGTATTTCTTTGAAAAAACTGGCAAAAGTCTCCCAGGGTGACAATGTTCTTATTCTCCAGGGTCAAACAGAGATGGTTTTCTTTCAGGAGATACATGTGTTCCTTTAAGTCATATAGAAAGGCCTATTTTGTAACAAAGAGCCCATATCCACATTGAATGACCTATGTTGCAGGAGGTATTCCTTTCCAAATCTATCTCGGTTCTCACAGGGAAGCAATGTGCTAGATGTTGCTGCTTGTAACATATAATGTTTCTTGGGAGAGATCCCTTTGTCTTCAACTCAGCTGAACAGGCCAACGTAGAAAAAAGGGAGCCTATCTCCACCGTGAGAAACCATGCTGCAGGAAGTATTCCAATCAAAAACAAAGTTATCTCACAGGGAAACAATGTGCTACCATTCCTGCTTCCAACAGAGATGGTGTTCTTTCGAGAGGTATGTGTGTTTCTTGAAATCTGCGGAATAGGCCTATTGGAAACAAAGTGAGCCTATGTCTACATTGAAAGACCTAAACTGCCTGAAGTACTCCTTTCAAATAGTAACTCAGCTCTCTCACAGAATCAATGTGCTACATGCTGCAGCGTCTAATCTAGATGGTTTCCTTTTAGAGATACATGTGTTTCTTCAATTCACCTGATTGTGTGTATTGGGAACAAAGTGAGCCAACCCACCCTTGGAAAACGTAAGTTGCAGGAAGTCTTTCTTTGACAAACTTACTAAATTCTCACAGGGAAACAATGCCCGAATATTCCTGCTTCCAACAGAGATGGCTTTCTTTGGAGAGATATATGTGTTTCTTCAAATGTGCTGAATAGGCCTACTTGGAACAAAGTGTGCCTATCTCTACATTGAAAATCCTCAGTTGCCCGAAGTACTCCTTTCAAGTACTAACTCAGATCTCACAGAGAAACCATGTGCTACATGCTGCAGCTTCTAATCCCGATGGTTTCCTTTTAGAAATACATGTGTTTCTTCAATTCACATGAAGGTGTGTATTGGGAACAAAGTGAGTCAACCCAACCTTGGAAAACGTAAATTGCAGGAAGTATTCCCTTGCAAAACCTATTCAATTCGAAGTTGGAAACAATATGGGGGATGCTCCTTCTTCCACAGAGATGTTTTCTTTGAGAGACACACGTGTTTCTTCAAGTTAGCTGGACAGGCCTATTTGCTTACTGACTGTAACATATAAGATTTCTTTGGAGAGATACATGTGTTTCTTCAATGCAGCTGAAAAATGCCAATGTGGAAATAAGGGAGCCTCTCTCCACCATGAAGCACCCTGTTGCAGGAAGTATTCCATTTACAAACAAACACAATCTCCCAGGGAGACAATGTGCTATTACTCATGCTTCCAGCAGAGATGGTTTTTTTGGAGAAATATATGTGTTTCTTCAAATCTGCTGAACAGGCCTATTAGGAACAAAGAGAGCCTATGTCTACATTGAAAAAGCTAAATTGCCTGAAGTACTCCTTTCAAATATTAACTCAGCTGTCACAGGGAAACAATGAGCTGCACGGTGCAGCTTGTAACATAGATGGTTTCCTTTTAGAGGTACGTGTGTTTCTTCAACTCACCTGCCTGTGTCTATCTGGAAAAAAGTGAGCCTATAACAACCTTGAAAACCCTAAGCTGTAGGAAGTATTCCTATGCAAAGCCTTCTCAATTCTTACTGGGATACAATGTGGTGGATTCTCCTGCTTCTCACACAGATGTTTTCTGTCAAAAGACACATGTGTTTGTTCAAATTAGCCGGGGAGGCCTATTTGGAACAAACAACCCTTTGTTCCCCTTGCAAATTCTGAATGGTGGGAAGAAATTCTTTTAAAATACTCATTTTTAACAGGGAAGCAATGTGCTAGATGTTGAAGATTGTAACATAGATAGTTTTCTTTGCAGAGACACTGATGTTTTTACAACTTAGCTCACAGGCCTACGTGGAAGATAGAGAGCCTATCTCCCTTTGAAAAACGTAAGTTGCCCAAAGTATTCCTTTTAAAATGAAACTCAATTCTCTGAGGGAAAGAATGTGCTATATGCTCCTGATTCTGACTCAAGTGGTTTCTTTTGAGATACATGAGTTCCTTTAACTCTGCTGAAAGGGCCTATTTGGAACAAACAGCCTATCTCCACCTTGAATTTCAAAGATGCAGGAAGTACTGCTTTCAAAAACTTACTGGTTTTTACACGGGTAAACAATGAAGTACATGGCGAAGTTTGTAATCTAGTTGGTTTTCGTTTAGTGCTCCATGTGTTTCTTGAACTCATCTGAATAGGCCCATTTGGAACAAAGAGAGCCTACGTTCACTTTGAAAAATGTAATTTATAGGAAGTACTCCTATCAATAATTAACTCTCTTCTCAGAGGTATACTAGGTCCTAGATTCTATAGCTTGTATCACAGATAGTTTACTGTCAAGAGATAAATGTGTTTCTTCAACTTGCCTGAATAGGCCTATTTCAAAAAAAAGAGCTGATTTTCCCTTTGAAAAACCTAAGTCACAGGAAGTATTCCTTCAAAAACCAGCTCAATTATCGCAGTGAAACAAGCTCCTAGATGCTGCAGTTTTGAACATAGATGGTTTTCTTTGGACAGATACATGTCTTTGTTCACCTCAGCTGAATAGACCTATTTGTTACAAAGAGAGCCTCTCTCCACCTTGAAAAACCTAAGTTGCCAAAGTGTTCATTTTCTATGTACTGAATACTCAGAGGGAAACAATGTGCTACATGTTGCAGCTTCTAGCATTGATGGTTTTCTGGAGATATAAATCTGTTTCGTCACATCAGCTGAATGGTCTTATTTGAAAAAAGGTAAACTTATCTCAACCTTGAAACATACGTTGCTGGAAAGTAGGACGTTCAGGAACATACTCCACTGTCACAGGGAAATAATGTGCTAGAAGCTCCTGCTTCTACTACAGATGATTTCCTTTCTAGAGATACATGTGTTTCTTCCAATTAGCTGAAAAGACCTAATTGAAAAAAGCGAGATTTCTCCACCTTCAAAATTCTCACTGGCAGAGAGTATTTCTTAGGAAAATTAACTACTCTCCATCAGAGAAACAACAGCAAGATACTGAAGCTTGTCACACAGACAGTTTTCTTTTCTTTGGAGAGATTTCTTTGCTCTTTCAACTCAGGTTCGTAGGCCTAGTTGGAACACAGAAAGCCAATCTCCACATTGAAAAACCTACGTTCCCATATGTATTCCTTTGAAAAACGAAATCCATTTTCATCAGAAAACAATGTACGAGATGCTGAGCTTCTACAATACATGGTTCTCTTGGAGAGATAAATGTGTTGCTTCAACTCAGCTGAATTTGCCTCTTTGGAACAATGTGATCTCATGTGAACCTTGGAAAACGTCCGTCGCGGGAAGTAGTCCTTGCAAAACCGTACTCAATTTTCTCAGGAGACAATGGGCTAGATGCTCCTATTTCTGAAACAGACGGTTTTCTTTCAAGTTATGCATGTGTTTCTTTAAATTAGCTGGCTAGGCCTATTTTGAACAAAGAGATTTTATCTCCATATTGAGAAACTGAAGTTGCTCTAGGTATTTCATTGACAAACTACACTCAATCTGACAAGGAAACAATGTGTTAGATATTCCTTCTGGTAACATAGATGGTTTTCTTCGGAGAGAAACACGTGTTTGTTCAAATCAGCTGAAAAGGCCTCCATGATACAAAGGGAGCCTATCTCCATCCTGAAAAACCTAAGTTGCAAGAAGTATTCCTTTTAAATCTACTGACTACTCACATGGAAACAATATGCTAGATGCTGCAGCTTGTAGTTAGACGGTTTTCTTTGGAGAGACACATGTGTTTCTTCACCTCAGCTGAATTGACCTGTTTGGAACCAAGAGAGTCTACCTCCACCTTGAAAATCCTAACTTGCAGGAAGTATTTCTTTGAAAAAACTGGCAAAAGTCTCCCAGGGTGACAATGTTCTTATTCTCCAGGGTCAAACAGAGATGGTTTTCTTTCAGGAGATACATGTGTTCCCTTAAGTCATATAGAAAGGCCTATTTTGTAACAAAGAGCCCATATCCACATTGAATGACCTATGTTGCAGGAGGAATTCCTTTCCAAATCTATCTCGGTTCTCACAGGGAAGCAATGTGCTAGATGTTGCTGCTTGTAACATATAATGTTTCTTGGGAGAGATCCCTTTGTCTTCAACTCAGCTGAACAGGCCAACGTAGAAAAAAGGGAGCCTATCTCCACCGTGAGAAACCATGCTGCAGGAAGTATTCCAATCAAAAACAAACTTATCTCACAGGGAAACAATGTGCTACCATTCCTGCTTCCAACAGAGATGGTGTTCTTTCGAGAGGTATGTGTGTTTCTTGAAATCTGCGGAATAGGCCTATTGGAAACAAAGTGAGCCTATGTCTACATTGAAAGACCTAAACTGCCTGAAGTACTCCTTTCAAATAGTAACTCAGCTCTCTCACAGAATCAATGTGCTACATGCTGCAGCGTCTAATCTAGAAGGTTTCCTTTTAGAGATACATGTGTTTCTTCAATTCACCTGATTGTGTGTATTGGGAACAAAGTGAGCCAACCCACCCTTGGAAAACGTAAGTTGCAGGAAGTCTTTCTTTGACAAACTTACTAAATTCTCACAGGGAAACAATGCCCGAATATTCCTGCTTCCAACAGAGATGGCTTTCTTTGGAGAGATATATGTGTTTCTTCAAATGTGCTGAATAGGCCTACTTGGAACAAAGTGTGCCTATCTGTACATTGAAAATCCTCAGTTGCCCGAAGTACTCCTTTCAAGTACTAACTCAGATCTCACAGAGAAACCATGTGCTACATGCTGCAGCTTCTAATCCCGATGGTTTCCTTTTAGAAATACATGTGTTTCTTCAATTCACATGAAGGTGTGTATTGGGAACAAAGTGAGTCAACCCAACCTTGGAAAACGTAAATTGCAGGAAGTATTCCCTTGCAAAACCTATTCAATTCGAAGTTGGAAACAATATGGGGGATGCTCCTTCTTCCACAGAGATGTTTTCTTTGAGAGACACACGTGTTTCTTCAAGTTAGCTGGACAGGCCTATTTGCTTACTGACTGTAACATATAAGATTTCTTTGGAGAGATACATGTGTTTCTTCAATGCAGCTGAAAAATGCCAATGTGGAAATAAGGGAGCCTCTCTCCACCATGAAGCACCCTGTTGCAGGAAGTATTCCATTTACAAACAAACACAATCTCCCAGGGAGACAATGTGCTATTACTCATGCTTCCAGCAGAGATGGTTTTTTTGGAGAAATATATGTGTTTCTTCAAATCTGCTGAACAGGCCTATTAGGAACAAAGAGAGCCTATGTCTACATTGAAAAAGCTAAATTGCCTGAAGTACTCCTTTCAAATATTAACTCAGCTGTCACAGGGAAACAATGAGCTGCACGGTGCAGCTTGTAACATAGATGGTTTCCTTTTAGAGGTATGTGTGTTTCTTCAACTCACCTGCCTGTGTCTATCTGGAAAAAAGTGAGCCTATAACAACCTTGAAAACCCTAAGCTGTAGGAAGTATTCCTATGCAAAGCCTTCTCAATTCTTACTGGGATACAATGTGGTGGATTCTCCTGCTTCTCACACAGATGTTTTCTGTCAAAAGACACATGTGTTTGTTCAAATTAGCCGGGGAGGCCTATTTGGAACAAACAACCCTTTGTTCCCCTTGCAAATTCTGAATGGTGGGAAGAAATTCTTTTAAAATACTCATTTTTAACAGGGAAGCAATGTGCTAGATGTTGAAGATTGTAACATAGATAGTTTTCTTTGCAGAGACACTGATGTTTTTACAACTTAGCTCACAGGCCTACGTGGAAGATAGAGAGCCTATCTCCCTTTGAAAAACGTAAGTTGCCCAAAGTATTCCTTTTAAAATGAAACTCAATTCTCTGAGGGAAAGAATGTGCTATATGCTCCTGATTCTGACTCAAGTGGTTTCTTTTGAGATACATGAGTTCCTTTAACTCTGCTGAAAGGGCCTATTTGGAACAAACAGCCTATCTCCACCTTGAATTTCAAAGATGCAGGAAGTACTGCTTTCAAAAACTTACTGGTTTTTACACGGGTAAACAATGAAGTACATGGCGAAGTTTGTAATCTAGTTGGTTTTCGTTTAGTGCTCCATGTGTTTCTTGAACTCATCTGAATAGGCCCATTTGGAACAAAGAGAGCCTACGTTCACTTTGAAAAATGTAATTTATAGGAAGTACTCCTATCAATAATTAACTCTCTTCTCAGAGGTATACTAGGTCCTAGATTCTATAGCTTGTATCACAGATAGTTTACTGTCAAGAGATAAATGTGTTTCTTCAACTTGCCTGAATAGGCCTATTTCAAAAAAAAGAGCTGATTTTCCCTTTGAAAAACCTAAGTCACAGGAAGTATTCCTTCAAAAACCAGCTCAATTCTCGCAGTGAAACAAGCTCCTAGATGCTGCAGTTTTGAACATAGATGGTTTTCTTTGGACAGATACATGTCTTTGTTCACCTCAGCTGAATAGACCTATTTGTTACAAAGAGAGCCTCTCTCCACCTTGAAAAACCTAAGTTGCCAAAGTGTTCATTTTCTATGTACTGAATACTCAGAGGGAAACAATGTGCTACATGTTGCAGCTTCTAGCATTGATGGTTTTCTGGAGATATAAATCTGTTTCTTCACATCAGCTGAATGGTCTTATTTGAAAAAAGGTAAACTTATCTCAACCTTGAAACATACGTTGCTGGAAAGTAGGACGTTCAGGAACATACTCCACTGTCACAGGGAAATAATGTGCTAGAAGCTCCTGCTTCTACTACACATGATTTCCTTTCTAGAGATACATGTGTTTCTTCCAATTAGCTGAAAAGACCTAATTGAAAAAAGCGAGATTTCTCCACCTTCAAAATTCTCACTGGCAGAGAGTATTTCTTAGGAAAATTAACTACTCTCCATCAGAGAAACAACAGCAAGATACTGAAGCTTGTCATATAGACAGTTTTCTTTTCTTTGGAGAGATTTCTTTGCTCTTTCAACTCAGGTTCGTAGGCCTAGTTGGAACACAGAAAGCCAATCTCCACATTGAAAAACCTACGTTCCCATATGTATTCCTTTGAAAAACGAAATCCATTTTCATCAGAAAACAATGTACGAGATGCTGAGCTTCTACAATACATGGTTCTCTTGGAGAGATAAATGTGTTGCTTCAACTCAGCTGAATTTGCCTCTTTGGAACAATGTGATCTCATGTGAACCTTGGAAAACGTCCGTCGCGGGAAGTAGTCCTTGCAAAACCGTACTCAATTTTCTCAGGAGACAATGGGCTAGATGCTCCTATTTCTGAAACAGACGGTTTTCTTTCAAGTTATGCATGTGTTTCTTTAAATTAGCTGGCTAGGCCTATTTTGAACAAAGAGATTTTATCTCCATATTGAGAAACTGAAGTTGCTCTAGGTATTTCATTGACAAACTACACTCAATCTGACAAGGAAACAATGTGTTAGATATTCCTTCTGGTAACATAGATGGTTTTCTTCGGAGAGAAACACGTGTTTGTTCAAATCAGCTGAAAAGGCCTCCATGATACAAAGGGAGCCTATCTCCATCCTGAAAAACCTAAGTTGCAAGAAGTATTCCTTTTAAATCTACTGACTACTCACATGGAAACAATATGCTAGATGCTGCAGCTTGTAGTTAGACGGTTTTCTTTGGAGAGACACATGTGTTTCTTCACCTCAGCTGAATTGACCTGTTTTGAACCAAGAGAGTCTACCTCCACCTTGAAAATCCTAACTTGCAGGAAGTATTTCTTTGAAAAAACTGGCAAAAGTCTCCCAGGGTGACAATGTTCTTATTCTCCAGGGTCAAACAGAGATGGTTTTCTTTCAGGAGATACATGTGTTCCTTTAAGTCATATAGAAAGGCCTATTTTGTAACAAAGAGCCCATATCCACATTGAATGACCTATGTTGCAGGAGGTATTCCTTTCCAAATCTATCTCGGTTCTCACAGGGAAGCAATGTGCTAGATGTTGCTGCTTGTAACATATAATGTTTCTTGGGAGAGATCCCTTTGTCTTCAACTCAGCTGAACAGGCCAACGTAGAAAAAAGGGAGCCTATCTCCACCGTGAGAAACCATGCTGCAGGAAGTATTCCAATCAAAAACAAAGTTATCTCACAGGGAAACAATGTGCTACCATTCCTGCTTCCAACAGAGATGGTGTTCTTTCGAGAGGTATGTGTGTTTCTTGAAATCTGCGGAATAGGCCTATTGGAAACAAAGTGAGCCTATGTCTACATTGAAAGACCTAAACTGCCTGAAGTACTCCTTTCAAATAGTAACTCAGCTCTCTCACAGAATCAATGTGCTACATGCTGCAGCGTCTAATCTAGATGGTTTCCTTTTAGAGATACATGTGTTTCTTCAATTCACCTGATTGTGTGTATTGGGAACAAAGTGAGCCAACCCACCCTTGGAAAACGTAAGTTGCAGGAAGTCTTTCTTTGACAAACTTACTAAATTCTCACAGGGAAACAATGCCCGAATATTCCTGCTTCCAACAGAGATGGCTTTCTTTGGAGAGATATATGTGTTTCTTCAAATGTGCTGAATAGGCCTACTTGGAACAAAGTGTGCCTATCTCTACATTGAAAATCCTCAGTTGCCCGAAGTACTCCTTTCAAGTACTAACTCAGATCTCACAGAGAAACCATGTGCTACATGCTGCAGCTTCTAATCCCGATGGTTTCCTTTTAGAAATACATGTGTTTCTTCAATTCACATGAAGGTGTGTATTGGGAACAAAGTGAGTCAACCCAACCTTGGAAAACGTAAATTGCAGGAAGTATTCCCTTGCAAAACCTATTCAATTCGAAGTTGGAAACAATATGGGGGATGCTCCTTCTTCCACAGAGATGTTTTCTTTGAGAGACACACGTGTTTCTTCAAGTTAGCTGGACAGGCCTATTTGCTTACTGACTGTAACATATAAGATTTCTTTGGAGAGATACATGTGTTTCTTCAATGCAGCTGAAAAATGCCAATGTGGAAATAAGGGAGCCTCTCTCCACCATGAAGCACCCTGTTGCAGGAAGTATTCCATTTACAAACAAACACAATCTCCCAGGGAGACAATGTGCTATTACTCATGCTTCCAGCAGAGATGGTTTTTTTGGAGAAATATATGTGTTTCTTCAAATCTGCTGAACAGGCCTATTAGGAACAAAGAGAGCCTATGTCTACATTGAAAAAGCTAAATTGCCTGAAGTACTCCTTTCAAATATTAACTCAGCTGTCACAGGGAAACAATGAGCTGCACGGTGCAGCTTGTAACATAGATGGTTTCCTTTTAGAGGTACGTGTGTTTCTTCAACTCACCTGCCTGTGTCTATCTGGAAAAAAGTGAGCCTATAACAACCTTGAAAACCCTAAGCTGTAGGAAGTATTCCTATGCAAAGCCTTCTCAATTCTTACTGGGATACAATGTGGTGGATTCTCCTGCTTCTCACACAGATGTTTTCTGTCAAAAGACACATGTGTTTGTTCAAATTAGCCGGGGAGGCCTATTTGGAACAAACAACCCTTTGTTCCCCTTGCAAATTCTGAATGGTGGGAAGAAATTCTTTTAAAATACTCATTTTTAACAGGGAAGCAATGTGCTAGATGTTGAAGATTGTAACATAGATAGTTTTCTTTGCAGAGACACTGATGTTTTTACAACTTAGCTCACAGGCCTACGTGGAAGATAGAGAGCCTATCTCCCTTTGAAAAACGTAAGTTGCCCAAAGTATTCCTTTTAAAATGAAACTCAATTCTCTGAGGGAAAGAATGTGCTATATGCTCCTGATTCTGACTCAAGTGGTTTCTTTTGAGATACATGAGTTCCTTTAACTCTGCTGAAAGGGCCTATTTGGAACAAACAGCCTATCTCCACCTTGAATTTCAAAGATGCAGGAAGTACTGCTTTCAAAAACTTACTGGTTTTTACACGGGTAAACAATGAAGTACATGGCGAAGTTTGTAATCTAGTTGGTTTTCGTTTAGTGCTCCATGTGTTTCTTGAACTCATCTGAATAGGCCCATTTGGAACAAAGAGAGCCTACGTTCACTTTGAAAAATGTAATTTATAGGAAGTACTCCTATCAATAATTAACTCTCTTCTCAGAGGTATACTAGGTCCTAGATTCTATAGCTTGTATCACAGATAGTTTACTGTCAAGAGATAAATGTGTTTCTTCAACTTGCCTGAATAGGCCTATTTCAAAAAAAAGAGCTGATTTTCCCTTTGAAAAACCTAAGTCACAGGAAGTATTCCTTCAAAAACCAGCTCAATTATCGCAGTGAAACAAGCTCCTAGATGCTGCAGTTTTGAACATAGATGGTTTTCTTTGGACAGATACATGTCTTTGTTCACCTCAGCTGAATAGACCTATTTGTTACAAAGAGAGCCTCTCTCCACCTTGAAAAACCTAAGTTGCCAAAGTGTTCATTTTCTATGTACTGAATACTCAGAGGGAAACAATGTGCTACATGTTGCAGCTTCTAGCATTGATGGTTTTCTGGAGATATAAATCTGTTTCGTCACATCAGCTGAATGGTCTTATTTGAAAAAAGGTAAACTTATCTCAACCTTGAAACATACGTTGCTGGAAAGTAGGACGTTCAGGAACATACTCCACTGTCACAGGGAAATAATGTGCTAGAAGCTCCTGCTTCTACTACACATGATTTCCTTTCTAGAGATACATGTGTTTCTTCCAATTAGCTGAAAAGACCTAATTGAAAAAAGCGAGATTTCTCCACCTTCAAAATTCTCACTGGCAGAGAGTATTTCTTAGGAAAATTAACTACTCTCCATCAGAGAAACAACAGCAAGATACTGAAGCTTGTCACATAGACAGTTTTCTTTTCTTTGGAGAGATTTCTTTGCTCTTTCAACTCAGGTTCGTAGGCCTAGTTGGAACACAGAAAGCCAATCTCCACATTGAAAAACCTACGTTCCCATATGTATTCCTTTGAAAAACGAAATCCATTTTCATCAGAAAACAATGTACGAGATGCTGAGCTTCTACAATACATGGTTCTCTTGGAGAGATAAATGTGTTGCTTCAACTCAGCTGAATTTGCCTCTTTGGAACAATGTGATCTCATGTGAACCTTGGAAAACGTCCGTCGCGGGAAGTAGTCCTTGCAAAACCGTACTCAATTTTCTCAGGAGACAATGGGCTAGATGCTCCTATTTCTGAAACAGACGGTTTTCTTTCAAGTTATGCATGTGTTTCTTTAAATTAGCTGGCTAGGCCTATTTTGAACAAAGAGATTTTATCTCCATATTGAGAAACTGAAGTTGCTCTAGGTATTTCATTGACAAACTACACTCAATCTGACAAGGAAACAATGTGTTAGATATTCCTTCTGGTAACATAGATGGTTTTCTTCGGAGAGAAACACGTGTTTGTTCAAATCAGCTGAAAAGGCCTCCATGATACAAAGGGAGCCTATCTCCATCCTGAAAAACCTAAGTTGCAAGAAGTATTCCTTTTAAATCTACTGACTACTCACATGGAAACAATATGCTAGATGCTGCAGCTTGTAGTTAGACGGTTTTCTTTGGAGAGACACATGTGTTTCTTCACCTCAGCTGAATTGACCTGTTTTGAACCAAGAGAGTCTACCTCCACCTTGAAAATCCTAACTTGCAGGAAGTATTTCTTTGAAAAAACTGGCAAAAGTCTCCCAGGGTGACAATGTTCTTATTCTCCAGGGTCAAACAGAGATGGTTTTCTTTCAGGAGATACATGTGTTCCTTTAAGTCATATAGAAAGGCCTATTTTGTAACAAAGAGCCCATATCCACATTGAATGACCTATGTTGCAGGAGGTATTCCTTTCCAAATCTATCTCGGTTCTCACAGGGAAGCAATGTGCTAGATGTTGCTGCTTGTAACATATAATGTTTCTTGGGAGAGATCCCTTTGTCTTCAACTCAGCTGAACAGGCCAACGTAGAAAAAAGGGAGCCTATCTCCACCGTGAGAAACCATGCTGCAGGAAGTATTCCAATCAAAAACAAAGTTATCTCACAGGGAAACAATGTGCTACCATTCCTGCTTCCTACAGAGATGGTGTTCTTTCGAGAGGTATGTGTGTTTCTTGAAATCTGCGGAATAGGCCTATTGGAAACAAAGTGAGCCTATGTCTACATTGAAAGACCTAAACTGCCTGAAGTACTCCTTTCAAATAGTAACTCAGCTCTCTCACAGAATCAATGTGCTACATGCTGCAGCGTCTAATCTAGATGGTTTCCTTTTAGAGATACATGTGTTTCTTCAATTCACCTGATTGTGTGTATTGGGAACAAAGT
Organism: Castor canadensis; assembly: GCF_047511655.1. Lineage (NCBI taxonomy): Eukaryota > Metazoa > Chordata > Mammalia > Rodentia > Castoridae > Castor > Castor canadensis. Next base: position 28,328,264 of record NC_133402.1, on the reverse strand, counting down.
GAGCCAACCCACCCTTGGAAAACGTAAGTTGCAGGAAGTCTTTCTTTGACAAACTTACTAAATTCTCACAGGGAAACAATGCCCGAATATTCCTGCTTCCAACAGAGATGGCTTTCTTTGGAGAGATATATGTGTTTCTTCAAATGTGCTGAATAGGCCTACTTGGAACAAAGTGTGCCTATCTCTACATTGAAAATCCTCAGTTGCCCGAAGTACTCCTTTCAAGTACTAACTCAGATCTCACAGAGAAACCATGTGCTACATGCTGCAGCTTCTAATCCCGATGGTTTCCTTTTAGAAATACATGTGTTTCTTCAATTCACATGAAGGTGTGTATTGGGAACAAAGTGAGTCAACCCAACCTTGGAAAACGTAAATTGCAGGAAGTATTCCCTTGCAAAACCTATTCAATTCGAAGTTGGAAACAATATGGGGGATGCTCCTTCTTCCACAGAGATGTTTTCTTTGAGAGACACACGTGTTTCTTCAAGTTAGCTGGACAGGCCTATTTGCTTACTGACTGTAACATATAAGATTTCTTTGGAGAGATACATGTGTTTCTTCAATGCAGCTGAAAAATGCCAATGTGGAAATAAGGGAGCCTCTCTCCACCATGAAGCACCCTGTTGCAGGAAGTATTCCATTTACAAACAAACACAATCTCCCAGGGAGACAATGTGCTATTACTCATGCTTCCAGCAGAGATGGTTTTTTTGGAGAAATATATGTGTTTCTTCAAATCTGCTGAACAGGCCTATTAGGAACAAAGAGAGCCTATGTCTACATTGAAAAAGCTAAATTGCCTGAAGTACTCCTTTCAAATATTAACTCAGCTGTCACAGGGAAACAATGAGCTGCACGGTGCAGCTTGTAACATAGATGGTTTCCTTTTAGAGGTACGTGTGTTTCTTCAACTCACCTGCCTGTGTCTATCTGGAAAAAAGTGAGCCTATAACAACCTTGAAAACCCTAAGCTGTAGGAAGTATTCCTATGCAAAGCCTTCTCAATTCTTACTGGGATACAATGTGGTGGATTCTCCTGCTTCTCACACAGATGTTTTCTGTCAAAAGACACATGTGTTTGTTCAAATTAGCCGGGGAGGCCTATTTGGAACAAACAACCCTTTGTTCCCCTTGCAAATTCTGAATGGTGGGAAGAAATTCTTTTAAAATACTCATTTTTAACAGGGAAGCAATGTGCTAGATGTTGAAGATTGTAACATAGATAGTTTTCTTTGCAGAGACACTGATGTTTTTACAACTTAGCTCACAGGCCTACGTGGAAGATAGAGAGCCTATCTCCCTTTGAAAAACGTAAGTTGCCCAAAGTATTCCTTTTAAAATGAAACTCAATTCTCTGAGGGAAAGAATGTGCTATATGCTCCTGATTCTGACTCAAGTGGTTTCTTTTGAGATACATGAGTTCCTTTAACTCTGCTGAAAGGGCCTATTTGGAACAAACAGCCTATCTCCACCTTGAATTTCAAAGATGCAGGAAGTACTGCTTTCAAAAACTTACTGGTTTTTACACGGGTAAACAATGAAGTACATGGCGAAGTTTGTAATCTAGTTGGTTTTCGTTTAGTGCTCCATGTGTTTCTTGAACTCATCTGAATAGGCCCATTTGGAACAAAGAGAGCCTACGTTCACTTTGAAAAATGTAATTTATAGGAAGTACTCCTATCAATAATTAACTCTCTTCTCAGAGGTATACTAGGTCCTAGATTCTATAGCTTGTATCACAGATAGTTTACTGTCAAGAGATAAATGTGTTTCTTCAACTTGCCTGAATAGGCCTATTTCAAAAAAAAGAGCTGATTTTCCCTTTGAAAAACCTAAGTCACAGGAAGTATTCCTTCAAAAACCAGCTCAATTCTCGCAGTGAAACAAGCTCCTAGATGCTGCAGTTTTGAACATAGATGGTTTTCTTTGGACAGATACATGTCTTTGTTCACCTCAGCTGAATAGACCTATTTGTTACAAAGAGAGCCTCTCTCCACCTTGAAAAACCTAAGTTGCCAAAGTGTTCATTTTCTATGTACTGAATACTCAGAGGGAAACAATGTGCTACATGTTGCAGCTTCTAGCATTGATGGTTTTCTGGAGATATAAATCTGTTTCGTCACATCAGCTGAATGGTCTTATTTGAAAAAAGGTAAACTTATCTCAACCTTGAAACATACGTTGCTGGAAAGTAGGACGTTCAGGAACATACTCCACTGTCACAGGGAAATAATGTGCTAGAAGCTCCTGCTTCTACTACACATGATTTCCTTTCTAGAGATACATGTGTTTCTTCCAATTAGCTGAAAAGACCTAATTGAAAAAAGCGAGATTTCTCCACCTTCAAAATTCTCACTGGCAGAGAGTATTTCTTAGGAAAATTAACTACTCTCCATCAGAGAAACAACAGCAAGATACTGAAGCTTGTCACATAGACAGTTTTCTTTTCTTTGGAGAGATTTCTTTGCTCTTTCAACTCAGGTTCGTAGGCCTAGTTGGAACACAGAAAGCCAATCTCCACATTGAAAAACCTACGTTCCCATATGTATTCCTTTGAAAAACGAAATCCATTTTCATCAGAAAACAATGTACGAGATGCTGAGCTTCTACAATACATGGTTCTCTTGGAGAGATAAATGTGTTGCTTCAACTCAGCTGAATTTGCCTCTTTGGAACAATGTGATCTCATGTGAACCTTGGAAAACGTCCGTCGCGGGAAGTAGTCCTTGCAAAACCGTACTCAATTTTCTCAGGAGACAATGGGCTAGATGCTCCTATTTCTGAAACAGACGGTTTTCTTTCAAGTTATGCATGTGTTTCTTTAAATTAGCTGGCTAGGCCTATTTTGAACAAAGAGATTTTATCTCCATATTGAGAAACTGAAGTTGCTCTAGGTATTTCATTGACAAACTACACTCAATCTGACAAGGAAACAATGTGTTAGATATTCCTTCTGGTAACATAGATGGTTTTCTTCGGAGAGAAACACGTGTTTGTTCAAATCAGCTGAAAAGGCCTCCATGATACAAAGGGAGCCTATCTCCATCCTGAAAAACCTAAGTTGCAAGAAGTATTCCTTTTAAATCTACTGACTACTCACATGGAAACAATATGCTAGATGCTGCAGCTTGTAGTTAGACGGTTTTCTTTGGAGAGACACATGTGTTTCTTCACCTCAGCTGAATTGACCTGTTTTGAACCAAGAGAGTCTACCTCCACCTTGAAAATCCTAACTTGCAGGAAGTATTTCTTTGAAAAAACTGGCAAAAGTCTCCCAGGGTGACAATGTTCTTATTCTCCAGGGTCAAACAGAGATGGTTTTCTTTCAGGAGATACATGTGTTCCTTTAAGTCATATAGAAAGGCCTATTTTGTAACAAAGAGCCCATATCCACATTGAATGACCTATGTTGCAGGAGGTATTCCTTTCCAAATCTATCTCGGTTCTCACAGGGAAGCAATGTGCTAGATGTTGCTGCTTGTAACATATAATGTTTCTTGGGAGAGATCCCTTTGTCTTCAACTCAGCTGAACAGGCCAACGTAGAAAAAAGGGAGCCTATCTCCACCGTGAGAAACCATGCTGCAGGAAGTATTCCAATCAAAAACAAACTTATCTCACAGGGAAACAATGTGCTACCATTCCTGCTTCCAACAGAGATGGTGTTCTTTCGAGAGGTATGTGTGTTTCTTGAAATCTGCGGAATAGGCCTATTGGAAACAAAGTGAGCCTATGTCTACATTGAAAGACCTAAACTGCCTGAAGTACTCCTTTCAAATAGTAACTCAGCTCTCTCACAGAATCAATGTGCTACATGCTGCAGCGTCTAATCTAGATGGTTTCCTTTTAGAGATACATGTGTTTCTTCAATTCACCTGATTGTGTGTATTGGGAACAAAGTGAGCCAACCCACCCTTGGAAAACGTAAGTTGCAGGAAGTCTTTCTTTGACAAACTTACTAAATTCTCACAGGGAAACAATGCCCGAATATTCCTGCTTCCAACAGAGATGGCTTTCTTTGGAGAGATATATGTGTTTCTTCAAATGTGCTGAATAGGCCTACTTGGAACAAAGTGTGCCTATCTCTACATTGAAAATCCTCAGTTGCCCGAAGTACTCCTTTCAAGTACTAACTCAGATCTCACAGAGAAACCATGTGCTACATGCTGCAGCTTCTAATCCCGATGGTTTCCTTTTAGAAATACATGTGTTTCTTCAATTCACATGAAGGTGTGTATTGGGAACAAAGTGAGTCAACCCAACCTTGGAAAACGTAAATTGCAGGAAGTATTCCCTTGCAAAACCTATTCAATTCGAAGTTGGAAACAATATGGGGGATGCTCCTTCTTCCACAGAGATGTTTTCTTTGAGAGACACACGTGTTTCTTCAAGTTAGCTGGACAGGCCTATTTGCTTACTGACTGTAACATATAAGATTTCTTTGGAGAGATACATGTGTTTCTTCAATGCAGCTGAAAAATGCCAATGTGGAAATAAGGGAGCCTCTCTCCACCATGAAGCACCCTGTTGCAGGAAGTATTCCATTTACAAACAAACACAATCTCCCAGGGAGACAATGTGCTATTACTCATGCTTCCAGCAGAGATGGTTTTTTTGGAGAAATATATGTGTTTCTTCAAATCTGCTGAACAGGCCTATTAGGAACAAAGAGAGCCTATGTCTACATTGAAAAAGCTAAATTGCCTGAAGTACTCCTTTCAAATATTAACTCAGCTGTCACAGGGAAACAATGAGCTGCACGGTGCAGCTTCTAACATAGATGGTTTCCTTTTAGAGGTACGTGTGTTTCTTCAACTCACCTGCCTGTGTCTATCTGGAAAAAAGTGAGCCTATAACAACCTTGAAAACCCTAAGCTGTAGGAAGTATTCCTATGCAAAGCCTTCTCAATTCTTACTGGGATACAATGTGGTGGATTCTCCTGCTTCTCACACAGATGTTTTCTGTCAAAAGACACATGTGTTTGTTCAAATTAGCCGGGGAGGCCTATTTGGAACAAACAACCCTTTGTTCCCCTTGCAAATTCTGAATGGTGGGAAGAAATTCTTTTAAAATACTCATTTTTAACAGGGAAGCAATGTGCTAGATGTTGAAGATTGTAACATAGATGGTTTTCTTTGCAGAGACACTGATGTTTTTACAACTTAGCTCACAGGCCTACGTGGAAGATAGAGAGCCTATCTCCCTTTGAAAAACGTAAGTTGCCCAAAGTATTCCTTTTAAAATGAAACTCAATTCTCTGAGGGAAAGAATGTGCTATATGCTCCTGATTCTGACTCAAGTGGTTTCTTTTGAGATACATGAGTTCCTTTAACTCTGCTGAAAGGGCCTATTTGGAACAAACAGCCTATCTCCACCTTGAATTTCAAAGATGCAGGAAGTACTGCTTTCAAAAACTTACTGGTTTTTACACGGGTAAACAATGAAGTACATGGCGAAGTTTGTAATCTAGTTGGTTTTCGTTTAGTGCTCCATGTGTTTCTTGAACTCATCTGAATAGGCCCATTTGGAACAAAGAGAGCCTACGTTCACTTTGAAAAATGTAATTTATAGGAAGTACTCCTATCAATAATTAACTCTCTTCTCAGAGGTATACTAGGTCCTAGATTCTATAGCTTGTATCACAGATAGTTTACTGTCAAGAGATAAATGTGTTTCTTCAACTTGCCTGAATAGGCCTATTTCAAAAAAAAGAGCTGATTTTCCCTTTGAAAAACCTAAGTCACAGGAAGTATTCCTTCAAAAACCAGCTCAATTATCGCAGTGAAACAAGCTCCTAGATGCTGCAGTTTTGAACATAGATGGTTTTCTTTGGACAGATACATGTCTTTGTTCACCTCAGCTGAATAGACCTATTTGTTACAAAGAGAGCCTCTCTCCACCTTGAAAAACCTAAGTTGCCAAAGTGTTCATTTTCTATGTACTGAATACTCAGAGGGAAACAATGTGCTACATGTTGCAGCTTCTAGCATTGATGGTTTTCTGGAGATATAAATCTGTTTCGTCACATCAGCTGAATGGTCTTATTTGAAAAAAGGTAAACTTATCTCAACCTTGAAACATACGTTGCTGGAAAGTAGGACGTTCAGGAACATACTCCACTGTCACAGGGAAATAATGTGCTAGAAGCTCCTGCTTCTACTACACATGATTTCCTTTCTAGAGATACATGTGTTTCTTCCAATTAGCTGAAAAGACCTAATTGAAAAAAGCGAGATTTCTCCACCTTCAAAATTCTCACTGGCAGAGAGTATTTCTTAGGAAAATTAACTACTCTCCATCAGAGAAACAACAGCAAGATACTGAAGCTTGTCACATAGACAGTTTTCTTTTCTTTGGAGAGATTTCTTTGCTCTTTCAACTCAGGTTCGTAGGCCTAGTTGGAACACAGAAAGCCAATCTCCACATTGAAAAACCTACGTTCCCATATGTATTCCTTTGAAAAACGAAATCCATTTTCATCAGAAAACAATGTACGAGATGCTGAGCTTCTACAATACATGGTTCTCTTGGAGAGATAAATGTGTTGCTTCAACTCAGCTGAATTTGCCTCTTTGGAACAATGTGATCTCATGTGAACCTTGGAAAACGTCCGTCGCGGGAAGTAGTCCTTGCAAAACCGTACTCAATTTTCTCAGGAGACAATGGGCTAGATGCTCCTATTTCTGAAACAGACGGTTTTCTTTCAAGTTATGCATGTGTTTCTTTAAATTAGCTGGCTAGGCCTATTTTGAACAAAGAGATTTTATCTCCATATTGAGAAACTGAAGTTGCTCTAGGTATTTCATTGACAAACTACACTCAATCTGACAAGGAAACAATGTGTTAGATATTCCTTCTGGTAACATAGATGGTTTTCTTCGGAGAGAAACACGTGTTTGTTCAAATCAGCTGAAAAGGCCTCCATGATACAAAGGGAGCCTATCTCCATCCTGAAAAACCTAAGTTGCAAGAAGTATTCCTTTTAAATCTACTGACTACTCACATGGAAACAATATGCTAGATGCTGCAGCTTGTAGTTAGACGGTTTTCTTTGGAGAGACACATGTGTTTCTTCACCTCAGCTGAATTGACCTGTTTTGAACCAAGAGAGTCTACCTCCACCTTGAAAATCCTAACTTGCAGGAAGTATTTCTTTGAAAAAACTGGCAAAAGTCTCCCAGGGTGACAATGTTCTTATTCTCCAGGGTCAAACAGAGATGGTTTTCTTTCAGGAGATACATGTGTTCCTTTAAGTCATATAGAAAGGCCTATTTTGTAACAAAGAGCCCATATCCACATTGAATGACCTATGTTGCAGGAGGTATTCCTTTCCAAATCTATCTCGGTTCTCACAGGGAAGCAATGTGCTAGATGTTGCTGCTTGTAACATATAATGTTTCTTGGGAGAGATCCCTTTGTCTTCAACTCAGCTGAACAGGCCAACGTAGAAAAAAGGGAGCCTATCTCCACCGTGAGAAACCATGCTGCAGGAAGTATTCCAATCAAAAACAAAGTTATCTCACAGGGAAACAATGTGCTACCATTCCTGCTTCCAACAGAGATGGTGTTCTTTCGAGAGGTATGTGTGTTTCTTGAAATCTGCGGAATAGGCCTATTGGAAACAAAGTGAGCCTATGTCTACATTGAAAGACCTAAACTGCCTGAAGTACTCCTTTCAAATAGTAACTCAGCTCTCTCACAGAATCAATGTGCTACATGCTGCAGCGTCTAATCTAGATGGTTTCCTTTTAGAGATACATGTGTTTCTTCAATTCACCTGATTGTGTGTATTGGGAACAAAGTGAGCCAACCCACCCTTGGAAAACGTAAGTTGCAGGAAGTCTTTCTTTGACAAACTTACTAAATTCTCACAGGGAAACAATGCCCGAATATTCCTGCTTCCAACAGAGATGGCTTTCTTTGGAGAGATATATGTGTTTCTTCAAATGTGCTGAATAGGCCTACTTGGAACAAAGTGTGCCTATCTCTACATTGAAAATCCTCAGTTGCCCGAAGTACTCCTTTCAAGTACTAACTCAGATCTCACAGAGAAACCATGTGCTACATGCTGCAGCTTCTAATCCCGATGGTTTCCTTTTAGAAATACATGTGTTTCTTCAATTCACATGAAGGTGTGTATTGGGAACAAAGTGAGTCAACCCAACCTTGGAAAACGTAAATTGCAGGAAGTATTCCCTTGCAAAACCTATTCAATTCGAAGTTGGAAACAATATGGGGGATGCTCCTTCTTCCACAGAGATGTTTTCTTTGAGAGACACACGTGTTTCTTCAAGTTAGCTGGACAGGCCTATTTGCTTACTGACTGTAACATATAAGATTTCTTTGGAGAGATACATGTGTTTCTTCAATGCAGCTGAAAAATGCCAATGTGGAAATAAGGGAGCCTCTCTCCACCATGAAGCACCCTGTTGCAGGAAGTATTCCATTTACAAACAAACACAATCTCCCAGGGAGACAATGTGCTATTACTCATGCTTCCAGCAGAGATGGTTTTTTTGGAGAAATATATGTGTTTCTTCAAATCTGCTGAACAGGCCTATTAGGAACAAAGAGAGCCTATGTCTACATTGAAAAAGCTAAATTGCCTGAAGTACTCCTTTCAAATATTAACTCAGCTGTCACAGGGAAACAATGAGCTGCACGGTGCAGCTTCTAACATAGATGGTTTCCTTTTAGAGGTACGTGTGTTTCTTCAACTCACCTGCCTGTGTCTATCTGGAAAAAAGTGAGCCTATAACAACCTTGAAAACCCTAAGCTGTAGGAAGTATTCCTATGCAAAGCCTTCTCAATTCTTACTGGGATACAATGTGGTGGATTCTCCTGCTTCTCACACAGATGTTTTCTGTCAAAAGACACATGTGTTTGTTCAAATTAGCCGGGGAGGCCTATTTGGAACAAACAACCCTTTGTTCCCCTTGCAAATTCTGAATGGTGGGAAGAAATTCTTTTAAAATACTCATTTTTAACAGGGAAGCAATGTGCTAGATGTTGAAGATTGTAACATAGATGGTTTTCTTTGCAGAGACACTGATGTTTTTACAACTTAGCTCACAGGCCTACGTGGAAGATAGAGAGCCTATCTCCCTTTGAAAAACGTAAGTTGCCCAAAGTATTCCTTTTAAAATGAAACTCAATTCTCTGAGGGAAAGAATGTGCTATATGCTCCTGATTCTGACTCAAGTGGTTTCTTTTGAGATACATGAGTTCCTTTAACTCTGCTGAAAGGGCCTATTTGGAACAAACAGCCTATCTCCACCTTGAATTTCAAAGATGCAGGAAGTACTGCTTTCAAAAACTTACTGGTTTTTACACGGGTAAACAATGAAGTACATGGCGAAGTTTGTAATCTAGTTGGTTTTCGTTTAGTGCTCCATGTGTTTCTTGAACTCATCTGAATAGGCCCATTTGGAACAAAGAGAGCCTACGTTCACTTTGCAAAATGTAATTTATAGGAAGTACTCCTATCAATAATTAACTCTCTTCTCAGAGGTATACTAGGTCCTAGATTCTATAGCTTGTATCACAGATAGTTTACTGTCAAGAGATAAATGTGTTTCTTCAACTTGCCTGAATAGGCCTATTTCAAAAAAAAGAGCTGATTTTCCCTTTGAAAAACCTAAGTCACAGGAAGTATTCCTTCAAAAACCAGCTCAATTATCGCAGTGAAACAAGCTCCTAGATGCTGCAGTTTTGAACATAGATGGTTTTCTTTGGACAGATACATGTCTTTGTTCACCTCAGCTGAATAGACCTATTTGTTACAAAGAGAGCCTCTCTCCACCTTGAAAAACCTAAGTTGCCAAAGTGTTCATTTTCTATGTACTGAATACTCAGAGGGAAACAATGTGCTACATGTTGCAGCTTCTAGCATTGATGGTTTTCTGGAGATATAAATCTGTTTCGTCACATCAGCTGAATGGTCTTATTTGAAAAAAGGTAAACTTATCTCAACCTTGAAACATACGTTGCTGGAAAGTAGGACGTTCAGGAACATACTCCACTGTCACAGGGAAATAATGTGCTAGAAGCTCCTGCTTCTACTACACATGATTTCCTTTCTAGAGATACATGTGTTTCTTCCAATTAGCTGAAAAGACCTAATTGAAAAAAGCGAGATTTCTCCACCTTCAAAATTCTCACTGGCAGAGAGTATTTCTTAGGAAAATTAACTACTCTCCATCAGAGAAACAACAGCAAGATACTGAAGCTTGTCACATAGACAGTTTTCTTTTCTTTGGAGAGATTTCTTTGCTCTTTCAACTCAGGTTCGTAGGCCTAGTTGGAACACAGAAAGCCAATCTCCACATTGAAAAACCTACGTTCCCATATGTATTCCTTTGAAAAACGAAATCCATTTTCATCAGAAAACAATGTACGAGATGCTGAGCTTCTACAATACATGGTTCTCTTGGAGAGATAAATGTGTTGCTTCAACTCAGCTGAATTTGCCTCTTTGGAACAATGTGATCTCATGTGAACCTTGGAAAACGTCCGTCGCGGGAAGTAGTCCTTTCAAAACCGTACTCAATTTTCTCAGGAGACAATGGGCTAGATGCTCCTATTTCTGAAACAGACGGTTTTCTTTCAAGTTATGCATGTGTTTCTTTAAATTAGCTGGCTAGGCCTATTTTGAACAAAGAGATTTTATCTCCATATTGAGAAACTGAAGTTGCTCTAGGTATTTCATTGACAAACTACACTCAATCTGACAAGGAAACAATGTGTTAGATATTCCTTCTGGTAACATAGATGGTTTTCTTCGGAGAGAAACACGTGTTTGTTCAAATCAGCTGAAAAGGCCTCCATGATACAAAGGGAGCCTATCTCCATCCTGAAAAACCTAAGTTGCAAGAAGTATTCCTTTTAAATCTACTGACTACTCACATGGAAACAATATGCTAGATGCTGCAGCTTGTAGTTAGACGGTTTTCTTTGGAGAGACACATGTGTTTCTTCACCTCAGCTGAATTGACCTGTTTTGAACCAAGAGAGTCTACCTCCACCTTGAAAATCCTAACTTGCAGGAAGTATTTCTTTGAAAAAACTGGCAAAAGTCTCCCAGGGTGACAATGTTCTTATTCTCCAGGGTCAAACAGAGATGGTTTTCTTTCAGGAGATACATGTGTTCCTTTAAGTCATATAGAAAGGCCTATTTTGTAACAAAGAGCCCATATCCACATTGAATGACCTATGTTGCAGGAGGTATTCCTTTCCAAATCTGTCTCGGTTCTCACAGGGAAGCAATGTGCTAGATGTTGCTGCTTGTAACATATAATGTTTCTTGGGAGAGATCCCTTTGTCTTCAACTCAGCTGAACAGGCCAACGTAGAAAAAAGGGAGCCTATCTCCACCGTGAGAAACCATGCTGCAGGAAGTATTCCAATCAAAAACAAACTTATCTCACGGGGAAACAATGTGCTACCATTCCTGCTTCCAACAGAGATGGTGTTCTTTCGAGAGGTATGTGTGTTTCTTGAAATCTGCGGAATAGGCCTATTGGAAACAAAGTGAGCCTATGTCTACATTGAAAGACCTAAACTGCCTGAAGTACTCCTTTCAAATAGTAACTCAGCTCTCTCACAGAATCAATGTGCTACATGCTGCAGCGTCTAATCTAGATGGTTTCCTTTTAGAGATACATGTGTTTCTTCAATTCACCTGATTGTGTGTATTGGGAACAAAGTGAGCCAACCCACCCTTGGAAAACGTAAGTTGCAGGAAGTCTTTCTTTGACAAACTTACTAAATTCTCACAGGGAAACAATGCCCGAATATTCCTGCTTCCAACAGAGATGGCTTTCTTTGGAGAGATATATGTGTTTCTTCAAATGTGCTGAATAGGCCTACTTGGAACAAAGTGTGCCTATCTCTACATTGAAAATCCTCAGTTGCCCGAAGTACTCCTTTCAAGTACTAACTCAGATCTCACAGAGAAACCATGTGCTACATGCTGCAGCTTCTAATCCCGATGGTTTCCTTTTAGAAATACATGTGTTTCTTCAATTCACATGAAGGTGTGTATTGGGAACAAAGTGAGTCAACCCAACCTTGGAAAACGTAAATTGCAGGAAGTATTCCCTTGCAAAACCTATTCAATTCGAAGTTGGAAACAATATGGGGGATGCTCCTTCTTCCACAGAGATGTTTTCTTTGAGAGACACACGTGTTTCTTCAAGTTAGCTGGACAGGCCTATTTGCTTACTGACTGTAACATATAAGATTTCTTTGGAGAGATACATGTGTTTCTTCAATGCAGCTGAAAAATGCCAATGTGGAAATAAGGGAGCCTCTCTCCACCATGAAGCACCCTGTTGCAGGAAGTATTCCATTTACAAACAAACACAATCTCCCAGGGAGACAATGTGCTATTACTCATGCTTCCAGCAGAGATGGTTTTTTTGGAGAAATATATGTGTTTCTTCAAATCTGCTGAACAGGCCTATTAGGAACAAAGAGAGCCTATGTCTACATTGAAAAAGCTAAATTGCCTGAAGTACTCCTTTCAAATATTAACTCAGCTGTCACAGGGAAACAATGAGCTGCACGGTGCAGCTTGTAACATAGATGGTTTCCTTTTAGAGGTACGTGTGTTTCTTCAACTCACCTGCCTGTGTCTATCTGGAAAAAAGTGAGCCTATAACAACCTTGAAAACCCTAAGCTGTAGGAAGTATTCCTATGCAAAGCCTTCTCAATTCTTACTGGGATACAATGTGGTGGATTCTCCTGCTTCTCACACAGATGTTTTCTGTCAAAAGACACATGTGTTTGTTCAAATTAGCCGGGGAGGCCTATTTGGAACAAACAACCCTTTGTTCCCCTTGCAAATTCTGAATGGTGGGAAGAAATTCTTTTAAAATACTCATTTTTAACAGGGAAGCAATGTGCTAGATGTTGAAGATTGTAACATAGATAGTTTTCTTTGCAGAGACACTGATGTTTTTACAACTTAGCTCACAGGCCTACGTGGAAGATAGAGAGCCTATCTCCCTTTGAAAAACGTAAGTTGCCCAAAGTATTCCTTTTAAAATGAAACTCAATTCTCTGAGGGAAAGAATGTGCTATATGCTCCTGATTCTGACTCAAGTGGTTTCTTTTGAGATACATGAGTTCCTTTAACTCTGCTGAAAGGGCCTATTTGGAACAAACAGCCTATCTCCACCTTGAATTTCAAAGATGCAGGAAGTACTGCTTTCAAAAACTTACTGGTTTTTACACGGGTAAACAATGAAGTACATGGCGAAGTTTGTAATCTAGTTGGTTTTCGTTTAGTGCTCCATGTGTTTCTTGAACTCATCTGAATAGGCCCATTTGGAACAAAGAGAGCCTACGTTCACTTTGAAAAATGTAATTTATAGGAAGTACTCCTATCAATAATTAACTCTCTTCTCAGAGGTATACTAGGTCCTAGATTCTATAGCTTGTATCACAGATAGTTTACTGTCAAGAGATAAATGTGTTTCTTCAACTTGCCTGAATAGGCCTATTTCAAAAAAAAGAGCTGATTTTCCCTTTGAAAAACCTAAGTCACAGGAAGTATTCCTTCAAAAACCAGCTCAATTCTCGCAGTGAAACAAGCTCCTAGATGCTGCAGTTTTGAACATAGATGGTTTTCTTTGGACAGATACATGTCTTTGTTCACCTCAGCTGAATAGACCTATTTGTTACAAAGAGAGCCTCTCTCCACCTTGAAAAACCTAAGTTGCCAAAGTGTTCATTTTCTATGTACTGAATACTCAGAGGGAAACAATGTGCTACATGTTGCAGCTTCTAGCATTGATGGTTTTCTGGAGATATAAATCTGTTTCGTCACATCAGCTGAATGGTCTTATTTGAAAAAAGGTAAACTTATCTCAACCTTGAAACATACGTTGCTGGAAAGTAGGACGTTCAGGAACATACTCCACTGTCACAGGGAAATAATGTGCTAGAAGCTCCTGCTTCTACTACACATGATTTCCTTTCTAGAGATACATGTGTTTCTTCCAATTAGCTGAAAAGACCTAATTGAAAAAAGCGAGATTTCTCCACCTTCAAAATTCTCACTGGCAGAGAGTATTTCTTAGGAAAATTAACTACTCTCCATCAGAGAAACAACAGCAAGATACTGAAGCTTGTCACATAGACAGTTTTCTTTTCTTTGGAGAGATTTCTTTGCTCTTTCAACTCAGGTTCGTAGGCCTAGTTGGAACACAGAAAGCCAATCTCCACATTGAAAAACCTACGTTCCCATATGTATTCCTTTGAAAAACGAAATCCATTTTCATCAGAAAACAATGTACGAGATGCTGAGCTTCTACAATACATGGTTCTCTTGGAGAGATAAATGTGTTGCTTCAACTCAGCTGAATTTGCCTCTTTGGAACAATGTGATCTCATGTGAACCTTGGAAAACGTCCGTCGCGGGAAGTAGTCCTTTCAAAACCGTACTCAATTTTCTCAGGAGACAATGGGCTAGATGCTCCTATTTCTGAAACAGACGGTTTTCTTTCAAGTTATGCATGTGTTTCTTTAAATTAGCTGGCTAGGCCTATTTTGAACAAAGAGATTTTATCTCCATATTGAGAAACTGAAGTTGCTCTAGGTATTTCATTGACAAACTACACTCAATCTGACAAGGAAACAATGTGTTAGATATTCCTTCTGGTAACATAGATGGTTTTCTTCGGAGAGAAACACGTGTTTGTTCAAATCAGCTGAAAAGGCCTCCATGATACAAAGGGAGCCTATCTCCATCCTGAAAAACCTAAGTTGCAAGAAGTATTCCTTTTAAATCTACTGACTACTCACATGGAAACAATATGCTAGATGCTGCAGCTTGTAGTTAGACGGTTTTCTTTGGAGAGACACATGTGTTTCTTCACCTCAGCTGAATTGACCTGTTTTGAACCAAGAGAGTCTACCTCCACCTTGAAAATCCTAACTTGCAGGAAGTATTTCTTTGAAAAAACTGGCAAAAGTCTCCCAGGGTGACAATGTTCTTATTCTCCAGGGTCAAACAGAGATGGTTTTCTTTCAGGAGATACATGTGTTCCTTTAAGTCATATAGAAAGGCCTATTTTGTAACAAAGAGCCCATATCCACATTGAATGACCTATGTTGCAGGAGGTATTCCTTTCCAAATCTATCTCGGTTCTCACAGGGAAGCAATGTGCTAGATGTTGCTGCTTGTAACATATAATGTTTCTTGGGAGAGATCCCTTTGTCTTCAACTCAGCTGAACAGGCCAACGTAGAAAAAAGGGAGCCTATCTCCACCGTGAGAAACCATGCTGCAGGAAGTATTCCAATCAAAAACAAAGTTATCTCACAGGGAAACAATGTGCTACCATTCCTGCTTCCAACAGAGATGGTGTTCTTTCGAGAGGTATGTGTGTTTCTTGAAATCTGCGGAATAGGCCTATTGGAAACAAAGTGAGCCTATGTCTACATTGAAAGACCTAAACTGCCTGAAGTACTCCTTTCAAATAGTAACTCAGCTCTCTCACAGAATCAATGTGCTACATGCTGCAGCGTCTAATCTAGATGGTTTCCTTTTAGAGATACATGTGTTTCTTCAATTCACCTGATTGTGTGTATTGGGAACAAAGTGAGCCAACCCACCCTTGGAAAACGTAAGTTGCAGGAAGTCTTTCTTTGACAAACTTACTAAATTCTCACAGGGAAACAATGCCCGAATATTCCTGCTTCCAACAGAGATGGCTTTCTTTGGAGAGATATATGTGTTTCTTCAAATGTGCTGAATAGGCCTACTTGGAACAAAGTGTGCCTATCTCTACATTGAAAATCCTCAGTTGCCCGAAGTACTCCTTTCAAGTACTAACTCAGATCTCACAGAGAAACCATGTGCTACATGCTGCAGCTTCTAATCCCGATGGTTTCCTTTTAGAAATACATGTGTTTCTTCAATTCACATGAAGGTGTGTATTGGGAACAAAGTGAGTCAACCCAACCTTGGAAAACGTAAATTGCAGGAAGTATTCCCTTGCAAAACCTATTCAATTCGAAGTTGGAAACAATATGGGGGATGCTCCTTCTTCCACAGAGATGTTTTCTTTGAGAGACACACGTGTTTCTTCAAGTTAGCTGGACAGGCCTATTTGCTTACTGACTGTAACATATAAGATTTCTTTGGAGAGATACATGTGTTTCTTCAATGCAGCTGAAAAATGCCAATGTGGAAATAAGGGAGCCTCTCTCCACCATGAAGCACCCTGTTGCAGGAAGTATTCCATTTACAAACAAACACAATCTCCCAGGGAGACAATGTGCTATTACTCATGCTTCCAGCAGAGATGGTTTTTTTGGAGAAATATATGTGTTTCTTCAAATCTGCTGAACAGGCCTATTAGGAACAAAGAGAGCCTATGTCTACATTGAAAAAGCTAAATTGCCTGAAGTACTCCTTTCAAATATTAACTCAGCTGTCACAGGGAAACAATGAGCTGCACGGTGCAGCTTCTAACATAGATGGTTTCCTTTTAGAGGTACGTGTGTTTCTTCAACTCACCTGCCTGTGTCTATCTGGAAAAAAGTGAGCCTATAACAACCTTGAAAACCCTAAGCTGTAGGAAGTATTCCTATGCAAAGCCTTCTCAATTCTTACTGGGATACAATGTGGTGGATTCTCCTGCTTCTCACACAGATGTTTTCTGTCAAAAGACACATGTGTTTGTTCAAATTAGCCGGGGAGGCCTATTTGGAACAAACAACCCTTTGTTCCCCTTGCAAATTCTGAATGGTGGGAAGAAATTCTTTTAAAATACTCATTTTTAACAGGGAAGCAATGTGCTAGATGTTGAAGATTGTAACATAGATAGTTTTCTTTGCAGAGACACTGATGTTTTTACAACTTAGCTCACAGGCCTACGTGGAAGATAGAGAGCCTATCTCCCTTTGAAAAACGTAAGTTGCCCAAAGTATTCCTTTTAAAATGAAACTCAATTCTCTGAGGGAAAGAATGTGCTATATGCTCCTGATTCTGACTCAAGTGGTTTCTTTTGAGATACATGAGTTCCTTTAACTCTGCTGAAAGGGCCTATTTGGAACAAACAGCCTATCTCCACCTTGAATTTCAAAGATGCAGGAAGTACTGCTTTCAAAAACTTACTGGTTTTTACACGGGTAAACAATGAAGTACATGGCGAAGTTTGTAATCTAGTTGGTTTTCGTTTAGTGCTCCATGTGTTTCTTGAACTCATCTGAATAGGCCCATTTGGAACAAAGAGAGCCTACGTTCACTTTGAAAAATGTAATTTATAGGAAGTACTCCTATCAATAATTAACTCTCTTCTCAGAGGTATACTAGGTCCTAGATTCTATAGCTTGTATCACAGATAGTTTACTGTCAAGAGATAAATGTGTTTCTTCAACTTGCCTGAATAGGCCTATTTCAAAAAAAAGAGCTGATTTTCCCTTTGAAAAACCTAAGTCACAGGAAGTATTCCTTCAAAAACCAGCTCAATTCTCGCAGTGAAACAAGCTCCTAGATGCTGCAGTTTTGAACATAGATGGTTTTCTTTGGACAGATACATGTCTTTGTTCACCTCAGCTGAATAGACCTATTTGTTACAAAGAGAGCCTCTCTCCACCTTGAAAAACCTAAGTTGCCAAAGTGTTCATTTTCTATGTACTGAATACTCAGAGGGAAACAATGTGCTACATGTTGCAGCTTCTAGCATTGATGGTTTTCTGGAGATATAAATCTGTTTCGTCACATCAGCTGAATGGTCTTATTTGAAAAAAGGTAAACTTATCTCAACCTTGAAACATACGTTGCTGGAAAGTAGGACGTTCAGGAACATACTCCACTGTCACAGGGAAATAATGTGCTAGAAGCTCCTGCTTCTACTACACATGATTTCCTTTCTAGAGATACATGTGTTTCTTCCAATTAGCTGAAAAGACCTAATTGAAAAAAGCGAGATTTCTCCACCTTCAAAATTCTCACTGGCAGAGAGTATTTCTTAGGAAAATTAACTACTCTCCATCAGAGAAACAACAGCAAGATACTGAAGCTTGTCACATAGACAGTTTTCTTTTCTTTGGAGAGATTTCTTTGCTCTTTCAACTCAGGTTCGTAGGCCTAGTTGGAACACAGAAAGCCAATCTCCACATTGAAAAACCTACGTTCCCATATGTATTCCTTTGAAAAACGAAATCCATTTTCATCAGAAAACAATGTACGAGATGCTGAGCTTCTACAATACATGGTTCTCTTGGAGAGATAAATGTGTTGCTTCAACTCAGCTGAATTTGCCTCTTTGGAACAATGTGATCTCATGTGAACCTTGGAAAACGTCCGTCGCGGGAAGTAGTCCTTGCAAAACCGTACTCAATTTTCTCAGGAGACAATGGGCTAGATGCTCCTATTTCTGAAACAGACGGTTTTCTTTCAAGTTATGCATGTGTTTCTTTAAATTAGCTGGCTAGGCCTATTTTGAACAAAGAGATTTTATCTCCATATTGAGAAACTGAAGTTGCTCTAGGTATTTCATTGACAAACTACACTCAATCTGACAAGGAAACAATGTGTTAGATATTCCTTCTGGTAACATAGATGGTTTTCTTCGGAGAGAAACACGTGTTTGTTCAAATCAGCTGAAAAGGCCTCCATGATACAAAGGGAGCCTATCTCCATCCTGAAAAACCTAAGTTGCAAGAAGTATTCCTTTTAAATCTACTGACTACTCACATGGAAACAATATGCTAGATGCTGCAGCTTGTAGTTAGACGGTTTTCTTTGGAGAGACACATGTGTTTCTTCACCTCAGCTGAATTGACCTGTTTTGAACCAAGAGAGTCTACCTCCACCTTGAAAATCCTAACTTGCAGGAAGTATTTCTTTGAAAAAACTGGCAAAAGTCTCCCAGGGTGACAATGTTCTTATTCTCCAGGGTCAAACAGAGATGGTTTTCTTTCAGGAGATACATGTGTTCCTTTAAGTCATATAGAAAGGCCTATTTTGTAACAAAGAGCCCATATCCACATTGAATGACCTATGTTGCAGGAGGTATTCCTTTCCAAATCTATCTCGGTTCTCACAGGGAAGCAATGTGCTAGATGTTGCTGCTTGTAACATATAATGTTTCTTGGGAGAGATCCCTTTGTCTTCAACTCAGCTGAACAGGCCAACGTAGAAAAAAGGGAGCCTATCTCCACCGTGAGAAACCATGCTGCAGGAAGTATTCCAATCAAAAACAAACTTATCTCACAGGGAAACAATGTGCTACCATTCCTGCTTCCAACAGAGATGGTGTTCTTTCGAGAGGTATGTGTGTTTCTTGAAATCTGCGGAATAGGCCTATTGGAAACAAAGTGAGCCTATGTCTACATTGAAAGACCTAAACTGCCTGAAGTACTCCTTTCAAATAGTAACTCAGCTCTCTCACAGAATCAATGTGCTACATGCTGCAGCGTCTAATCTAGATGGTTTCCTTTTAGAGATACATGTGTTTCTTCAATTCACCTGATTGTGTGTATTGGGAACAAAGTGAGCCAACCCACCCTTGGAAAACGTAAGTTGCAGGAAGTCTTTCTTTGACAAACTTACTAAATTCTCACAGGGAAACAATGCCCGAATATTCCTGCTTCCAACAGAGATGGCTTTCTTTGGAGAGATATATGTGTTTCTTCAAATGTGCTGAATAGGCCTACTTGGAACAAAGTGTGCCTATCTCTACATTGAAAATCCTCAGTTGCCCGAAGTACTCCTTTCAAGTACTAACTCAGATCTCACAGAGAAACCATGTGCTACATGCTGCAGCTTCTAATCCCGATGGTTTCCTTTTAGAAATACATGTGTTTCTTCAATTCACATGAAGGTGTGTATTGGGAACAAAGTGAGTCAACCCAACCTTCGAAAACGTAAATTGCAGGAAGTATTCCCTTGCAAAACCTATTCAATTCGAAGTTGGAAACAATATGGGGGATGCTCCTTCTTCCACAGAGATGTTTTCTTTGAGAGACACACGTGTTTCTTCAAGTTAGCTGGACAGGCCTATTTGCTTACTGACTGTAACATATAAGATTTCTTTGGAGAGATACATGTGTTTCTTCAATGCAGCTGAAAAATGCCAATGTGGAAATAAGGGAGCCTCTCTCCACCATGAAGCACCCTGTTGCAGGAAGTATTCCATTTACAAACAAACACAATCTCCCAGGGAGACAATGTGCTATTACTCATGCTTCCAGCAGAGATGGTTTTTTTGGAGAAATATATGTGTTTCTTCAAATCTGCTGAACAGGCCTATTAGGAACAAAGAGAGCCTATGTCTACATTGAAAAAGCTAAATTGCCTGAAGTACTCCTTTCAAATATTAACTCAGCTGTCACAGGGAAACAATGAGCTGCACGGTGCAGCTTCTAACATAGATGGTTTCCTTTTAGAGGTACGTGTGTTTCTTCAACTCACCTGCCTGTGTCTATCTGGAAAAAAGTGAGCCTATAACAACCTTGAAAACCCTAAGCTGTAGGAAGTATTCCTATGCAAAGCCTTCTCAATTCTTACTGGGATACAATGTGGTGGATTCTCCTGCTTCTCACACAGATGTTTTCTGTCAAAAGACACATGTGTTTGTTCAAATTAGCCGGGGAGGCCTATTTGGAACAAACAACCCTTTGTTCCCCTTGCAAATTCTGAATGGTGGGAAGAAATTCTTTTAAAATACTCATTTTTAACAGGGAAGCAATGTGCTAGATGTTGAAGATTGTAACATAGATGGTTTTCTTTGCAGAGACACTGATGTTTTTACAACTTAGCTCACAGGCCTACGTGGAAGATAGAGAGCCTATCTCCCTTTGAAAAACGTAAGTTGCCCAAAGTATTCCTTTTAAAATGAAACTCAATTCTCTGAGGGAAAGAATGTGCTATATGCTCCTGATTCTGACTCAAGTGGTTTCTTTTGAGATACATGAGTTCCTTTAACTCTGCTGAAAGGGCCTATTTGGAACAAACAGCCTATCTCCACCTTGAATTTCAAAGATGCAGGAAGTACTGCTTTCAAAAACTTACTGGTTTTTACACGGGTAAACAATGAAGTACATGGCGAAGTTTGTAATCTAGTTGGTTTTCGTTTAGTGCTCCATGTGTTTCTTGAACTCATCTGAATAGGCCCATTTGGAACAAAGAGAGCCTACGTTCACTTTGCAAAATGTAATTTATAGGAAGTACTCCTATCAATAATTAACTCTCTTCTCAGAGGTATACTAGGTCCTAGATTCTATAGCTTGTATCACAGATAGTTTACTGTCAAGAGATAAATGTGTTTCTTCAACTTGCCTGAATAGGCCTATTTCAAAAAAAAGAGCTGATTTTCCCTTTGAAAAACCTAAGTCACAGGAAGTATTCCTTCAAAAACCAGCTCAATTATCGCAGTGAAACAAGCTCCTAGATGCTGCAGTTTTGAACATAGATGGTTTTCTTTGGACAGATACATGTCTTTGTTCACCTCAGCTGAATAGACCTATTTGTTACAAAGAGAGCCTCTCTCCACCTTGAAAAACCTAAGTTGCCAAAGTGTTCATTTTCTATGTACTGAATACTCAGAGGGAAACAATGTGCTACATGTTGCAGCTTCTAGCATTGATGGTTTTCTGGAGATATAAATCTGTTTCGTCACATCAGCTGAATGGTCTTATTTGAAAAAAGGTAAACTTATCTCAACCTTGAAACATACGTTGCTGGAAAGTAGGACGTTCAGGAACATACTCCACTGTCACAGGGAAATAATGTGCTAGAAGCTCCTGCTTCTACTACAGATGATTTCCTTTCTAGAGATACATGTGTTTCTTCCAATTAGCTGAAAAGACCTAATTGAAAAAAGCGAGATTTCTCCATCTTCAAAATTCTCACTGGCAGAGAGTATTTCTTAGGAAAATTAACTACTCTCCATCAGAGAAACAACAGCAAGATACTGAAGCTTGTCACATAGACAGTTTTCTTTTCTTTGGAGAGATTTCTTTGCTCTTTCAACTCAGGTTCGTAGGCCTAGTTGGAACACAGAAAGCCAATCTCCACATTGAAAAACCTACGTTCCCATATGTATTCCTTTGAAAAACGAAATCCATTTTCATCAGAAAACAATGTACGAGATGCTGAGCTTCTACAATACATGGTTCTCTTGGAGAGATAAATGTGTTGCTTCAACTCAGCTGAATTTGCCTCTTTGGAACAATGTGATCTCATGTGAACCTTGGAAAACGTCCGTCGCGGGAAGTAGTCCTTGCAAAACCGTACTCAATTTTCTCAGGAGACAATGGGCTAGATGCTCCTATTTCTGAAACAGACGGTTTTCTTTCAAGTTATGCATGTGTTTCTTTAAATTAGCTGGCTAGGCCTATTTTGAACAAAGAGATTTTATCTCCATATTGAGAAACTGAAGTTGCTCTAGGTATTTCATTGACAAACTACACTCAATCTGACAAGGAAACAATGTGTTAGATATTCCTTCTGGTAACATAGATGGTTTTCTTCGGAGAGAAACACGTGTTTGTTCAAATCAGCTGAAAAGGCCTCCATGATACAAAGGGAGCCTATCTCCATCCTGAAAAACCTAAGTTGCAAGAAGTATTCCTTTTAAATCTACTGACTACTCACATGGAAACAATATGCTAGATGCTGCAGCTTGTAGTTAGACGGTTTTCTTTGGAGAGACACATGTGTTTCTTCACCTCAGCTGAATTGACCTGTTTTGAACCAAGAGAGTCTACCTCCACCTTGAAAATCCTAACTTGCAGGAAGTATTTCTTTGAAAAAACTGGCAAAAGTCTCCCAGGGTGACAATGTTCTTATTCTCCAGGGTCAAACAGAGATGGTTTTCTTTCAGGAGATACATGTGTTCCTTTAAGTCATATAGAAAGGCCTATTTTGTAACAAAGAGCCCATATCCACATTGAATGACCTATGTTGCAGGAGGTATTCCTTTCCAAATCTGTCTCGGTTCTCACAGGGAAGCAATGTGCTAGATGTTGCTGCTTGTAACATATAATGTTTCTTGGGAGAGATCCCTTTGTCTTCAACTCAGCTGAACAGGCCAACGTAGAAAAAAGGGAGCCTATCTCCACCGTGAGAAACCATGCTGCAGGAAGTATTCCAATCAAAAACAAACTTATCTCACGGGGAAACAATGTGCTACCATTCCTGCTTCCAACAGAGATGGTGTTCTTTCGAGAGGTATGTGTGTTTCTTGAAATCTGCGGAATAGGCCTATTGGAAACAAAGTGAGCCTATGTCTACATTGAAAGACCTAAACTGCCTGAAGTACTCCTTTCAAATAGTAACTCAGCTCTCTCACAGAATCAATGTGCTACATGCTGCAGCGTCTAATCTAGATGGTTTCCTTTTAGAGATACATGTGTTTCTTCAATTCACCTGATTGTGTGTATTGGGAACAAAGTGAGCCAACCCACCCTTGGAAAACGTAAGTTGCAGGAAGTCTTTCTTTGACAAACTTACTAAATTCTCACAGGGAAACAATGCCCGAATATTCCTGCTTCCAACAGAGATGGCTTTCTTTGGAGAGATATATGTGTTTCTTCAAATGTGCTGAATAGGCCTACTTGGAACAAAGTGTGCCTATCTCTACATTGAAAATCCTCAGTTGCCCGAAGTACTCCTTTCAAGTACTAACTCAGATCTCACAGAGAAACCATGTGCTACATGCTGCAGCTTCTAATCCCGATGGTTTCCTTTTAGAAATACATGTGTTTCTTCAATTCACATGAAGGTGTGTATTGGGAACAAAGTGAGTCAACCCAACCTTGGAAAACGTAAATTGCAGGAAGTATTCCCTTGCAAAACCTATTCAATTCGAAGTTGGAAACAATATGGGGGATGCTCCTTCTTCCACAGAGATGTTTTCTTTGAGAGACACACGTGTTTCTTCAAGTTAGCTGGACAGGCCTATTTGCTTACTGACTGTAACATATAAGATTTCTTTGGAGAGATACATGTGTTTCTTCAATGCAGCTGAAAAATGCCAATGTGGAAATAAGGGAGCCTCTCTCCACCATGAAGCACCCTGTTGCAGGAAGTATTCCATTTACAAACAAACACAATCTCCCAGGGAGACAATGTGCTATTACTCATGCTTCCAGCAGAGATGGTTTTTTTGGAGAAATATATGTGTTTCTTCAAATCTGCTGAACAGGCCTATTAGGAACAAAGAGAGCCTATGTCTACATTGAAAAAGCTAAATTGCCTGAAGTACTCCTTTCAAATATTAACTCAGCTGTCACAGGGAAACAATGAGCTGCACGGTGCAGCTTCTAACATAGATGGTTTCCTTTTAGAGGTACGTGTGTTTCTTCAACTCACCTGCCTGTGTCTATCTGGAAAAAAGTGAGCCTATAACAACCTTGAAAACCCTAAGCTGTAGGAAGTATTCCTATGCAAAGCCTTCTCAATTCTTACTGGGATACAATGTGGTGGATTCTCCTGCTTCTCACACAGATGTTTTCTGTCAAAAGACACATGTGTTTGTTCAAATTAGCCGGGGAGGCCTATTTGGAACAAACAACCCTTTGTTCCCCTTGCAAATTCTGAATGGTGGGAAGAAATTCTTTTAAAATACTCATTTTTAACAGGGAAGCAATGTGCTAGATGTTGAAGATTGTAACATAGATGGTTTTCTTTGCAGAGACACTGATGTTTTTACAACTTAGCTCACAGGCCTACGTGGAAGATAGAGAGCCTATCTCCCTTTGAAAAACGTAAGTTGCCCAAAGTATTCCTTTTAAAATGAAACTCAATTCTCTGAGGGAAAGAATGTGCTATATGCTCCTGATTCTGACTCAAGTGGTTTCTTTTGAGATACATGAGTTCCTTTAACTCTGCTGAAAGGGCCTATTTGGAACAAACAGCCTATCTCCACCTTGAATTTCAAAGATGCAGGAAGTACTGCTTTCAAAAACTTACTGGTTTTTACACGGGTAAACAATGAAGTACATGGCGAAGTTTGTAATCTAGTTGGTTTTCGTTTAGTGCTCCATGTGTTTCTTGAACTCATCTGAATAGGCCCATTTGGAACAAAGAGAGCCTACGTTCACTTTGCAAAATGTAATTTATAGGAAGTACTCCTATCAATAATTAACTCTCTTCTCAGAGGTATACTAGGTCCTAGATTCTATAGCTTGTATCACAGATAGTTTACTGTCAAGAGATAAATGTGTTTCTTCAACTTGCCTGAATAGGCCTATTTCAAAAAAAAGAGCTGATTTTCCCTTTGAAAAACCTAAGTCACAGGAAGTATTCCTTCAAAAACCAGCTCAATTATCGCAGTGAAACAAGCTCCTAGATGCTGCAGTTTTGAACATAGATGGTTTTCTTTGGACAGATACATGTCTTTGTTCACCTCAGCTGAATAGACCTATTTGTTACAAAGAGAGCCTCTCTCCACCTTGAAAAACCTAAGTTGCCAAAGTGTTCATTTTCTATGTACTGAATACTCAGAGGGAAACAATGTGCTACATGTTGCAGCTTCTAGCATTGATGGTTTTCTGGAGATATAAATCTGTTTCGTCACATCAGCTGAATGGTCTTATTTGAAAAAAGGTAAACTTATCTCAACCTTGAAACATACGTTGCTGGAAAGTAGGACGTTCAGGAACATACTCCACTGTCACAGGGAAATAATGTGCTAGAAGCTCCTGCTTCTACTACACATGATTTCCTTTCTAGAGATACATGTGTTTCTTCCAATTAGCTGAAAAGACCTAATTGAAAAAAGCGAGATTTCTCCACCTTCAAAATTCTCACTGGCAGAGAGTATTTCTTAGGAAAATTAACTACTCTCCATCAGAGAAACAACAGCAAGATACTGAAGCTTGTCACATAGACAGTTTTCTTTTCTTTGGAGAGATTTCTTTGCTCTTTCAACTCAGGTTCGTAGGCCTAGTTGGAACACAGAAAGCCAATCTCCACATTGAAAAACCTACGTTCCCATATGTATTCCTTTGAAAAACGAAATCCATTTTCATCAGAAAACAATGTACGAGATGCTGAGCTTCTACAATACATGGTTCTCTTGGAGAGATAAATGTGTTGCTTCAACTCAGCTGAATTTGCCTCTTTGGAACAATGTGATCTCATGTGAACCTTGGAAAACGTCCGTCGCGGGAAGTAGTCCTTGCAAAACCGTACTCAATTTTCTCAGGAGACAATGGGCTAGATGCTCCTATTTCTGAAACAGACGGTTTTCTTTCAAGTTATGCATGTGTTTCTTT
This sequence comes from Castor canadensis, assembly GCF_047511655.1. Lineage (NCBI taxonomy): Eukaryota > Metazoa > Chordata > Mammalia > Rodentia > Castoridae > Castor > Castor canadensis. The sequence goes on along the minus strand of NC_133402.1, from coordinate 28,302,020 downwards.
AAATTAGCTGGCTAGGCCTATTTTGAACAAAGAGATTTTATCTCCATATTGAGAAACTGAAGTTGCTCTAGGTATTTCATTGACAAACTACACTCAATCTGACAAGGAAACAATGTGTTAGATATTCCTTCTGGTAACATAGATGGTTTTCTTCGGAGAGAAACACGTGTTTGTTCAAATCAGCTGAAAAGGCCTCCATGATACAAAGGGAGCCTATCTCCATCCTGAAAAACCTAAGTTGCAAGAAGTATTCCTTTTAAATCTACTGACTACTCACATGGAAACAATATGCTAGATGCTGCAGCTTGTAGTTAGACGGTTTTCTTTGGAGAGACACATGTGTTTCTTCACCTCAGCTGAATTGACCTGTTTTGAACCAAGAGAGTCTACCTCCACCTTGAAAATCCTAACTTGCAGGAAGTATTTCTTTGAAAAAACTGGCAAAAGTCTCCCAGGGTGACAATGTTCTTATTCTCCAGGGTCAAACAGAGATGGTTTTCTTTCAGGAGATACATGTGTTCCTTTAAGTCATATAGAAAGGCCTATTTTGTAACAAAGAGCCCATATCCACATTGAATGACCTATGTTGCAGGAGGTATTCCTTTCCAAATCTATCTCGGTTCTCACAGGGAAGCAATGTGCTAGATGTTGCTGCTTGTAACATATAATGTTTCTTGGGAGAGATCCCTTTGTCTTCAACTCAGCTGAACAGGCCAACGTAGAAAAAAGGGAGCCTATCTCCACCGTGAGAAACCATGCTGCAGGAAGTATTCCAATCAAAAACAAAGTTATCTCACAGGGAAACAATGTGCTACCATTCCTGCTTCCAACAGAGATGGTGTTCTTTCGAGAGGTATGTGTGTTTCTTGAAATCTGCGGAATAGGCCTATTGGAAACAAAGTGAGCCTATGTCTACATTGAAAGACCTAAACTGCCTGAAGTACTCCTTTCAAATAGTAACTCAGCTCTCTCACAGAATCAATGTGCTACATGCTGCAGCGTCTAATCTAGATGGTTTCCTTTTAGAGATACATGTGTTTCTTCAATTCACCTGATTGTGTGTATTGGGAACAAAGTGAGCCAACCCACCCTTGGAAAACGTAAGTTGCAGGAAGTCTTTCTTTGACAAACTTACTAAATTCTCACAGGGAAACAATGCCCGAATATTCCTGCTTCCAACAGAGATGGCTTTCTTTGGAGAGATATATGTGTTTCTTCAAATGTGCTGAATAGGCCTACTTGGAACAAAGTGTGCCTATCTCTACATTGAAAATCCTCAGTTGCCCGAAGTACTCCTTTCAAGTACTAACTCAGATCTCACAGAGAAACCATGTGCTACATGCTGCAGCTTCTAATCCCGATGGTTTCCTTTTAGAAATACATGTGTTTCTTCAATTCACATGAAGGTGTGTATTGGGAACAAAGTGAGTCAACCCAACCTTGGAAAACGTAAATTGCAGGAAGTATTCCCTTGCAAAACCTATTCAATTCGAAGTTGGAAACAATATGGGGGATGCTCCTTCTTCCACAGAGATGTTTTCTTTGAGAGACACACGTGTTTCTTCAAGTTAGCTGGACAGGCCTATTTGCTTACTGACTGTAACATATAAGATTTCTTTGGAGAGATACATGTGTTTCTTCAATGCAGCTGAAAAATGCCAATGTGGAAATAAGGGAGCCTCTCTCCACCATGAAGCACCCTGTTGCAGGAAGTATTCCATTTACAAACAAACACAATCTCCCAGGGAGACAATGTGCTATTACTCATGCTTCCAGCAGAGATGGTTTTTTTGGAGAAATATATGTGTTTCTTCAAATCTGCTGAACAGGCCTATTAGGAACAAAGAGAGCCTATGTCTACATTGAAAAAGCTAAATTGCCTGAAGTACTCCTTTCAAATATTAACTCAGCTGTCACAGGGAAACAATGAGCTGCACGGTGCAGCTTCTAACATAGATGGTTTCCTTTTAGAGGTACGTGTGTTTCTTCAACTCACCTGCCTGTGTCTATCTGGAAAAAAGTGAGCCTATAACAACCTTGAAAACCCTAAGCTGTAGGAAGTATTCCTATGCAAAGCCTTCTCAATTCTTACTGGGATACAATGTGGTGGATTCTCCTGCTTCTCACACAGATGTTTTCTGTCAAAAGACACATGTGTTTGTTCAAATTAGCCGGGGAGGCCTATTTGGAACAAACAACCCTTTGTTCCCCTTGCAAATTCTGAATGGTGGGAAGAAATTCTTTTAAAATACTCATTTTTAACAGGGAAGCAATGTGCTAGATGTTGAAGATTGTAACATAGATAGTTTTCTTTGCAGAGACACTGATGTTTTTACAACTTAGCTCACAGGCCTACGTGGAAGATAGAGAGCCTATCTCCCTTTGAAAAACGTAAGTTGCCCAAAGTATTCCTTTTAAAATGAAACTCAATTCTCTGAGGGAAAGAATGTGCTATATGCTCCTGATTCTGACTCAAGTGGTTTCTTTTGAGATACATGAGTTCCTTTAACTCTGCTGAAAGGGCCTATTTGGAACAAACAGCCTATCTCCACCTTGAATTTCAAAGATGCAGGAAGTACTGCTTTCAAAAACTTACTGGTTTTTACACGGGTAAACAATGAAGTACATGGCGAAGTTTGTAATCTAGTTGGTTTTCGTTTAGTGCTCCATGTGTTTCTTGAACTCATCTGAATAGGCCCATTTGGAACAAAGAGAGCCTACGTTCACTTTGAAAAATGTAATTTATAGGAAGTACTCCTATCAATAATTAACTCTCTTCTCAGAGGTATACTAGGTCCTAGATTCTATAGCTTGTATCACAGATAGTTTACTGTCAAGAGATAAATGTGTTTCTTCAACTTGCCTGAATAGGCCTATTTCAAAAAAAAGAGCTGATTTTCCCTTTGAAAAACCTAAGTCACAGGAAGTATTCCTTCAAAAACCAGCTCAATTCTCGCAGTGAAACAAGCTCCTAGATGCTGCAGTTTTGAACATAGATGGTTTTCTTTGGACAGATACATGTCTTTGTTCACCTCAGCTGAATAGACCTATTTGTTACAAAGAGAGCCTCTCTCCACCTTGAAAAACCTAAGTTGCCAAAGTGTTCATTTTCTATGTACTGAATACTCAGAGGGAAACAATGTGCTACATGTTGCAGCTTCTAGCATTGATGGTTTTCTGGAGATATAAATCTGTTTCTTCACATCAGCTGAATGGTCTTATTTGAAAAAAGGTAAACTTATCTCAACCTTGAAACATACGTTGCTGGAAAGTAGGACGTTCAGGAACATACTCCACTGTCACAGGGAAATAATGTGCTAGAAGCTCCTGCTTCTACTACACATGATTTCCTTTCTAGAGATACATGTGTTTCTTCCAATTAGCTGAAAAGACCTAATTGAAAAAAGCGAGATTTCTCCACCTTCAAAATTCTCACTGGCAGAGAGTATTTCTTAGGAAAATTAACTACTCTCCATCAGAGAAACAACAGCAAGATACTGAAGCTTGTCACATAGACAGTTTTCTTTTCTTTGGAGAGATTTCTTTGCTCTTTCAACTCAGGTTCGTAGGCCTAGTTGGAACACAGAAAGCCAATCTCCACATTGAAAAACCTACGTTCCCATATGTATTCCTTTGAAAAACGAAATCCATTTTCATCAGAAAACAATGTACGAGATGCTGAGCTTCTACAATACATGGTTCTCTTGGAGAGATAAATGTGTTGCTTCAACTCAGCTGAATTTGCCTCTTTGGAACAATGTGATCTCATGTGAACCTTGGAAAACGTCCGTCGCGGGAAGTAGTCCTTGCAAAACCGTACTCAATTTTCTCAGGAGACAATGGGCTAGATGCTCCTATTTCTGAAACAGACGGTTTTCTTTCAAGTTATGCATGTGTTTCTTTAAATTAGCTGGCTAGGCCTATTTTGAACAAAGAGATTTTATCTCCATATTGAGAAACTGAAGTTGCTCTAGGTATTTCATTGACAAACTACACTCAATCTGACAAGGAAACAATGTGTTAGATATTCCTTCTGGTAACATAGATGGTTTTCTTCGGAGAGAAACACGTGTTTGTTCAAATCAGCTGAAAAGGCCTCCATGATACAAAGGGAGCCTATCTCCATCCTGAAAAACCTAAGTTGCAAGAAGTATTCCTTTTAAATCTACTGACTACTCACATGGAAACAATATGCTAGATGCTGCAGCTTGTAGTTAGACGGTTTTCTTTGGAGAGACACATGTGTTTCTTCACCTCAGCTGAATTGACCTGTTTTGAACCAAGAGAGTCTACCTCCACCTTGAAAATCCTAACTTGCAGGAAGTATTTCTTTGAAAAAACTGGCAAAAGTCTCCCAGGGTGACAATGTTCTTATTCTCCAGGGTCAAACAGAGATGGTTTTCTTTCAGGAGATACATGTGTTCCTTTAAGTCATATAGAAAGGCCTATTTTGTAACAAAGAGCCCATATCCACATTGAATGACCTATGTTGCAGGAGGTATTCCTTTCCAAATCTATCTCGGTTCTCACAGGGAAGCAATGTGCTAGATGTTGCTGCTTGTAACATATAATGTTTCTTGGGAGAGATCCCTTTGTCTTCAACTCAGCTGAACAGGCCAACGTAGAAAAAAGGGAGCCTATCTCCACCGTGAGAAACCATGCTGCAGGAAGTATTCCAATCAAAAACAAAGTTATCTCACAGGGAAACAATGTGCTACCATTCCTGCTTCCAACAGAGATGGTGTTCTTTCGAGAGGTATGTGTGTTTCTTGAAATCTGCGGAATAGGCCTATTGGAAACAAAGTGAGCCTATGTCTACATTGAAAGACCTAAACTGCCTGAAGTACTCCTTTCAAATAGTAACTCAGCTCTCTCACAGAATCAATGTGCTACATGCTGCAGCGTCTAATCTAGATGGTTTCCTTTTAGAGATACATGTGTTTCTTCAATTCACCTGATTGTGTGTATTGGGAACAAAGTGAGCCAACCCACCCTTGGAAAACGTAAGTTGCAGGAAGTCTTTCTTTGACAAACTTACTAAATTCTCACAGGGAAACAATGCCCGAATATTCCTGCTTCCAACAGAGATGGCTTTCTTTGGAGAGATATATGTGTTTCTTCAAATGTGCTGAATAGGCCTACTTGGAACAAAGTGTGCCTATCTCTACATTGAAAATCCTCAGTTGCCCGAAGTACTCCTTTCAAGTACTAACTCAGATCTCACAGAGAAACCATGTGCTACATGCTGCAGCTTCTAATCCCGATGGTTTCCTTTTAGAAATACATGTGTTTCTTCAATTCACATGAAGGTGTGTATTGGGAACAAAGTGAGTCAACCCAACCTTGGAAAACGTAAATTGCAGGAAGTATTCCCTTGCAAAACCTATTCAATTCGAAGTTGGAAACAATATGGGGGATGCTCCTTCTTCCACAGAGATGTTTTCTTTGAGAGACACACGTGTTTCTTCAAGTTAGCTGGACAGGCCTATTTGCTTACTGACTGTAACATATAAGATTTCTTTGGAGAGATACATGTGTTTCTTCAATGCAGCTGAAAAATGCCAATGTGGAAATAAGGGAGCCTCTCTCCACCATGAAGCACCCTGTTGCAGGAAGTATTCCATTTACAAACAAACACAATCTCCCAGGGAGACAATGTGCTATTACTCATGCTTCCAGCAGAGATGGTTTTTTTGGAGAAATATATGTGTTTCTTCAAATCTGCTGAACAGGCCTATTAGGAACAAAGAGAGCCTATGTCTACATTGAAAAAGCTAAATTGCCTGAAGTACTCCTTTCAAATATTAACTCAGCTGTCACAGGGAAACAATGAGCTGCACGGTGCAGCTTCTAACATAGATGGTTTCCTTTTAGAGGTACGTGTGTTTCTTCAACTCACCTGCCTGTGTCTATCTGGAAAAAAGTGAGCCTATAACAACCTTGAAAACCCTAAGCTGTAGGAAGTATTCCTATGCAAAGCCTTCTCAATTCTTACTGGGATACAATGTGGTGGATTCTCCTGCTTCTCACACAGATGTTTTCTGTCAAAAGACACATGTGTTTGTTCAAATTAGCCGGGGAGGCCTATTTGGAACAAACAACCCTTTGTTCCCCTTGCAAATTCTGAATGGTGGGAAGAAATTCTTTTAAAATACTCATTTTTAACAGGGAAGCAATGTGCTAGATGTTGAAGATTGTAACATAGATAGTTTTCTTTGCAGAGACACTGATGTTTTTACAACTTAGCTCACAGGCCTACGTGGAAGATAGAGAGCCTATCTCCCTTTGAAAAACGTAAGTTGCCCAAAGTATTCCTTTTAAAATGAAACTCAATTCTCTGAGGGAAAGAATGTGCTATATGCTCCTGATTCTGACTCAAGTGGTTTCTTTTGAGATACATGAGTTCCTTTAACTCTGCTGAAAGGGCCTATTTGGAACAAACAGCCTATCTCCACCTTGAATTTCAAAGATGCAGGAAGTACTGCTTTCAAAAACTTACTGGTTTTTACACGGGTAAACAATGAAGTACATGGCGAAGTTTGTAATCTAGTTGGTTTTCGTTTAGTGCTCCATGTGTTTCTTGAACTCATCTGAATAGGCCCATTTGGAACAAAGAGAGCCTACGTTCACTTTGAAAAATGTAATTTATAGGAAGTACTCCTATCAATAATTAACTCTCTTCTCAGAGGTATACTAGGTCCTAGATTCTATAGCTTGTATCACAGATAGTTTACTGTCAAGAGATAAATGTGTTTCTTCAACTTGCCTGAATAGGCCTATTTCAAAAAAAAGAGCTGATTTTCCCTTTGAAAAACCTAAGTCACAGGAAGTATTCCTTCAAAAACCAGCTCAATTCTCGCAGTGAAACAAGCTCCTAGATGCTGCAGTTTTGAACATAGATGGTTTTCTTTGGACAGATACATGTCTTTGTTCACCTCAGCTGAATAGACCTATTTGTTACAAAGAGAGCCTCTCTCCACCTTGAAAAACCTAAGTTGCCAAAGTGTTCATTTTCTATGTACTGAATACTCAGAGGGAAACAATGTGCTACATGTTGCAGCTTCTAGCATTGATGGTTTTCTGGAGATATAAATCTGTTTCGTCACATCAGCTGAATGGTCTTATTTGAAAAAAGGTAAACTTATCTCAACCTTGAAACATACGTTGCTGGAAAGTAGGACGTTCAGGAACATACTCCACTGTCACAGGGAAATAATGTGCTAGAAGCTCCTGCTTCTACTACACATGATTTCCTTTCTAGAGATACATGTGTTTCTTCCAATTAGCTGAAAAGACCTAATTGAAAAAAGCGAGATTTCTCCACCTTCAAAATTCTCACTGGCAGAGAGTATTTCTTAGGAAAATTAACTACTCTCCATCAGAGAAACAACAGCAAGATACTGAAGCTTGTCACATAGACAGTTTTCTTTTCTTTGGAGAGATTTCTTTGCTCTTTCAACTCAGGTTCGTAGGCCTAGTTGGAACACAGAAAGCCAATCTCCACATTGAAAAACCTACGTTCCCATATGTATTCCTTTGAAAAACGAAATCCATTTTCATCAGAAAACAATGTACGAGATGCTGAGCTTCTACAATACATGGTTCTCTTGGAGAGATAAATGTGTTGCTTCAACTCAGCTGAATTTGCCTCTTTGGAACAATGTGATCTCATGTGAACCTTGGAAAACGTCCGTCGCGGGAAGTAGTCCTTGCAAAACCGTACTCAATTTTCTCAGGAGACAATGGGCTAGATGCTCCTATTTCTGAAACAGACGGTTTTCTTTCAAGTTATGCATGTGTTTCTTTAAATTAGCTGGCTAGGCCTATTTTGAACAAAGAGATTTTATCTCCATATTGAGAAACTGAAGTTGCTCTAGGTATTTCATTGACAAACTACACTCAATCTGACAAGGAAACAATGTGTTAGATATTCCTTCTGGTAACATAGATGGTTTTCTTCGGAGAGAAACACGTGTTTGTTCAAATCAGCTGAAAAGGCCTCCATGATACAAAGGGAGCCTATCTCCATCCTGAAAAACCTAAGTTGCAAGAAGTATTCCTTTTAAATCTACTGACTACTCACATGGAAACAATATGCTAGATGCTGCAGCTTGTAGTTAGACGGTTTTCTTTGGAGAGACACATGTGTTTCTTCACCTCAGCTGAATTGACCTGTTTTGAACCAAGAGAGTCTACCTCCACCTTGAAAATCCTAACTTGCAGGAAGTATTTCTTTGAAAAAACTGGCAAAAGTCTCCCAGGGTGACAATGTTCTTATTCTCCAGGGTCAAACAGAGATGGTTTTCTTTCAGGAGATACATGTGTTCCTTTAAGTCATATAGAAAGGCCTATTTTGTAACAAAGAGCCCATATCCACATTGAATGACCTATGTTGCAGGAGGTATTCCTTTCCAAATCTATCTCGGTTCTCACAGGGAAGCAATGTGCTAGATGTTGCTGCTTGTAACATATAATGTTTCTTGGGAGAGATCCCTTTGTCTTCAACTCAGCTGAACAGGCCAACGTAGAAAAAAGGGAGCCTATCTCCACCGTGAGAAACCATGCTGCAGGAAGTATTCCAATCAAAAACAAAGTTATCTCACAGGGAAACAATGTGCTACCATTCCTGCTTCCAACAGAGATGGTGTTCTTTCGAGAGGTATGTGTGTTTCTTGAAATCTGCGGAATAGGCCTATTGGAAACAAAGTGAGCCTATGTCTACATTGAAAGACCTAAACTGCCTGAAGTACTCCTTTCAAATAGTAACTCAGCTCTCTCACAGAATCAATGTGCTACATGCTGCAGCGTCTAATCTAGATGGTTTCCTTTTAGAGATACATGTGTTTCTTCAATTCACCTGATTGTGTGTATTGGGAACAAAGTGAGCCAACCCACCCTTGGAAAACGTAAGTTGCAGGAAGTCTTTCTTTGACAAACTTACTAAATTCTCACAGGGAAACAATGCCCGAATATTCCTGCTTCCAACAGAGATGGCTTTCTTTGGAGAGATATATGTGTTTCTTCAAATGTGCTGAATAGGCCTACTTGGAACAAAGTGTGCCTATCTCTACATTGAAAATCCTCAGTTGCCCGAAGTACTCCTTTCAAGTACTAACTCAGATCTCACAGAGAAACCATGTGCTACATGCTGCAGCTTCTAATCCCGATGGTTTCCTTTTAGAAATACATGTGTTTCTTCAATTCACATGAAGGTGTGTATTGGGAACAAAGTGAGTCAACCCAACCTTGGAAAACGTAAATTGCAGGAAGTATTCCCTTGCAAAACCTATTCAATTCGAAGTTGGAAACAATATGGGGGATGCTCCTTCTTCCACAGAGATGTTTTCTTTGAGAGACACACGTGTTTCTTCAAGTTAGCTGGACAGGCCTATTTGCTTACTGACTGTAACATATAAGATTTCTTTGGAGAGATACATGTGTTTCTTCAATGCAGCTGAAAAATGCCAATGTGGAAATAAGGGAGCCTCTCTCCACCATGAAGCACCCTGTTGCAGGAAGTATTCCATTTACAAACAAACACAATCTCCCAGGGAGACAATGTGCTATTACTCATGCTTCCAGCAGAGATGGTTTTTTTGGAGAAATATATGTGTTTCTTCAAATCTGCTGAACAGGCCTATTAGGAACAAAGAGAGCCTATGTCTACATTGAAAAAGCTAAATTGCCTGAAGTACTCCTTTCAAATATTAACTCAGCTGTCACAGGGAAACAATGAGCTGCACGGTGCAGCTTCTAACATAGATGGTTTCCTTTTAGAGGTACGTGTGTTTCTTCAACTCACCTGCCTGTGTCTATCTGGAAAAAAGTGAGCCTATAACAACCTTGAAAACCCTAAGCTGTAGGAAGTATTCCTATGCAAAGCCTTCTCAATTCTTACTGGGATACAATGTGGTGGATTCTCCTGCTTCTCACACAGATGTTTTCTGTCAAAAGACACATGTGTTTGTTCAAATTAGCCGGGGAGGCCTATTTGGAACAAACAACCCTTTGTTCCCCTTGCAAATTCTGAATGGTGGGAAGAAATTCTTTTAAAATACTCATTTTTAACAGGGAAGCAATGTGCTAGATGTTGAAGATTGTAACATAGATAGTTTTCTTTGCAGAGACACTGATGTTTTTACAACTTAGCTCACAGGCCTACGTGGAAGATAGAGAGCCTATCTCCCTTTGAAAAACGTAAGTTGCCCAAAGTATTCCTTTTAAAATGAAACTCAATTCTCTGAGGGAAAGAATGTGCTATATGCTCCTGATTCTGACTCAAGTGGTTTCTTTTGAGATACATGAGTTCCTTTAACTCTGCTGAAAGGGCCTATTTGGAACAAACAGCCTATCTCCACCTTGAATTTCAAAGATGCAGGAAGTACTGCTTTCAAAAACTTACTGGTTTTTACACGGGTAAACAATGAAGTACATGGCGAAGTTTGTAATCTAGTTGGTTTTCGTTTAGTGCTCCATGTGTTTCTTGAACTCATCTGAATAGGCCCATTTGGAACAAAGAGAGCCTACGTTCACTTTGAAAAATGTAATTTATAGGAAGTACTCCTATCAATAATTAACTCTCTTCTCAGAGGTATACTAGGTCCTAGATTCTATAGCTTGTATCACAGATAGTTTACTGTCAAGAGATAAATGTGTTTCTTCAACTTGCCTGAATAGGCCTATTTCAAAAAAAAGAGCTGATTTTCCCTTTGAAAAACCTAAGTCACAGGAAGTATTCCTTCAAAAACCAGCTCAATTCTCGCAGTGAAACAAGCTCCTAGATGCTGCAGTTTTGAACATAGATGGTTTTCTTTGGACAGATACATGTCTTTGTTCACCTCAGCTGAATAGACCTATTTGTTACAAAGAGAGCCTCTCTCCACCTTGAAAAACCTAAGTTGCCAAAGTGTTCATTTTCTATGTACTGAATACTCAGAGGGAAACAATGTGCTACATGTTGCAGCTTCTAGCATTGATGGTTTTCTGGAGATATAAATCTGTTTCGTCACATCAGCTGAATGGTCTTATTTGAAAAAAGGTAAACTTATCTCAACCTTGAAACATACGTTGCTGGAAAGTAGGACGTTCAGGAACATACTCCACTGTCACAGGGAAATAATGTGCTAGAAGCTCCTGCTTCTACTACACATGATTTCCTTTCTAGAGATACATGTGTTTCTTCCAATTAGCTGAAAAGACCTAATTGAAAAAAGCGAGATTTCTCCACCTTCAAAATTCTCACTGGCAGAGAGTATTTCTTAGGAAAATTAACTACTCTCCATCAGAGAAACAACAGCAAGATACTGAAGCTTGTCACATAGACAGTTTTCTTTTCTTTGGAGAGATTTCTTTGCTCTTTCAACTCAGGTTCGTAGGCCTAGTTGGAACACAGAAAGCCAATCTCCACATTGAAAAACCTACGTTCCCATATGTATTCCTTTGAAAAACGAAATCCATTTTCATCAGAAAACAATGTACGAGATGCTGAGCTTCTACAATACATGGTTCTCTTGGAGAGATAAATGTGTTGCTTCAACTCAGCTGAATTTGCCTCTTTGGAACAATGTGATCTCATGTGAACCTTGGAAAACGTCCGTCGCGGGAAGTAGTCCTTTCAAAACCGTACTCAATTTTCTCAGGAGACAATGGGCTAGATGCTCCTATTTCTGAAACAGACGGTTTTCTTTCAAGTTATGCATGTGTTTCTTTAAATTAGCTGGCTAGGCCTATTTTGAACAAAGAGATTTTATCTCCATATTGAGAAACTGAAGTTGCTCTAGGTATTTCATTGACAAACTACACTCAATCTGACAAGGAAACAATGTGTTAGATATTCCTTCTGGTAACATAGATGGTTTTCTTCGGAGAGAAACACGTGTTTGTTCAAATCAGCTGAAAAGGCCTCCATGATACAAAGGGAGCCTATCTCCATCCTGAAAAACCTAAGTTGCAAGAAGTATTCCTTTTAAATCTACTGACTACTCACATGGAAACAATATGCTAGATGCTGCAGCTTGTAGTTAGACGGTTTTCTTTGGAGAGACACATGTGTTTCTTCACCTCAGCTGAATTGACCTGTTTTGAACCAAGAGAGTCTACCTCCACCTTGAAAATCCTAACTTGCAGGAAGTATTTCTTTGAAAAAACTGGCAAAAGTCTCCCAGGGTGACAATGTTCTTATTCTCCAGGGTCAAACAGAGATGGTTTTCTTTCAGGAGATACATGTGTTCCTTTAAGTCATATAGAAAGGCCTATTTTGTAACAAAGAGCCCATATCCACATTGAATGACCTATGTTGCAGGAGGTATTCCTTTCCAAATCTATCTCGGTTCTCACAGGGAAGCAATGTGCTAGATGTTGCTGCTTGTAACATATAATGTTTCTTGGGAGAGATCCCTTTGTCTTCAACTCAGCTGAACAGGCCAACGTAGAAAAAAGGGAGCCTATCTCCACCGTGAGAAACCATGCTGCAGGAAGTATTCCAATCAAAAACAAAGTTATCTCACAGGGAAACAATGTGCTACCATTCCTGCTTCCAACAGAGATGGTGTTCTTTCGAGAGGTATGTGTGTTTCTTGAAATCTGCGGAATAGGCCTATTGGAAACAAAGTGAGCCTATGTCTACATTGAAAGACCTAAACTGCCTGAAGTACTCCTTTCAAATAGTAACTCAGCTCTCTCACAGAATCAATGTGCTACATGCTGCAGCGTCTAATCTAGATGGTTTCCTTTTAGAGATACATGTGTTTCTTCAATTCACCTGATTGTGTGTATTGGGAACAAAGTGAGCCAACCCACCCTTGGAAAACGTAAGTTGCAGGAAGTCTTTCTTTGACAAACTTACTAAATTCTCACAGGGAAACAATGCCCGAATATTCCTGCTTCCAACAGAGATGGCTTTCTTTGGAGAGATATATGTGTTTCTTCAAATGTGCTGAATAGGCCTACTTGGAACAAAGTGTGCCTATCTCTACATTGAAAATCCTCAGTTGCCCGAAGTACTCCTTTCAAGTACTAACTCAGATCTCACAGAGAAACCATGTGCTACATGCTGCAGCTTCTAATCCCGATGGTTTCCTTTTAGAAATACATGTGTTTCTTCAATTCACATGAAGGTGTGTATTGGGAACAAAGTGAGTCAACCCAACCTTGGAAAACGTAAATTGCAGGAAGTATTCCCTTGCAAAACCTATTCAATTCGAAGTTGGAAACAATATGGGGGATGCTCCTTCTTCCACAGAGATGTTTTCTTTGAGAGACACACGTGTTTCTTCAAGTTAGCTGGACAGGCCTATTTGCTTACTGACTGTAACATATAAGATTTCTTTGGAGAGATACATGTGTTTCTTCAATGCAGCTGAAAAATGCCAATGTGGAAATAAGGGAGCCTCTCTCCACCATGAAGCACCCTGTTGCAGGAAGTATTCCATTTACAAACAAACACAATCTCCCAGGGAGACAATGTGCTATTACTCATGCTTCCAGCAGAGATGGTTTTTTTGGAGAAATATATGTGTTTCTTCAAATCTGCTGAACAGGCCTATTAGGAACAAAGAGAGCCTATGTCTACATTGAAAAAGCTAAATTGCCTGAAGTACTCCTTTCAAATATTAACTCAGCTGTCACAGGGAAACAATGAGCTGCACGGTGCAGCTTGTAACATAGATGGTTTCCTTTTAGAGGTACGTGTGTTTCTTCAACTCACCTGCCTGTGTCTATCTGGAAAAAAGTGAGCCTATCCCAACCTTGAAAACCCTAAGCTGTAGGAAGTATTCCTATGCAAAGCCTTCTCAATTCTTACTGGGATACAATGTGGTGGATTCTCCTGCTTCTCACACAGATGTTTTCTGTCAAAAGACACATGTGTTTGTTCAAATTAGCCGGGGAGGCCTATTTGGAACAAACTACCCTTTGTTCCCCTTGCAAATTCTGAATGGTGGGAAGAAATTCTTTTAAAGTACTCATTTTTAACAGGGAAGCAATGTGCTAGATGTTGAAGATTGTAACATAGATAGTTTTCTTTGCAGAGACACTGATGTTTTTACAACTTAGCTCACAGGCCTACGTGGAAGATAGAGAGCCTATCTCCCTTTGAAAAACGTAAGTTGCCCAAAGTATTCCTTTTAAAATGAAACTCAATTCTCTGAGGGAAAGAATGTGCTATATGCTCCTGATTCTGACTCAAGTGGTTTCTTTTGAGATACATGAGTTCCTTTAACTCTGCTGAAAGGGCCTATTTGGAACAAACAGCCTATCTCCACCTTGAATTTCAAAGATGCAGGAAGTACTGCTTTCAAAAACTTACTGGTTTTTACACGGGTAAACAATGAAGTACATGGCGAAGTTTGTAATCTAGTTGGTTTTCGTTTAGTGCTCCATGTGTTTCTTGAACTCATCTGAATAGGCCCATTTGGAACAAAGAGAGCCTACGTTCACTTTGCAAAATGTAATTTATAGGAAGTACTCCTATCAATAATTAACTCTCTTCTCAGAGGTATACTAGGTCCTAGATTCTATAGCTTGTATCACAGATAGTTTACTGTCAAGAGATAAATGTGTTTCTTCAACTTGCCTGAATAGGCCTATTTCAAAAAAAAGAGCTGATTTTCCCTTTGAAAAACCTAAGTCACAGGAAGTATTCCTTCAAAAACCAGCTCAATTATCGCAGTGAAACAAGCTCCTAGATGCTGCAGTTTTGAACATAGATGGTTTTCTTTGGACAGATACATGTCTTTGTTCACCTCAGCTGAATAGACCTATTTGTTACAAAGAGAGCCTCTCTCCACCTTGAAAAACCTAAGTTGCCAAAGTGTTCATTTTCTATGTACTGAATACTCAGAGGGAAACAATGTGCTACATGTTGCAGCTTCTAGCATTGATGGTTTTCTGGAGATATAAATCTGTTTCGTCACATCAGCTGAATGGTCTTATTTGAAAAAAGGTAAACTTATCTCAACCTTGAAACATACGTTGCTGGAAAGTAGGACGTTCAGGAACATACTCCACTGTCACAGGGAAATAATGTGCTAGAAGCTCCTGCTTCTACTACACATGATTTCCTTTCTAGAGATACATGTGTTTCTTCCAATTAGCTGAAAAGACCTAATTGAAAAAAGCGAGATTTCTCCACCTTCAAAATTCTCACTGGCAGAGAGTATTTCTTAGGAAAATTAACTACTCTCCATCAGAGAAACAACAGCAAGATACTGAAGCTTGTCACATAGACAGTTTTCTTTTCTTTGGAGAGATTTCTTTGCTCTTTCAACTCAGGTTCGTAGGCCTAGTTGGAACACAGAAAGCCAATCTCCACATTGAAAAACCTACGTTCCCATATGTATTCCTTTGAAAAACGAAATCCATTTTCATCAGAAAACAATGTACGAGATGCTGAGCTTCTACAATACATGGTTCTCTTGGAGAGATAAATGTGTTGCTTCAACTCAGCTGAATTTGCCTCTTTGGAACAATGTGATCTCATGTGAACCTTGGAAAACGTCCGTCGCGGGAAGTAGTCCTTGCAAAACCGTACTCAATTTTCTCAGGAGACAATGGGCTAGATGCTCCTATTTCTGAAACAGACGGTTTTCTTTCAAGTTATGCATGTGTTTCTTTAAATTAGCTGGCTAGGCCTATTTTGAACAAAGAGATTTTATCTCCATATTGAGAAACTGAAGTTGCTCTAGGTATTTCATTGACAAACTACACTCAATCTGACAAGGAAACAATGTGTTAGATATTCCTTCTGGTAACATAGATGGTTTTCTTCGGAGAGAAACACGTGTTTGTTCAAATCAGCTGAAAAGGCCTCCATGATACAAAGGGAGCCTATCTCCATCCTGAAAAACCTAAGTTGCAAGAAGTATTCCTTTTAAATCTACTGACTACTCACATGGAAACAATATGCTAGATGCTGCAGCTTGTAGTTAGACGGTTTTCTTTGGAGAGACACATGTGTTTCTTCACCTCAGCTGAATTGACCTGTTTTGAACCAAGAGAGTCTACCTCCACCTTGAAAATCCTAACTTGCAGGAAGTATTTCTTTGAAAAAACTGGCAAAAGTCTCCCAGGGTGACAATGTTCTTATTCTCCAGGGTCAAACAGAGATGGTTTTCTTTCAGGAGATACATGTGTTCCTTTAAGTCATATAGAAAGGCCTATTTTGTAACAAAGAGCCCATATCCACATTGAATGACCTATGTTGCAGGAGGTATTCCTTTCCAAATCTATCTCGGTTCTCACAGGGAAGCAATGTGCTAGATGTTGCTGCTTGTAACATATAATGTTTCTTGGGAGAGATCCCTTTGTCTTCAACTCAGCTGAACAGGCCAACGTAGAAAAAAGGGAGCCTATCTCCACCGTGAGAAACCATGCTGCAGGAAGTATTCCAATCAAAAACAAAGTTATCTCACAGGGAAACAATGTGCTACCATTCCTGCTTCCAACAGAGATGGTGTTCTTTCGAGAGGTATGTGTGTTTCTTGAAATCTGCGGAATAGGCCTATTGGAAACAAAGTGAGCCTATGTCTACATTGAAAGACCTAAACTGCCTGAAGTACTCCTTTCAAATAGTAACTCAGTTCTCTCACAGAATCAATGTGCTACATGCTGCAGCGTCTAATCTAGATGGTTTCCTTTTAGAGATACATGTGTTTCTTCAATTCACCTGATTGTGTGTATTGGGAACAAAGTGAGCCAACCCACCCTTGGAAAACGTAAGTTGCAGGAAGTCTTTCTTTGACAAACTTACTAAATTCTCACAGGGAAACAATGCCCGAATATTCCTGCTTCCAACAGAGATGGCTTTCTTTGGAGAGATATATGTGTTTCTTCAAATGTGCTGAATAGGCCTACTTGGAACAAAGTGTGCCTATCTCTACATTGAAAATCCTCAGTTGCCCGAAGTACTCCTTTCAAGTACTAACTCAGATCTCACAGAGAAACCATGTGCTACATGCTGCAGCTTCTAATCCCGATGGTTTCCTTTTAGAAATACATGTGTTTCTTCAATTCACATGAAGGTGTGTATTGGGAACAAAGTGAGTCAACCCAACCTTCGAAAACGTAAATTGCAGGAAGTATTCCCTTGCAAAACCTATTCAATTCGAAGTTGGAAACAATATGGGGGATGCTCCTTCTTCCACAGAGATGTTTTCTTTGAGAGACACACGTGTTTCTTCAAGTTAGCTGGACAGGCCTATTTGCTTACTGACTGTAACATATAAGATTTCTTTGGAGAGATACATGTGTTTCTTCAATGCAGCTGAAAAATGCCAATGTGGAAATAAGGGAGCCTCTCTCCACCATGAAGCACCCTGTTGCAGGAAGTATTCCATTTACAAACAAACACAATCTCCCAGGGAGACAATGTGCTATTACTCATGCTTCCAGCAGAGATGGTTTTTTTGGAGAAATATATGTGTTTCTTCAAATCTGCTGAACAGGCCTATTAGGAACAAAGAGAGCCTATGTCTACATTGAAAAAGCTAAATTGCCTGAAGTACTCCTTTCAAATATTAACTCAGCTGTCACAGGGAAACAATGAGCTGCACGGTGCAGCTTCTAACATAGATGGTTTCCTTTTAGAGGTACGTGTGTTTCTTCAACTCACCTGCCTGTGTCTATCTGGAAAAAAGTGAGCCTATAACAACCTTGAAAACCCTAAGCTGTAGGAAGTATTCCTATGCAAAGCCTTCTCAATTCTTACTGGGATACAATGTGGTGGATTCTCCTGCTTCTCACACAGATGTTTTCTGTCAAAAGACACATGTGTTTGTTCAAATTAGCCGGGGAGGCCTATTTGGAACAAACAACCCTTTGTTCCCCTTGCAAATTCTGAATGGTGGGAAGAAATTCTTTTAAAATACTCATTTTTAACAGGGAAGCAATGTGCTAGATGTTGAAGATTGTAACATAGATAGTTTTCTTTGCAGAGACACTGATGTTTTTACAACTTAGCTCACAGGCCTACGTGGAAGATAGAGAGCCTATCTCCCTTTGAAAAACGTAAGTTGCCCAAAGTATTCCTTTTAAAATGAAACTCAATTCTCTGAGGGAAAGAATGTGCTATATGCTCCTGATTCTGACTCAAGTGGTTTCTTTTGAGATACATGAGTTCCTTTAACTCTGCTGAAAGGGCCTATTTGGAACAAACAGCCTATCTCCACCTTGAATTTCAAAGATGCAGGAAGTACTGCTTTCAAAAACTTACTGGTTTTTACACGGGTAAACAATGAAGTACATGGCGAAGTTTGTAATCTAGTTGGTTTTCGTTTAGTGCTCCATGTGTTTCTTGAACTCATCTGAATAGGCCCATTTGGAACAAAGAGAGCCTACGTTCACTTTGCAAAATGTAATTTATAGGAAGTACTCCTATCAATAATTAACTCTCTTCTCAGAGGTATACTAGGTCCTAGATTCTATAGCTTGTATCACAGATAGTTTACTGTCAAGAGATAAATGTGTTTCTTCAACTTGCCTGAATAGGCCTATTTCAAAAAAAAGAGCTGATTTTCCCTTTGAAAAACCTAAGTCACAGGAAGTATTCCTTCAAAAACCAGCTCAATTCTCGCAGTGAAACAAGCTCCTAGATGCTGCAGTTTTGAACATAGATGGTTTTCTTTGGACAGATACATGTCTTTGTTCACCTCAGCTGAATAGACCTATTTGTTACAAAGAGAGCCTCTCTCCACCTTGAAAAACCTAAGTTGCCAAAGTGTTCATTTTCTATGTACTGAATACTCAGAGGGAAACAATGTGCTACATGTTGCAGCTTCTAGCATTGATGGTTTTCTGGAGATATAAATCTGTTTCGTCACATCAGCTGAATGGTCTTATTTGAAAAAAGGTAAACTTATCTCAACCTTGAAACATACGTTGCTGGAAAGTAGGACGTTCAGGAACATACTCCACTGTCACAGGGAAATAATGTGCTAGAAGCTCCTGCTTCTACTACACATGATTTCCTTTCTAGAGATACATGTGTTTCTTCCAATTAGCTGAAAAGACCTAATTGAAAAAAGCGAGATTTCTCCACCTTCAAAATTCTCACTGGCAGAGAGTATTTCTTAGGAAAATTAACTACTCTCCATCAGAGAAACAACAGCAAGATACTGAAGCTTGTCACATAGACAGTTTTCTTTTCTTTGGAGAGATTTCTTTGCTCTTTCAACTCAGGTTCGTAGGCCTAGTTGGAACACAGAAAGCCAATCTCCACATTGAAAAACCTACGTTCCCATATGTATTCCTTTGAAAAACGAAATCCATTTTCATCAGAAAACAATGTACGAGATGCTGAGCTTCTACAATACATGGTTCTCTTGGAGAGATAAATGTGTTGCTTCAACTCAGCTGAATTTGCCTCTTTGGAACAATGTGATCTCATGTGAACCTTGGAAAACGTCCGTCGCGGGAAGTAGTCCTTGCAAAACCGTACTCAATTTTCTCAGGAGACAATGGGCTAGATGCTCCTATTTCTGAAACAGACGGTTTTCTTTCAAGTTATGCATGTGTTTCTTTAAATTAGCTGGCTAGGCCTATTTTGAACAAAGAGATTTTATCTCCATATTGAGAAACTGAAGTTGCTCTAGGTATTTCATTGACAAACTACACTCAATCTGACAAGGAAACAATGTGTTAGATATTCCTTCTGGTAACATAGATGGTTTTCTTCGGAGAGAAACACGTGTTTGTTCAAATCAGCTGAAAAGGCCTCCATGATACAAAGGGAGCCTATCTCCATCCTGAAAAACCTAAGTTGCAAGAAGTATTCCTTTTAAATCTACTGACTACTCACATGGAAACAATATGCTAGATGCTGCAGCTTGTAGTTAGACGGTTTTCTTTGGAGAGACACATGTGTTTCTTCACCTCAGCTGAATTGACCTGTTTTGAACCAAGAGAGTCTACCTCCACCTTGAAAATCCTAACTTGCAGGAAGTATTTCTTTGAAAAAACTGGCAAAAGTCTCCCAGGGTGACAATGTTCTTATTCTCCAGGGTCAAACAGAGATGGTTTTCTTTCAGGAGATACATGTGTTCCTTTAAGTCATATAGAAAGGCCTATTTTGTAACAAAGAGCCCATATCCACATTGAATGACCTATGTTGCAGGAGGTATTCCTTTCCAAATCTATCTCGGTTCTCACAGGGAAGCAATGTGCTAGATGTTGCTGCTTGTAACATATAATGTTTCTTGGGAGAGATCCCTTTGTCTTCAACTCAGCTGAACAGGCCAACGTAGAAAAAAGGGAGCCTATCTCCACCGTGAGAAACCATGCTGCAGGAAGTATTCCAATCAAAAACAAAGTTATCTCACAGGGAAACAATGTGCTACCATTCCTGCTTCCAACAGAGATGGTGTTCTTTCGAGAGGTATGTGTGTTTCTTGAAATCTGCGGAATAGGCCTATTGGAAACAAAGTGAGCCTATGTCTACATTGAAAGACCTAAACTGCCTGAAGTACTCCTTTCAAATAGTAACTCAGCTCTCTCACAGAATCAATGTGCTACATGCTGCAGCGTCTAATCTAGATGGTTTCCTTTTAGAGATACATGTGTTTCTTCAATTCACCTGATTGTGTGTATTGGGAACAAAGTGAGCCAACCCACCCTTGGAAAACGTAAGTTGCAGGAAGTCTTTCTTTGACAAACTTACTAAATTCTCACAGGGAAACAATGCCCGAATATTCCTGCTTCCAACAGAGATGGCTTTCTTTGGAGAGATATATGTGTTTCTTCAAATGTGCTGAATAGGCCTACTTGGAACAAAGTGTGCCTATCTCTACATTGAAAATCCTCAGTTGCCCGAAGTACTCCTTTCAAGTACTAACTCAGATCTCACAGAGAAACCATGTGCTACATGCTGCAGCTTCTAATCCCGATGGTTTCCTTTTAGAAATACATGTGTTTCTTCAATTCACATGAAGGTGTGTATTGGGAACAAAGTGAGTCAACCCAACCTTGGAAAACGTAAATTGCAGGAAGTATTCCCTTGCAAAACCTATTCAATTCGAAGTTGGAAACAATATGGGGGATGCTCCTTCTTCCACAGAGATGTTTTCTTTGAGAGACACACGTGTTTCTTCAAGTTAGCTGGACAGGCCTATTTGCTTACTGACTGTAACATATAAGATTTCTTTGGAGAGATACATGTGTTTCTTCAATGCAGCTGAAAAATGCCAATGTGGAAATAAGGGAGCCTCTCTCCACCATGAAGCACCCTGTTGCAGGAAGTATTCCATTTACAAACAAACACAATCTCCCAGGGAGACAATGTGCTATTACTCATGCTTCCAGCAGAGATGGTTTTTTTGGAGAAATATATGTGTTTCTTCAAATCTGCTGAACAGGCCTATTAGGAACAAAGAGAGCCTATGTCTACATTGAAAAAGCTAAATTGCCTGAAGTACTCCTTTCAAATATTAACTCAGCTGTCACAGGGAAACAATGAGCTGCACGGTGCAGCTTCTAACATAGATGGTTTCCTTTTAGAGGTACGTGTGTTTCTTCAACTCACCTGCCTGTGTCTATCTGGAAAAAAGTGAGCCTATAACAACCTTCAAAACCCTAAGCTGTAGGAAGTATTCCTATGCAAAGCCTTCTCAATTCTTACTGGGATACAATGTGGTGGATTCTCCTGCTTCTCACACAGATGTTTTCTGTCAAAAGACACATGTGTTTGTTCAAATTAGCCGGGGAGGCCTATTTGGAACAAACAACCCTTTGTTCCCCTTGCAAATTCTGAATGGTGGGAAGAAATTCTTTTAAAATACTCATTTTTAACAGGGAAGCAATGTGCTAGATGTTGAAGATTGTAACATAGATAGTTTTCTTTGCAGAGACACTGATGTTTTTACAACTTAGCTCACAGGCCTACGTGGAAGATAGAGAGCCTATCTCCCTTTGAAAAACGTAAGTTGCCCAAAGTATTCCTTTTAAAATGAAACTCAATTCTCTGAGGGAAAGAATGTGCTATATGCTCCTGATTCTGACTCAAGTGGTTTCTTTTGAGATACATGAGTTCCTTTAACTCTGCTGAAAGGGCCTATTTGGAACAAACAGCCTATCTCCACCTTGAATTTCAAAGATGCAGGAAGTACTGCTTTCAAAAACTTACTGGTTTTTACACGGGTAAACAATGAAGTACATGGCGAAGTTTGTAATCTAGTTGGTTTTCGTTTAGTGCTCCATGTGTTTCTTGAACTCATCTGAATAGGCCCATTTGGAACAAAGAGAGCCTACGTTCACTTTGAAAAATGTAATTTATAGGAAGTACTCCTATCAATAATTAACTCTCTTCTCAGAGGTATACTAGGTCCTAGATTCTATAGCTTGTATCACAGATAGTTTACTGTCAAGAGATAAATGTGTTTCTTCAACTTGCCTGAATAGGCCTATTTCAAAAAAAAGAGCTGATTTTCCCTTTGAAAAACCTAAGTCACAGGAAGTATTCCTTCAAAAACCAGCTCAATTCTCGCAGTGAAACAAGCTCCTAGATGCTGCAGTTTTGAACATAGATGGTTTTCTTTGGACAGATACATGTCTTTGTTCACCTCAGCTGAATAGACCTATTTGTTACAAAGAGAGCCTCTCTCCACCTTGAAAAACCTAAGTTGCCAAAGTGTTCATTTTCTATGTACTGAATACTCAGAGGGAAACAATGTGCTACATGTTGCAGCTTCTAGCATTGATGGTTTTCTGGAGATATAAATCTGTTTCGTCACATCAGCTGAATGGTCTTATTTGAAAAAAGGTAAACTTATCTCAACCTTGAAACATACGTTGCTGGAAAGTAGGACGTTCAGGAACATACTCCACTGTCACAGGGAAATAATGTGCTAGAAGCTCCTGCTTCTACTACACATGATTTCCTTTCTAGAGATACATGTGTTTCTTCCAATTAGCCGAAAAGACCTAATTGAAAAAAGCGAGATTTCTCCACCTTCAAAATTCTCACTGGCAGAGAGTATTTCTTAGGAAAATTAACTACTCTCCATCAGAGAAACAACAGCAAGATACTGAAGCTTGTCACATAGACAGTTTTCTTTTCTTTGGAGAGATTTCTTTGCTCTTTCAACTCAGGTTCGTAGGCCTAGTTGGAACACAGAAAGCCAATCTCCACATTGAAAAACCTACGTTCCCATATGTATTCCTTTGAAAAACGAAATCCATTTTCATCAGAAAACAATGTACGAGATGCTGAGCTTCTACAATACATGGTTCTCTTGGAGAGATAAATGTGTTGCTTCAACTCAGCTGAATTTGCCTCTTTGGAACAATGTGATCTCATGTGAACCTTGGAAAACGTCCGTCGCGGGAAGTAGTCCTTGCAAAACCGTACTCAATTTTCTCAGGAGACAATGGGCTAGATGCTCCTATTTCTGAAACAGACGGTTTTCTTTCAAGTTATGCATGTGTTTCTTTAAATTAGCTGGCTAGGCCTATTTTGAACAAAGAGATTTTATCTCCATATTGAGAAACTGAAGTTGCTCTAGGTATTTCATTGACAAACTACACTCAATTTGACAAGGAAACAATGTGTTAGATATTCCTTCTGGTAACATAGATGGTTTTCTTCGGAGAGAAACACGTGTTTGTTCAAATCAGCTGAAAAGGCCTCCATGATACAAAGGGAGCCTATCTCCATCCTGAAAAACCTAAGTTGCAAGAAGTATTCCTTTTAAATCTACTGACTACTCACATGGAAACAATATGCTAGATGCTGCAGCTTGTAGTTAGACGGTTTTCTTTGGAGAGACACATGTGTTTCTTCACCTCAGCTGAATTGACCTGTTTGGAACCAAGAGAGTCTACCTCCACCTTGAAAATCCTAACTTGCAGGAAGTATTTCTTTGAAAAAACTGGCAAAAGTCTCCCAGGGTGACAATGTTCTTATTCTCCAGGGTCAAACAGAGATGGTTTTCTTTCAGGAGATACATGTGTTCCTTTAAGTCATATAGAAAGGCCTATTTTGTAACAAAGAGCCCATATCCACATTGAATGACCTATGTTGCAGGAGGTATTCCTTTCCAAATCTATCTCGGTTCTCACAGGGAAGCAATGTGCTAGATGTTGCTGCTTGTAACATATAATGTTTCTTGGGAGAGATCCCTTTGTCTTCAACTCAGCTGAACAGGCCAACGTAGAAAAAAGGGAGCCTATCTCCACCGTGAGAAACCATGCTGCAGGAAGTATTCCAATCAAAAACAAAGTTATCTCACAGGGAAACAATGTGCTACCATTCCTGCTTCCAACAGAGATGGTGTTCTTTCGAGAGGTATGTGTGTTTCTTGAAATCTGCGGAATAGGCCTATTGGAAAAAAAGTGAGCCTATGTCTACATTGAAAGACCTAAACTGCCTGAAGTACTCCTTTCAAATAGTAACTCAGCTCTCTCACAGAATCAATGTGCTACATGCTGCAGCGTCTAATCTAGATGGTTTCCTTTTAGAGATACATGTGTTTCTTCAATTCACCTGATTGTGTGTATTGGGAACAAAGTGAGCCAACCCACCCTTGGAAAACGTAAGTTGCAGGAAGTCTTTCTTTGACAAACTTACTAAATTCTCACAGGGAAACAATGCCCGAATATTCCTGCTTCCAACAGAGATGGCTTTCTTTGGAGAGATATATGTGTTTCTTCAAATGTGCTGAATAGGCCTACTTGGAACAAAGTGTGCCTATCTCTACATTGAAAATCCTCAGTTGCCCGAAGTACTCCTTTCAAGTACTAACTCAGATCTCACAGAGAAACCATGTGCTACATGCTGCAGCTTCTAATCCCGATGGTTTCCTTTTAGAAATACATGTGTTTCTTCAATTCACATGAAGGTGTGTATTGGGAACAAAGTGAGTCAACCCAACCTTGGAAAACGTAAATTGCAGGAAGTATTCCCTTGCAAAACCTATTCAATTCGAAGTTGGAAACAATATGGGGGATGCTCCTTCTTCCACAGAGATGTTTTCTTTGAGAGACACACGTGTTTCTTCAAGTTAGCTGGACAGGCCTATTTGCTTACTGACTGTAACATATAAGATTTCTTTGGAGAGATACATGTGTTTCTTCAATGCAGCTGAAAAATGCCAATGTGGAAATAAGGGAGCCTCTCTCCACCATGAAGCACCCTGTTGCAGGAAGTATTCCATTTACAAACAAACACAATCTCCCAGGGAGACAATGTGCTATTACTCATGCTTCCAGCAGAGATGGTTTTTTTGGAGAAATATATGTGTTTCTTCAAATCTGCTGAACAGGCCTATTAGGAACAAAGAGAGCCTATGTCTACATTGAAAAAGCTAAATTGCCTGAAGTACTCCTTTCAAATATTAACTCAGCTGTCACAGGGAAACAATGAGCTGCACGGTGCTGCTTCTAACATAGATGGTTTCCTTTTAGAGGTACGTGTGTTTCTTCAACTCACCTGCCTGTGTCTATCTGGAAAAAAGTGAGCCTATAACAACCTTGAAAACCCTAAGCTGTAGGAAGTATTCCTATGCAAAGCCTTCTCAATTCTTACTGGGATACAATGTGGTGGATTCTCCTGCTTCTCACACAGATGTTTTCTGTCAAAAGACACATGTGTTTGTTCAAATTAGCCGGGGAGGCCTATTTGGAACAAACAACCCTTTGTTCCCCTTGCAAATTCTGAATGGTGGGAAGAAATTCTTTTAAAATACTCATTTTTAACAGGGAAGCAATGTGCTAGATGTTGAAGATTGTAACATAGATGGTTTTCTTTGCAGAGACACTGATGTTTTTACAACTTAGCTCACAGGCCTACGTGGAAGATAGAGAGCCTATCTCCCTTTGAAAAACGTAAGTTGCCCAAAGTATTCCTTTTAAAATGAAACTCAATTCTCTGAGGGAAAGAATGTGCTATATGCTCCTGATTCTGACTCAAGTGGTTTCTTTTGAGATACATGAGTTCCTTTAACTCTGCTGAAAGGGCCTATTTGGAACAAACAGCCTATCTCCACCTTGAATTTCAAAGATGCAGGAAGTACTGCTTTCAAAAACTTACTGGTTTTTACACGGGTAAACAATGAAGTACATGGCGAAGTTTGTAATCTAGTTGGTTTTCTTTTAGTGCTCCATGTGTTTCTTGAACTCATCTGAATAGGCCCATTTGGAACAAAGAGAGCCTACGTTCACTTTGCAAAATGTAATTTATAGGAAGTACTCCTATCAATAATTAACTCTCTTCTCAGAGGTATACTAGGTCCTAGATTCTATAGCTTGTATCACAGATAGTTTACTGTCAAGAGATAAATGTGTTTCTTCAACTTGCCTGAATAGGCCTATTTCAAAAAAAAGAGCTGATTTTCCCTTTGAAAAACCTAAGTCAGAGGAAGTATTCCTTCAAAAACCAGCTCAATTCTCGCAGTGAAACAAGCTCCTAGATGCTGCAGTTTTGAACATAGATGGTTTTCTTTGGACAGATACATGTCTTTGTTCACCTCAGCTGAATAGACCTATTTGTTACAAAGAGAGCCTCTCTCCACCTTGAAAAACCTAAGTTGCCAAAGTGTTCATTTTCTATGTACTGAATACTCAGAGGGAAACAATGTGCTACATGTTGCAGCTTCTAGCATTGATGGTTTTCTGGAGATATAAATCTGTTTCGTCACATCAGCTGAATGGTCTTATTTGAAAAAAGGTAAACTTGTCTCAACCTTGAAACATACGTTGCTGGAAAGTAGGACGTTCAGGAACATACTCCACTGTCACAGGGAAATAATGTGCTAGAAGCTCCTGCTTCTACTACACATGATTTCCTTTCTAGAGATACATGTGTTTCTTCCAATTAGCTGAAAAGACCTAATTGAAAAAAGCGAGATTTCTCCACCTTCAAAATTCTCACTGGCAGAGAGTATTTCTTAGGAAAATTAACTACTCTCCATCAGAGAAACAACAGCAAGATACTGAAGCTTGTCACATAGACAGTTTTCTTTTCTTTGGAGAGATTTCTTTGCTCTTTCAACTCAGGTTCGTAGGCCTAGTTGGAACACAGAAAGCCAATCTCCACATTGAAAAACCTACGTTCCCATATGTATTCCTTTGAAAAACGAAATCCATTTTCATCAGAAAACAATGTACGAGATGCTGAGCTTCTACAATACATGGTTCTCTTGGAGAGATAAATGTGTTGCTTCAACTCAGCTGAATTTGCCTCTTTGGAACAATGTGATCTCATGTGAACCTTGGAAAACGTCCGTCGCGGGAAGTAGTCCTTGCAAAACCGTACTCAATTTTCTCAGGAGACAATGGGCTAGATGCTCCTATTTCTGAAACAGACGGTTTTCTTTCAAGTTATGCATGTGTTTCTTTAAATTAGCTGGCTAGGCCTATTTTGAACAAAGAGATTTTATCTCCATATTGAGAAACTGAAGTTGCTCTAGGTATTTCATTGACAAACTACACTCAATCTGACAAGGAAACAATGTGTTAGATATTCCTTCTGGTAACATAGATGGTTTTCTTCGGAGAGAAACACGTGTTTGTTCAAATCAGCTGAAAAGGCCTCCATGATACAAAGGGAGCCTATCTCCATCCTGAAAAACCTAAGTTGCAAGAAGTATTCCTTTTAAATCTACTGACTACTCACATGGAAACAATATGCTAGATGCTGCAGCTTGTAGTTAGACGGTTTTCTTTGGAGAGACACATGTGTTTCTTCACCTCAGCTGAATTGACCTGTTTTGAACCAAGAGAGTCTACCTCCACCTTGAAAATCCTAACTTGCAGGAAGTATTTCTTTGAAAAAACTGGCAAAAGTCTCCCAGGGTGACAATGTTCTTATTCTCCAGGGTCAAACAGAGATGGTTTTCTTTCAGGAGATACATGTGTTCCTTTAAGTCATATAGAAAGGCCTATTTTGTAACAAAGAGCCCATATCCACATTGAATGACCTATGTTGCAGGAGGTATTCCTTTCCAAATCTATCTCGGTTCTCACAGGGAAGCAATGTGCTAGATGTTGCTGCTTGTAACATATAATGTTTCTTGGGAGAGATCCCTTTGTCTTCAACTCAGCTGAACAGGCCAACGTAGAAAAAAGGGAGCCTATCTCCACCGTGAGAAACCATGCTGCAGGAAGTATTCCAATCAAAAACAAAGTTATCTCACAGGGAAACAATGTGCTACCATTCCTGCTTCCAACAGAGATGGTGTTCTTTCGAGAGGTATGTGTGTTTCTTGAAATCTGCGGAATAGGCCTATTGGAAACAAAGTGAGCCTATGTCTACATTGAAAGACCTAAAGTGCCTGAAGTACTCCTTTCAAATAGTAACTCAGCTCTCTCACAGAATCAATGTGCTACATGCTGCAGCGTCTAATCTAGATGGTTTCCTTTTAGAGATACATGTGTTTCTTCAATTCACCTGATTGTGTGTATTGGGAACAAAGTGAGCCAACCCACCCTTGGAAAACGTAAGTTGCAGGAAGTCTTTCTTTGACAAACTTACTAAATTCTCACAGGGAAACAATGCCCGAATATTCCTGCTTCCAACAGAGATGGCTTTCTTTGGAGAGATATATGTGTTTCTTCAAATGTGCTGAATAGGCCTACTTGGAACAAAGTGTGCCTATCTCTACATTGAAAATCCTCAGTTGCCCGAAGTACTCCTTTCAAGTACTAACTCAGATCTCACAGAGAAACCATGTGCTACATGCTGCAGCTTCTAATCCCGATGGTTTCCTTTTAGAAATACATGTGTTTCTTCAATTCACATGAAGGTGTGTATTGGGAACAAAGTGAGTCAACCCAACCTTGGAAAACGTAAATTGCAGGAAGTATTCCCTTGCAAAACCTATTCAATTCGAAGTTGGAAACAATATGGGGGATGCTCCTTCTTCCACAGAGATGTTTTCTTTGAGAGACACACGTGTTTCTTCAAGTTAGCTGGACAGGCCTATTTGCTTACTGACTGTAACATATAAGATTTCTTTGGAGAGATACATGTGTTTCTTCAATGCAGCTGAAAAATGCCAATGTGGAAATAAGGGAGCCTCTCTCCACCATGAAGCACCCTGTTGCAGGAAGTATTCCATTTACAAACAAACACAATCTCCCAGGGAGACAATGTGCTATTATTCATGCTTCCAGCAGAGATGGTTTTTTTGGAGAAATATATGTGTTTCTTCAAATCTGCTGAACAGGCCTATTAGGAACAAAGAGAGCCTATGTCTACATTGAAAAAGCTAAATTGCCTGAAGTACTCCTTTCAAATATTAACTCAGCTGTCACAGGGAAACAATGAGCTGCACGGTGCAGCTTCTAACATAGATGGTTTCCTTTTAGAGGTACGTGTGTTTCTTCAACTCACCTGCCTGTGTCTATCTGGAAAAAAGTGAGCCTATCCCAACCTTGAAAACCCTAAGCTGTAGGAAGTATTCCTATGCAAAGCCTTCTCAATTCTTACTGGGATACAATGTGGTGGATTCTCCTGCTTCTCACACAGATGTTTTCTGTCAAAAGACACATGTGTTTGTTCAAATTAGCCGGGGAGGCCTATTTGGAACAAACAACCCTTTGTTCCCCTTGCAAATTCTGAATGGTGGGAAGAAATTCTTTTAAAATACTCATTTTTAACAGGGAAGCAATGTGCTAGATGTTGAAGATTGTAACATAGATGGTTTTCTTTGCAGAGACACTGATGTTTTTACAACTTAGCTCACAGGCCTACGTGGAAGATAGAGAGCCTATCTCCCTTTGGAAAACGTAAGTTGCCCAAACTATTCCTTTTAAAATGAAACTCAATTCTCTGAGGGAAAGAACGTGCTATATGCTCCTGATTCTGACTCAAGTGGTTTCTTTTGAGATACATGAGTTCCTTTAACTCTGCTGAAAGGGCCTATTTGGAACAAACAGCCTATCTCCACCTTGAATTTCAAAGATGCAGGAAGTACTGCTTTCAAAAACTTACAGGTTTTTACACGGGTAAACAATGAAGTACATGGCGAAGTTTGTAATCTAGTTGGTTTTCTTTTAGTGCTCCATGTGTTTCTTGAACTCATCTGAATAGGCCCATTTGGAACAAAGAGAGCCTACGTTCACTTTGAAAAATGTAATTTATAGGAAGTACTCCTATCAATAGTTAACTCTCTTCTCAGAGGTATACTAGGTCCTAGATTCTATAGCTTGTATCACAGATAGTTTACTGTCAAGAGATAAATGTGTTTCTTCAACTTGCCTGAATAGGCCTATTTCAAAAAAAAGAGCTGATTTTCCCTTTGAAAAACCTAAGTCACAGGAAGTATTCCTTCAAAAGCCAGCTCAATTCTCGCAGTGAAACAAGCTCCTAGATGCTGCAGTTTTGAACATAGATGGTTTTCTTTGGACAGATACATGTCTTTGTTCACCTCAGCTGAATAGACCTATTTGTAACAAAGAGAGCCTCTCTCCACCTTGAAAATCCTAAGGTGCCAAAGTGTTCATTTTCTATGTACTGAATACTCAGAGGGAAACAATGTGCTACATGTTGCAGCTTCTAGCATTGATGGTTTTCTGGAGATATAAATCTGTTTCTTCACATCAGGTGAATGGTCTTATTTGAAAAAAGGTAAACTTATCTCAACCTTGAAACATACGTTGCTGGAAAGTAGAACGTTCAGAAACATACTCCACTGTCACAGGGAAATAATGTGCTAGAAGCTCCTGCTTCTACTACAGATGATTTCCTTTCTAGAGATACATGTGTTTCTTCCAATTAGCTGAAAAGACCTAATTGAAAAAAGCGAGATTTCTCCACCTTCAAAATTCTCACTGGCAGAAAGTATTTCTTAGGAAAATTAACTACTCTCCATCAGAGAAACAACAGCAAGATACTGAAGCTTGTCACATAGACAGTTTTCTTTTCTTTGGAGAGATTTCTTTGCTCTTTCAACTCAGGTTCGTAGGCCTAGTTGGAACACAGAAAGCCAATCTCCACATTGAAAAACCTACGTTCCCATATGTATTCCTTTGAAAAACGAAATCCATTTTCATCAGAAAACAATGTACGAGATGCTGAGCTTCTACAATACATGATTCTCTTGGAGAGATAAATGTGTTGCTTCAACTCAGCTGAATTTGCCTCTTTGAAACAATGTGATCTCATGTGTACCTTGGAAAACGTCCGTCGCGGGAAATAGTCCTTGCAAAACCGTACTCAATTTTCTCAGGAGACAATGGGCTAGATGCTCCTATTTCTGAAACAGACGGTTTTCTTTCAAGTTATGCATGTGTTTCTTTAAATTAGCTGGCTAGGCCTATTTTGAACAAAGAGATTTCATCTCCATATTGAGAAACTGAAGTTGCTCTAGGTATTTCATTGACAAACTACACTCAATCTGACAAGGAAACAATGTGTTAGATATTCCTTCTGGTAACATAGATGGTTTTCTTCGGAGAGAAACACGTGTTTGTTCAAATCAGCTGAAAAGGCCTCCATGATACAAAGGGAGCCTATCTCCATCCTGAAAAACCTAAGTTGCAAGAAGTATTCCTTTTAAATCTACTGACTACTCACATGGAAACAATATGCTAGATGCTGCAGCTTGTAGTTAGACGGTTTTCTTTGGAGAGACACATGTGTTTCTTCACCTCAGCTGAATTGACCTGTTTGGAACCAAGAGAGTCTACCTCCACCTTGAAAATCCTAACTTGCAGGAAGTATTTCTTTGAAAAAACTGGCAAAAGTCTCCCAGGGTGACAATGTTCTTATTCTCCAGGGTCAAACAGAGATGGTTTTCTTTCAGGAGATACATGTGTTCCTTTAAGTCATATAGAAAGGCCTATTTGGTAACAAAGAGCCCATATCCACATTGAATGACCTATGTTGCAGGAGGTATTCCTTTCCAAAACTATCTCGGTTCTCACAGGGAAGCAATGTGCTAGATGTTGCTGCTTGTAACATATAATGTTTCTTGGGAGAGATCCCTTTGTCTTCAACTCAGCTGAACAGGCCAACGTAGAAAAAAGGGAGCCTATCTCCACCATGAGAAACCATGCTGCAGGAAGTATTCCAATCAAAAACAAACTTATCTCACAGGGAAACAATGTGCTACCATTCCTGCTTCCAACAGAGATGGTGTTCTTTCGAGAGGTATGTGTGTTTCTTGAAATCTGCGGAATAGGCCTATTGGAAACAAAGTGAGCCTATGTCTACATTGAAAGACCTAAACTGCCTGAAGTACTCCTTTCAAATATTAACTCAGCTCTCTCACAGAATCAATGTGCTACATGCTGCAGCGTCTAATCTAGATGGTTTCCTTTTAGAGATACATGTGTTTCTTCAATTCACCTGATTGTGTGTATTGGGAACAAAGTGAGCCAACCCACCCTTGGAAAACGTAAGTTGCAGGAAGTCTTTCTTTGACAAACTTACTAAATTCTCACAGGGAAACAATGCCCGAATATTCCTGCTTCCAACAGAGATGGCTTTCTTTGGAGAGATATATGTGTTTCTTCAAATGTGCTGAATAGGCCTACTTGGAACAAAGTGTGCCTATCTCTACATTGAAAATCCTCAGTTGCCCGAAGTACTCCTTTCAAGTACTAACTCAGATCTCACAGAGAAACCATGTGCTACATGCTGCAGCTTCTAATCCCGATGGTTTCCTTTTAGAAATACATGTGTTTCTTCAATTCACATGAAGGTGTGTATTGGGAACAAAGTGAGTCAACCCAACCTTGGAAAACGTAAATTGCAGGAAGTATTCCCTTGCAAAACCTATTCAATTCGAAGTTGGAAACAATATGGGGGATGCTCCTTCTTCCACAGAGGTGTTTTCTTTGAGAGACACACGTGTTTCTTCAAGTTAGCTGGACAGGCCTATTTGGTTACTGACTGTAACATATAAGATTTCTTTGGAGAGATACATGTGTTTCTTCAATGCAGCTGAAAAATGCCAATGTGGAAATAAGGGAGCCTCTCTCCACCATGAAGCACCCTGTTGCAGGAAGTATTCCATTTACAAACAAACACAATCTCCCAGGGAGACAATGTGCTATTACTCATGCTTCCAGCAGAGATGGTTTTTTTGGAGAAATATATGTGTTTCTTCAAATCTGCTGAACAGGCCTATTAGGAACAAAGAGAGCCTATGTCTACATTGAAAAAGCTAAATTGCCTGAAGTACTCCTTTCAAATATTAACTCAGCTGTCACAGGGAAACAATGAGCTGCACGGTACAGCTTCTAACATAGATGGTTTCCTTTTAGAGGTACGTGTGTTTCTTCAACTCACCTGCCTGTGTCTATCTGGAAAAAAGTGAGCCTATAACAACCTTGAAAACCCTAAGCTGTAGGAAGTATTCCTATGCAAAGCCTTCTCAATTCTTACTGGGATACAATGTGGTGGATTCTCCTGCTTCTCACACAGATGTTTTCTGTCAAAAGACACATGCGTTTGTTCAAATTAGCCGGGGAGGCCTATTTGGAACAAACAACCCTTTGTTCCCCTTGCAAATTCTGAATGGTGGGAAGAAATTCTTTTAAAATACTCATTTTTAACAGGGAAGCAATGTGCTAGATGTTGAAGATTGTAACATAGATGGTTTTCTTTGCAGAGACACTGATGTTTTTACAACTTAGCTCACAGGCCTACGTGGAAGATAGAGAGCCTATCTCCCTTTGGAAAACGTAAGTTGCCCAAACTATTCCTTTTAAAATGAAACTCAATTCTCTGAGGGAAAGAATGTGCTATATGCTCCTGATTCTGACTCAAGTGGTTTCTTTTGAGATACATGAGTTCCTTTAACTCTGCTGAAAGGGCCTATTTGGAACAAACAGCCTATCTCCACCTTGAATTTCAAAGATGCAGGAAGTACTGCTTTCAAAAACTTACAGGTTTTTACACGGGTAAACAATGAAGTACATGGCGAAGTTTGTAATCTAGTGGGTTTTCTTTTAGTGCTCCATGTGTTTCTTGAACTCATCTGAATAGGCCCATTTGGAACAAAGAGAGCCTACGTTCACTTTGAAAAATGTAATTTATAGGAAGTACTCCTATCAATAGTTAACTCTCTTCTCAGAGGTATACTAGGTCCTAGATTCTATAGCTTGTATCACAGATAGTTTACTGTCAAGAGATAAATGTGTTTCTTCAACTTGCCTGAATAGGCCTATTTCAAAAAAAAGAGCTGATTTTCCCTTTGAAAAACCTAAGTCACAGGAAGTATTCCTTCAAAAGCCAGCTCAATTCTCGCAGTGAAACAAGCTCCTAGATGCTGCAGTTTTGAACATAGATGGTTTTCTTTGGACAGATACATGTCTTTGTTCACCTCAGCTGAATAGACCTATTTGTAACAAAGAGAGCCTCTCTCCACCTTGAAAATCCTAAGGTGCCAAAGTGTTCATTTTCTATGTACTGAATACTCAGAGGGAAACAATGTGCTACATGTTGCAGCTTCTAGCATTGATGGTTTTCTGGAGATATAAATCTGTTTCTTCACATCAGGTGAATGGTCTTATTTGAAAAAAGGTAAACTTATCTCAACCTTGAAACATACGTTGCTGGAAACTAGAACGTTCAGAAACATACTCCACTGTCACAGGGAAATAATGTGCTAGAAGCTCCTGCTTCTACTACAGATGATTTCCTTTCTAGAGATACATGTGTTTCTTCCAATTAGCTGAAAAGACCTAATTGAAAAAAACGAGATTTCTCCACCTTCAAAATTCTCACTGGCAGAAAGTATTTCTTAGGAAAATTAACTACTCTCCATCAGAGAAACAACAGCAAGATACTGAAGCTTGTCACATAGACAGTTTTCTTTTCTTTGGAGAGATTTCTTTGCTCTTTCAACTCAGGTTCGTAGGCCTAGTTGGAACACAGAAAGCCAATCTCCACATTGAAAAACCTACGTTCCCATATCTATTCCTTTGAAAAACGAAATCCATTTTCATCAGAAAACAATGTACGAGATGCTGAGCTTCTACAATACATGGTTCTCTTGGAGAGATAAATGTGTTGCTTCAACTCAGCTGAATTTGCCTCTTTGGAACAATGTGATCTCATGTGTACCTTGGAAAACGTCCGTCACGGGAAGTAGTCCTTGCAAAACCGTACTCAATTTTCTCAGGAGACAATGGGCTAGATGCTCCTATTTCTGAAACAGACGGTTTTCTTTCAAGTTATGCATGTGTTTCTTTAAATTAGCTGGCTAGGCCTATTTTGAACAAAGAGATTTCATCTCCATATTGAGAAACTGAAGTTGCTCTAGGTATTTCATTGACAAACTACACTCAATCTGACAAGGAAACAATGTGTTAGATATTCCTTCTGGTAACATAGATGGTTTTCTTCGGAGAGAAACACGTGTTTGTTCAAATCAGCTGAAAAGGCCTCCATGATACAAAGGGAGCCTATCTCCATCCTGAAAAACCTAAGTTGCAAGAAGTATTCCTTTTAAATCTACTGACTACTCACATGGAAACAATATGCTAGATGCTGCAGCTTGTAGTTAGACGGTTTTCTTTGGAGAGACACATGTGTTTCTTCACCTCAGCTGAATTGACCTGTTTGGAACCAAGAGAGTCTACCTCCACCTTGAAAATCCTAACTTGCAGGAAGTATTTCTTTGAAAAAACTGGCAAAAGTCTCCCAGGGTGACAATGTTCTTATTCTCCAGGGTCAAACAGAGATGGTTTTCTTTCAGGAGATACATGTGTTCCTTTAAGTCATATAGAAAGGCCTATTTGGTAACAAAGAGCCCATATCCACATTGAATGACCTATGTTGCAGGAGGTATTCCTTTCCAAAACTATCTCGGTTCTCACAGGGAAGCAATGTGCTAGATGTTGCTGCTTGTAACATATAATGTTTCTTGGGAGAGATCCCTTTGTCTTCAACTCAGCTGAACAGGCCAACGTAGAAAAAAGGGAGCCTATCTCCACCATGAGAAACCATGCTGCAGGAAGTATTCCAATCAAAAACAAACTTATCTCACAGGGAAACAATGTGCTACCATTCCTGCTTCCAACAGAGATGGTGTTCTTTCGAGAGGTATGTGTGTTTCTTGAAATCTGCGGAATAGGCCTATTGGAAACAAAGTGAGCCTATGTCTACATTGAAAGACCTAAACTGCCTGAAGTACTCCTTTCAAATATTAACTCAGCTCTCTCACAGAATCAATGTGCTACATGCTGCAGCGTCTAATCTAGATGGTTTCCTTTTAGAGATACATGTGTTTCTTCAATTCACCTGATTGTGTGTATTGGGAACAAAGTGAGCCAACCCACCCTTGGAAAACGTAAGTTGCAGGAAGTCTTTCTTTGACAAACTTACTAAATTCTCACAGGGAAACAATGCCCGAATATTCCTGCTTCCAACAGAGATGGCTTTCTTTGGAGAGATATATGTGTTTCTTCAAATGTGCTGAATAGGCCTACTTGGAACAAAGTGTGCCTATCTCTACATTGAAAATCCTCAGTTGCCCGAAGTACTCCTTTCAAGTACTAACTCAGATCTCACAGAGAAACCATGTGCTACATGCTGCAGCTTCTAATCCCGATGGTTTCCTTTTAGAAATACATGTGTTTCTTCAATTCACATGAAGGTGTGTATTGGGAACAAAGTGAGTCAACCCAACCTTGGAAAACGTAAATTGCAGGAAGTATTCCCTTGCAAAACCTATTCAATTCGAAGTTGGAAACAATATGGGGGATGCTCCTTCTTCCACAGAGGTGTTTTCTTTGAGAGACACACGTGTTTCTTCAAGTTAGCTGGACAGGCCTATTTGGTTACTGACTGTAACATATAAGATTTCTTTGGAGAGATACATGTGTTTCTTCAATGCAGCTGAAAAATGCCAATGTGGAAATAAGGGAGCCTCTCTCCACCATGAAGCACCCTGTTGCAGGAAGTATTCCATTTACAAACAAACACAATCTCCCAGGGAGACAATGTGCTATTACTCATGCTTCCAGCAGAGATGGTTTTTTTGGAGAAATATATGTGTTTCTTCAAATCTGCTGAACAGGCCTATTAGGAACAAAGAGAGCCTATGTCTACATTGAAAAAGCTAAATTGCCTGAAGTACTCCTTTCAAATATTAACTCAGCTGTCACAGGGAAACAATGAGCTGCACGGTACAGCTTCTAACATAGATGGTTTCCTTTTAGAGGTACGTGTGTTTCTTCAACTCACCTGCCTGTGTCTATCTGGAAAAAAGTGAGCCTATAACAACCTTGAAAACCCTAAGCTGTAGGAAGTATTCCTATGCAAAGCCTTCTCAATTCTTACTGGGATACAATGTGGTGGATTCTCCTGCTTCTCACACAGATGTTTTCTGTCAAAAGACACATGCGTTTGTTCAAATTAGCCGGGGAGGCCTATTTGGAACAAACAACCCTTTGTTCCCCTTGCAAATTCTGAATGGTGGGAAGAAATTCTTTTAAAATACTCATTTTTAACAGGGAAGCAATGTGCTAGATGTTGAAGATTGTAACATAGATGGTTTTCTTTGCAGAGACACTGATGTTTTTACAACTTAGCTCACAGGCCTACGTGGAAGATAGAGAGCCTATCTCCCTTTGGAAAACGTAAGTTGCCCAAACTATTCCTTTTAAAATGAAACTCAATTCTCTGAGGGAAAGAATGTGCTATATGCTCCTGATTCTGACTCAAGTGGTTTCTTTTGAGATACATGAGTTCCTTTAACTCTGCTGAAAGGGCCTATTTGGAACAAACAGCCTATCTCCACCTTGAATTTCAAAGATGCAGGAAGTACTGCTTTCAAAAACTTACAGGTTTTTACACGGGTAAACAATGAAGTACATGGCGAAGTTTGTAATCTAGTGGGTTTTCTTTTAGTGCTCCATGTGTTTCTTGAACTCATCTTAATAGGCCCATTTGGAACAAAGAGAGCCTACGTTCACTTTGAAAAATGTAATTTATAGGAAGTACTCCTATCAATAATTAACTCTCTTCTCAGAGGTATACTAGGTCCTAGATTCTATAGCTTGTATCACAGATAGTTTACTGTCAAGAGATAAATGTGTTTCTTCAACTTGCCTGAATAGGCCTATTTCAAAAAAAAGAGCTGATTTTCCCTTTGAAAAACCTAAGTCACAGGAAGTATTCCTTCAAAAACCAGCTCAATTCTCGCAGTGAAACAAGCTCCTAGATGCTGCAGTTTTGAACATAGATGGTTTTCTTTGGACAGATACATGTCTTTGTTCACCTCAGCTGAATAGACCTATTTGTAACAAAGAGAGCCTCTCTCCACCTTGAAAATCCTAAGGTGCCAAAGTGTTCATTTTCTATGTACTGAATACTCAGAGGGAAACAATGTGCTACATGTTGCAGCTTCTAGCATTGATGGTTTTCTGGAGATATAAATCTGTTTCTTCACATCAGCTGAATGGTCTTATTTGAAAAAAGGTAAACTTATCTCAACCTTGAAACATACGTTGCTGGAAAGTAGAACGTTCAGAAACATACTCCACTGTCACAGGGAAATAATGTGCTAGAAGCTCCTGCTTCTACTACAGATGATTTCCTTTCTAGAGATACATGTGTTTCTTCCAATTAGCTGAAAAGACCTAATTGAAAAAAACGAGATTTCTCCACCTTCAAAATTCTCACTGGCAGAAAGTATTTCTTAGGAAAATTAACTACTCTCCATCAGAGAAACAACAGCAAGATACTGAAGCTTGTCACATAGACAGTTTTCTTTTCTTTGGAGAGATTTCTTTGCTCTTTCAACTCAGGTTCGTAGGCCTAGTTGGAACACAGAAAGCCAATCTCCACATTGAAAAACCTACATTCCCATATCTATTCCTTTGAAAAACGAAATCCATTTTCATCAGAAAACAATGTACGAGATGCTGAGCTTCTACAATACATGGTTCTCTTGGAGAGATAAATGTGTTGCTTCAACTCAGCTGAATTTGCCTCTTTGGAACAATGTGATCTCATGTGTACCTTGGAAAACGTCCGTCACGGGAAGTAGTCCTTGCAAAACCGTACTCAATTTTCTCAGGAGACAATGGGCTAGATGCTCCTATTTCTGAAACAGACGGTTTTCTTTCAAGTTATGCATGTGTTTCTTTAAATTAGCTGGCTAGGCCTATTTTGAACAAAGAGATTTTATCTCCATATTGAGAAACTGAAGTTGCTCTAGGTATTTCATTGACAAACTACACTCAATCTGACAAGGAAACAATGTGTTAGATATTCCTTCTGGTAACATAGATGGTTTTCTTCGGAGAGAAACACGTGTTTGTTCAAATCAGCTGAAAAGGCCTCCATGATACAAAGGGAGCCTATCTCCATCCTGAAAAACCTAAGTTGCAAGAAGTATTCCTTTTAAATCTACTGACTACTCACATGGAAACAATATGCTAGATGCTGCAGCTTGTAGTTAGACGGTTTTCTTTGGAGAGACACATGTGTTTCTTCACCTCAGCTGAATTGACCTGTTTGGAACCAAGAGAGTCTACCTCCACCTTGAAAATCCTAACTTGCAGGAAGTATTTCTTTGAAAAAACTGGCAAAAGTCTCCCAGGGTGACAATGTTCTTATTCTCCAGGGTCAAACAGAGATGGTTTTCTTTCAGGAGATACATGTGTTCCTTTAAGTCATATAGAAAGGCCTATTTGGTAACAAAGAGCCCATATCCACATTGAATGACCTATGTTGCAGGAGGTATTCCTTTCCAAATCTATCTCGGTTCTCACAGGGAAGCAATGTGCTAGATGTTGCTGCTTGTAACATATAATGTTTCTTGGGAGAGATCCCTTTGTCTTCAACTCAGCTGAACAGGCCAACGTAGAAAAAAGGGAGTCTATCTCCACCATGAGAAACCATGCTGCAGGAAGTATTCCAATCAAAAACAAACTTATCTCACAGGGAAACAATGTGCTACCATTCCTGCTTCCAACAGAGATGGTGTTCTTTCGAGAGGTATGTGTGTTTCTTGAAATCTGCGGAATAGGCCTATTGGAAACAAAGTGAGCCTATGTCTACATTGAAAGACCTAAACTGCCTGAAGTACTCCTTTCAAATATTAACTCAGCT
Organism: Castor canadensis; assembly: GCF_047511655.1. NCBI lineage: Eukaryota > Metazoa > Chordata > Mammalia > Rodentia > Castoridae > Castor > Castor canadensis. The sequence goes on along the minus strand of NC_133402.1, from coordinate 28,262,023 downwards.
CTCTCACAGAATCAATGTGCTACATGCTGCAGCGTCTAATCTAGATGGTTTCCTTTTAGAGATACATGTGTTTCTTCAATTCACCTGATTGTGTGTATTGGGAACAAAGTGAGCCAACCCACCCTTGGAAAACGTAAGTTGCAGGAAGTCTTTCTTTGACAAACTTACTAAATTCTCACAGGGAAACAATGCCCGAATATTCCTGCTTCCAACAGAGATGGCTTTCTTTGGAGAGATATATGTGTTTCTTCAAATGTGCTGAATAGGCCTACTTGGAACAAAGTGTGCCTATCTCTACATTGAAAATCCTCAGTTGCCCGAAGTACTCCTTTCAAGTACTAACTCAGATCTCACAGAGAAACCATGTGCTACATGCTGCAGCTTCTAATCCCGATGGTTTCCTTTTAGAAATACATGTGTTTCTTCAATTCACATGAAGGTGTGTATTGGGAACAAAGTGAGTCAACCCAACCTTGGAAAACGTAAATTGCAGGAAGTATTCCCTTGCAAAACCTATTCAATTCGAAGTTGGAAACAATATGGGGGATGCTCCTTCTTCCACAGAGATGTTTTCTTTGAGAGACACACGTGTTTCTTCAAGTTAGCTGGACAGGCCTATTTGCTTACTGACTGTAACATATAAGATTTCTTTGGAGAGATACATGTGTTTCTTCAATGCAGCTGAAAAATGCCAATGTGGAAGTAAGGGAGCCTCTCTCCACCATGAAGCACCCTGTTGCAGGAAGTATTCCATTTACAAACAAACACAATCTCCCAGGGAGACAATGTGCTATTACTCATGCTTCCAGCAGAGATGGTTTTTTTGGAGAAATATATGTGTTTCTTCAAATCTGCTGAACAGGCCTATTAGGAACAAAGAGAGCCTATGTCTACATTGAAAAAGCTAAATTGCCTGAAGTACTCCTTTCAAATATTAACTCAGCTGTCACAGGGAAACAATGAGCTGCACGGTACAGCTTCTAACATAGATGGTTTCCTTTTAGAGGTACGTGTGTTTCTTCAACTCACCTGCCTGTGTCTATCTGGAAAAAAGTGAGCCTATAACAACCTTGAAAACCCTAAGCTGTAGGAAGTATTCCTATGCAAAGCCTTCTCAATTCTTACTGGGATACAATGTGGTGGATTCTCCTGCTTCTCACACAGATGTTTTCTGTCAAAAGACACATGCGTTTGTTCAAATTAGCCGGGGAGGCCTATTTGGAACAAACAACCCTTTGTTCCCCTTGCAAATTCTGAATGGTGGGAAGAAATTCTTTTAAAATACTCATTTTTAACAGGGAAGCAATGTGCTAGATGTTGAAGATTGTAACATAGATGGTTTTCTTTGCAGAGACACTGATGTTTTTACAACTTAGCTCACAGGCCTACGTGGAAGATAGAGAGCCTATCTCCCTTTGGAAAACGTAAGTTGCCCAAACTATTCCTTTTAAAATGAAACTCAATTCTCTGAGGGAAAGAATGTGCTATATGCTCCTGATTCTGACTCAAGTGGTTTCTTTTGAGATACATGAGTTCCTTTAACTCTGCTGAAAGGGCCTATTTGGAACAAACAGCCTATCTCCACCTTGAATTTCAAAGATGCAGGAAGTACTGCTTTCAAAAACTTACAGGTTTTTACACGGGTAAACAATGAAGTACATGGCGAAGTTTGTAATCTAGTGGGTTTTCTTTTAGTGCTCCATGTGTTTCTTGAACTCATCTTAATAGGCCCATTTGGAACAAAGAGAGCCTACGTTCACTTTGAAAAATGTAATTTATAGGAAGTACTCCTATCAATAATTAACTCTCTTCTCAGAGGTATACTAGGTCCTAGATTCTATAGCTTGTATCACAGATAGTTTACTGTCAAGAGATAAATGTGTTTCTTCAACTTGCCTGAATAGGCCTATTTCAAAAAAAAGAGCTGATTTTCCCTTTGAAAAACCTAAGTCACAGGAAGTATTCCTTCAAAAACCAGCTCAATTCTCGCAGTGAAACAAGCTCCTAGATGCTGCAGTTTTGAACATAGATGGTTTTCTTTGGACAGATACATGTCTTTGTTCACCTCAGCTGAATAGACCTATTTGTAACAAAGAGAGCCTCTCTCCACCTTGAAAATCCTAAGGTGCCAAAGTGTTCATTTTCTATGTACTGAATACTCAGAGGGAAACAATGTGCTACATGTTGCAGCTTCTAGCATTGATGGTTTTCTGGAGATATAAATCTGTTTCTTCACATCAGCTGAATGGTCTTATTTGAAAAAAGGTAAACTTATCTCAACCTTGAAACATACGTTGCTGGAAAGTAGAACGTTCAGAAACATACTCCACTGTCACAGGGAAATAATGTGCTAGAAGCTCCTGCTTCTACTACAGATGATTTCCTTTCTAGAGATACATGTGTTTCTTCCAATTAGCTGAAAAGACCTAATTGAAAAAAACGAGATTTCTCCACCTTCAAAATTCTCACTGGCAGAAAGTATTTCTTAGGAAAATTAACTACTCTCCATCAGAGAAACAACAGCAAGATACTGAAGCTTGTCACATAGACAGTTTTCTTTTCTTTGGAGAGATTTCTTTGCTCTTTCAACTCAGGTTCGTAGGCCTAGTTGGAACACAGAAAGCCAATCTCCACATTGAAAAACCTACATTCCCATATCTATTCCTTTGAAAAACGAAATCCATTTTCATCAGAAAACAATGTACGAGATGCTGAGCTTCTACAATACATGGTTCTCTTGGAGAGATAAATGTGTTGCTTCAACTCAGCTGAATTTGCCTCTTTGGAACAATGTGATCTCATGTGTACCTTGGAAAACGTCCGTCACGGGAAGTAGTCCTTGCAAAACCGTACTCAATTTTCTCAGGAGACAATGGGCTAGATGCTCCTATTTCTGAAACAGACGGTTTTCTTTCAAGTTATGCATGTGTTTCTTTAAATTAGCTGGCTAGGCCTATTTTGAACAAAGAGATTTTATCTCCATATTGAGAAACTGAAGTTGCTCTAGGTATTTCATTGACAAACTACACTCAATCTGACAAGGAAACAATGTGTTAGATATTCCTTCTGGTAACATAGATGGTTTTCTTCGGAGAGAAACACGTGTTTGTTCAAATCAGCTGAAAAGGCCTCCATGATACAAAGGGAGCCTATCTCCATCCTGAAAAACCTAAGTTGCAAGAAGTATTCCTTTTAAATCTACTGACTACTCACATGGAAACAATATGCTAGATGCTGCAGCTTGTAGTTAGACGGTTTTCTTTGGAGAGACACATGTGTTTCTTCACCTCAGCTGAATTGACCTGTTTGGAACCAAGAGAGTCTACCTCCACCTTGAAAATCCTAACTTGCAGGAAGTATTTCTTTGAAAAAACTGGCAAAAGTCTCCCAGGGTGACAATGTTCTTATTCTCCAGGGTCAAACAGAGATGGTTTTCTTTCAGGAGATACATGTGTTCCTTTAAGTCATATAGAAAGGCCTATTTGGTAACAAAGAGCCCATATCCACATTGAATGACCTATGTTGCAGGAGGTATTCCTTTCCAAAACTATCTCGGTTCTCACAGGGAAGCAATGTGCTAGATGTTGCTGCTTGTAACATATAATGTTTCTTGGGAGAGATCCCTTTGTCTTCAACTCAGCTGAACAGGCCAACGTAGAAAAAAGGGAGCCTATCTCCACCATGAGAAACCATGCTGCAGGAAGTATTCCAATCAAAAACAAACTTATCTCACAGGGAAACAATGTGCTACCATTCCTGCTTCCAACAGAGATGGTGTTCTTTCGAGAGGTATGTGTGTTTCTTGAAATCTGCGGAATAGGCCTATTGGAAACAAAGTGAGCCTATGTCTACATTGAAAGACCTAAACTGCCTGAAGTACTCCTTTCAAATATTAACTCAGCTCTCTCACAGAATCAATGTGCTACATGCTGCAGCGTCTAATCTAGATGGTTTCCTTTTAGAGATACATGTGTTTCTTCAATTCACCTGATTGTGTGTATTGGGAACAAAGTGAGCCAACCCACCCTTGGAAAACGTAAGTTGCAGGAAGTCTTTCTTTGACAAACTTACTAAATTCTCACAGGGAAACAATGCCCGAATATTCCTGCTTCCAACAGAGATGGCTTTCTTTGGAGAGATATATGTGTTTCTTCAAATGTGCTGAATAGGCCTACTTGGAACAAAGTGTGCCTATCTCTACATTGAAAATCCTCAGTTGCCCGAAGTACTCCTTTCAAGTACTAACTCAGATCTCACAGAGAAACCATGTGCTACATGCTGCAGCTTCTAATCCCGATGGTTTCCTTTTAGAAATACATGTGTTTCTTCAATTCACATGAAGGTGTGTATTGGGAACAAAGTGAGTCAACCCAACCTTGGAAAACGTAAATTGCAGGAAGTATTCCCTTGCAAAACCTATTCAATTCGAAGTTGGAAACAATATGGGGGATGCTCCTTCTTCCACAGAGGTGTTTTCTTTGAGAGACACACGTGTTTCTTCAAGTTAGCTGGACAGGCCTATTTGGTTACTGACTGTAACATATAAGATTTCTTTGGAGAGATACATGTGTTTCTTCAATGCAGCTGAAAAATGCCAATGTGGAAATAAGGGAGCCTCTCTCCACCATGAAGCACCCTGTTGCAGGAAGTATTCCATTTACAAACAAACACAATCTCCCAGGGAGACAATGTGCTATTACTCATGCTTCCAGCAGAGATGGTTTTTTTGGAGAAATATATGTGTTTCTTCAAATCTGCTGAACAGGCCTATTAGGAACAAAGAGAGCCTATGTCTACATTGAAAAAGCTAAATTGCCTGAAGTACTCCTTTCAAATATTAACTCAGCTGTCACAGGGAAACAATGAGCTGCACGGTACAGCTTCTAACATAGATGGTTTCCTTTTAGAGGTACGTGTGTTTCTTCAACTCACCTGCCTGTGTCTATCTGGAAAAAAGTGAGCCTATAACAACCTTGAAAACCCTAAGCTGTAGGAAGTATTCCTATGCAAAGCCTTCTCAATTCTTACTGGGATACAATGTGGTGGATTCTCCTGCTTCTCACACAGATGTTTTCTGTCAAAAGACACATGCGTTTGTTCAAATTAGCCGGGGAGGCCTATTTGGAACAAACAACCCTTTGTTCCCCTTGCAAATTCTGAATGGTGGGAAGAAATTCTTTTAAAATACTCATTTTTAACAGGGAAGCAATGTGCTAGATGTTGAAGATTGTAACATAGATGGTTTTCTTTGCAGAGACACTGATGTTTTTACAACTTAGCTCACAGGCCTACGTGGAAGATAGAGAGCCTATCTCCCTTTGGAAAACGTAAGTTGCCCAAACTATTCCTTTTAAAATGAAACTCAATTCTCTGAGGGAAAGAATGTGCTATATGCTCCTGATTCTGACTCAAGTGGTTTCTTTTGAGATACATGAGTTCCTTTAACTCTGCTGAAAGGGCCTATTTGGAACAAACAGCCTATCTCCACCTTGAATTTCAAAGATGCAGGAAGTACTGCTTTCAAAAACTTACAGGTTTTTACACGGGTAAACAATGAAGTACATGGCGAAGTTTGTAATCTAGTTGGTTTTCTTTTAGTGCTCCATGTGTTTCTTGAACTCATCTGAATAGGCCCATTTGGAACAAAGAGAGCCTACGTTCACTTTGAAAAATGTAATTTATAGGAAGTACTCCTATCAATAGTTAACTCTCTTCTCAGAGGTATACTAGGTCCTAGATTCTATAGCTTGTATCACAGATAGTTTACTGTCAAGAGATAAATGTGTTTCTTCAACTTGCCTGAATAGGCCTATTTCAAAAAAAAGAGCTGATTTTCCCTTTGAAAAACCTAAGTCACAGGAAGTATTCCTTCAAAAGCCAGCTCAATTCTCGCAGTGAAACAAGCTCCTAGATGCTGCAGTTTTGAACATAGATGGTTTTCTTTGGACAGATACATGTCTTTGTTCACCTCAGCTGAATAGACCTATTTGTAACAAAGAGAGCCTCTCTCCACCTTGAAAATCCTAAGGTGCCAAAGTGTTCATTTTCTATGTACTGAATACTCAGAGGGAAACAATGTGCTACATGTTGCAGCTTCTAGCATTGATGGTTTTCTGGAGATATAAATCTGTTTCTTCACATCAGCTGAATGGTCTTATTTGAAAAAAGGTAAACTTATCTCAACCTTGAAACATACGTTGCTGGAAAGTAGAACGTTCAGAAACATACTCCACTGTCACAGGGAAATAATGTGCTAGAAGCTCCTGCTTCTACTACAGATGATTTCCTTTCTAGAGATACATGTGTTTCTTCCAATTAGCTGAAAAGACCTAATTGAAAAAAGCGAGATTTCTCCACCTTCAAAATTCTCACTGGCAGAAAGTATTTCTTAGGAAAATTAACTACTCTCCATCAGAGAAACAACAGCAAGATACTGAAGCTTGTCACATAGACAGTTTTCTTTTCTTTGGAGAGATTTCTTTGCTCTTTCAACTCAGGTTCGTAGGCCTAGTTGGAACACAGAAAGCCAATCTCCACATTGAAAAACCTACGTTCCCATATGTATTCCTTTGAAAAACGAAATCCATTTTCATCAGAAAACAATGTACGAGATGCTGAGCTTCTACAATACATGATTCTCTTGGAGAGATAAATGTGTTGCTTCAACTCAGCTGAATTTGCCTCTTTGGAACAATGTGATCTCATGTGTACCTTGGAAAACGTCCGTCGCGGGAAATAGTCCTTGCAAAACCGTACTCAATTTTCTCAGGAGACAATGGGCTAGATGCTCCTATTTCTGAAACAGACGGTTTTCTTTCAAGTTATGCATGTGTTTCTTTAAATTAGCTGGCTAGGCCTATTTTGAACAAAGAGATTTTATCTCCATATTGAGAAACTGAAGTTGCTCTAGGTATTTCATTGACAAACTACACTCAATCTGACAAGGAAACAATGTGTTAGATATTCCTTCTGGTAACATAGATGGTTTTCTTCGGAGAGAAACACGTGTTTGTTCAAATCAGCTGAAAAGGCCTCCATGATACAAAGGGAGCCTATCTCCATCCTGAAAAACCTAAGTTGCAAGAAGTATTCCTTTTAAATCTACTGACTACTCACATGGAAACAATATGCTAGATGCTGCAGCTTGTAGTTAGACGGTTTTCTTTGGAGAGACACATGTGTTTCTTCACCTCAGCTGAATTGACCTGTTTGGAACCAAGAGAGTCTACCTCCACCTTGAAAATCCTAACTTGCAGGAAGTATTTCTTTGAAAAAACTGGCAAAAGTCTCCCAGGGTGACAATGTTCTTATTCTCCAGGGTCAAACAGAGATGGTTTTCTTTCAGGAGATACATGTGTTCCTTTAAGTCATATAGAAAGGCCTATTTGGTAACAAAGAGCCCATATCCACATTGAATGACCTATGTTGCAGGAGGTATTCCTTTCCAAAACTATCTCGGTTCTCACAGGGAAGCAATGTGCTAGATGTTGCTGCTTGTAACATATAATGTTTCTTGGGAGAGATCCCTTTGTCTTCAACTCAGCTGAACAGGCCAACGTAGAAAAAAGGGAGCCTATCTCCACCATGAGAAACCATGCTGCAGGAAGTATTCCAATCAAAAACAAACTTATCTCACAGGGAAATAATGTGCTACCATTCCTGCTTCCAACAGAGATGGTGTTCTTTCGAGAGGTATGTGTGTTTCTTGAAATCTGCGGAATAGGCCTATTGGAAACAAAGTGAGCCTATGTCTACATTGAAAGACCTAAACTGCCTGAAGTACTCCTTTCAAATATTAACTCAGCTCTCTCACAGAATCAATGTGCTACATGCTGCAGCGTCTAATCTAGATGGTTTCCTTTTAGAGATACATGTGTTTCTTCAATTCACCTGATTGTGTGTATTGGGAACAAAGTGAGCCAACCCACCCTTGGAAAACGTAAGTTGCAGGAAGTCTTTCTTTGACAAACTTACTAAATTCTCACAGGGAAACAATGCCCGAATATTCCTGCTTCCAACAGAGATGGCTTTCTTTGGAGAGATATATGTGTTTCTTCAAATGTGCTGAATAGGCCTACTTGGAACAAAGTGTGCCTATCTCTACATTGAAAATCCTCAGTTGCCCGAAGTACTCCTTTCAAGTACTAACTCAGATCTCACAGAGAAACCATGTGCTACATGCTGCAGCTTCTAATCCCGATGGTTTCCTTTTAGAAATACATGTGTTTCTTCAATTCACATGAAGGTGTGTATTGGGAACAAAGTGAGTCAACCCAACCTTGGAAAACGTAAATTGCAGGAAGTATTCCCTTGCAAAACCTATTCAATTCGAAGTTGGAAACAATATGGGGGATGCTCCTTCTTCCACAGAGGTGTTTTCTTTGAGAGACACACGTGTTTCTTCAAGTTAGCTGGACAGGCCTATTTGGTTACTGACTGTAACATATAAGATTTCTTTGGAGAGATACATGTGTTTCTTCAATGCAGCTGAAAAATGCCAATGTGGAAATAAGGGAGCCTCTCTCCACCATGAAGCACCCTGTTGCAGGAAGTATTCCATTTACAAACAAACACAATCTCCCAGGGAGACAATGTGCTATTACTCATGCTTCCAGCAGAGATGGTTTTTTTGGAGAAATATATGTGTTTCTTCAAATCTGCTGAACAGGCCTATTAGGAACAAAGAGAGCCTATGTCTACATTGAAAAAGCTAAATTGCCTGAAGTACTCCTTTCAAATATTAACTCAGCTGTCACAGGGAAACAATGAGCTGCACGGTACAGCTTCTAACATAGATGGTTTCCTTTTAGAGGTACGTGTGTTTCTTCAACTCACCTGCCTGTGTCTATCTGGAAAAAAGTGAGCCTATAACAACCTTGAAAACCCTAAGCTGTAGGAAGTATTCCTATGCAAAGCCTTCTCAATTCTTACTGGGATACAATGTGGTGGATTCTCCTGCTTCTCACACAGATGTTTTCTGTCAAAAGACACATGCGTTTGTTCAAATTAGCCGGGGAGGCCTATTTGGAACAAACAACCCTTTGTTCCCCTTGCAAATTCTGAATGGTGGGAAGAAATTCTTTTAAAATACTCATTTTTAACAGGGAAGCAATGTGCTAGATGTTGAAGATTGTAACATAGATGGTTTTCTTTGCAGAGACACTGATGTTTTTACAACTTAGCTCACAGGCCTACGTGGAAGATAGAGAGCCTATCTCCCTTTGGAAAACGTAAGTTGCCCAAACTATTCCTTTTAAAATGAAACTCAATTCTCTGAGGGAAAGAATGTGCTATATGCTCCTGATTCTGACTCAAGTGGTTTCTTTTGAGATACATGAGTTCCTTTAACTCTGCTGAAAGGGCCTATTTGGAACAAACAGCCTATCTCCACCTTGAATTTCAAAGATGCAGGAAGTACTGCTTTCAAAAACTTACAGGTTTTTACACGGGTAAACAATGAAGTACATGGCGAAGTTTGTAATCTAGTGGGTTTTCTTTTAGTGCTCCATGTGTTTCTTGAACTCATCTTAATAGGCCCATTTGGAACAAAGAGAGCCTACGTTCACTTTGAAAAATGTAATTTATAGGAAGTACTCCTATCAATAATTAACTCTCTTCTCAGAGGTATACTAGGTCCTAGATTCTATAGCTTGTATCACAGATAGTTTACTGTCAAGAGATAAATGTGTTTCTTCAACTTGCCTGAATAGGCCTATTTCAAAAAAAAGAGCTGATTTTCCCTTTGAAAAACCTAAGTCACAGGAAGTATTCCTTCAAAAACCAGCTCAATTCTCGCAGTGAAACAAGCTCCTAGATGCTGCAGTTTTGAACATAGATGGTTTTCTTTGGACAGATACATGTCTTTGTTCACCTCAGCTGAATAGACCTATTTGTAACAAAGAGAGCCTCTCTCCACCTTGAAAATCCTAAGGTGCCAAAGTGTTCATTTTCTATGTACTGAATACTCAGAGGGAAACAATGTGCTACATGTTGCAGCTTCTAGCATTGATGGTTTTCTGGAGATATAAATCTGTTTCTTCACATCAGCTGAATGGTCTTATTTGAAAAAAGGTAAACTTATCTCAACCTTGAAACATACGTTGCTGGAAAGTAGAACGTTCAGAAACATACTCCACTGTCACAGGGAAATAATGTGCTAGAAGCTCCTGCTTCTACTACAGATGATTTCCTTTCTAGAGATACATGTGTTTCTTCCAATTAGCTGAAAAGACCTAATTGAAAAAAACGAGATTTCTCCACCTTCAAAATTCTCACTGGCAGAAAGTATTTCTTAGGAAAATTAACTACTCTCCATCAGAGAAACAACAGCAAGATACTGAAGCTTGTCACATAGACAGTTTTCTTTTCTTTGGAGAGATTTCTTTGCTCTTTCAACTCAGGTTCGTAGGCCTAGTTGGAACACAGAAAGCCAATCTCCACATTGAAAAACCTACATTCCCATATCTATTCCTTTGAAAAACGAAATCCATTTTCATCAGAAAACAATGTACGAGATGCTGAGCTTCTACAATACATGGTTCTCTTGGAGAGATAAATGTGTTGCTTCAACTCAGCTGAATTTGCCTCTTTGGAACAATGTGATCTCATGTGTACCTTGGAAAACGTCCGTCACGGGAAGTAGTCCTTGCAAAACCGTACTCAATTTTCTCAGGAGACAATGGGCTAGATGCTCCTATTTCTGAAACAGACGGTTTTCTTTCAAGTTATGCATGTGTTTCTTTAAATTAGCTGGCTAGGCCTATTTTGAACAAAGAGATTTTATCTCCATATTGAGAAACTGAAGTTGCTCTAGGTATTTCATTGACAAACTACACTCAATCTGACAAGGAAACAATGTGTTAGATATTCCTTCTGGTAACATAGATGGTTTTCTTCGGAGAGAAACACGTGTTTGTTCAAATCAGCTGAAAAGGCCTCCATGATACAAAGGGAGCCTATCTCCATCCTGAAAAACCTAAGTTGCAAGAAGTATTCCTTTTAAATCTACTGACTACTCACATGGAAACAATATGCTAGATGCTGCAGCTTGTAGTTAGACGGTTTTCTTTGGAGAGACACATGTGTTTCTTCACCTCAGCTGAATTGACCTGTTTTGAACCAAGAGAGTCTACCTCCACCTTGAAAATCCTAACTTGCAGGAAGTATTTCTTTGAAAAAACTGGCAAAAGTCTCCCAGGGTGACAATGTTCTTATTTTCCAGGGTCAAACAGAAATGGTTTTCTTTCAGGAGATACATGTGTTCCTTTAAGTCATATAGAAAGGCCTATTTGGTAACAAAGAGCCCATATCCACATTGAATGACCTATGTTGCAGGAGGTATTCCTTTCCAAAACTATCTCGGTTCTCACAGGGAAGCAATGTGCTAGATGTTGCTGCTTGTAACATATAATGTTTCTTGGGAGAGATCCCTTTGTCTTCAACTCAGCTGAACAGGCCAACGTAGAAAAAAGGGAGCCTATCTCCACCATGAGAAACCATGCTGCAGGAAGTATTCCAATCAAAAACAAACTTATCTCACAGGGAAACAATGTGCTACCATTCCTGCTTCCAACAGAGATGGTGTTCTTTCGAGAGGTATGTGTGTTTCTTGAAATCTGCGGAATAGGCCTATTGGAAACAAAGTGAGCCTATGTCTACATTGAAAGACCTAAACTGCCTGAAGTACTCCTTTCAAATATTAACTCAGCTCTCTCACAGAATCAATGTGCTACATGCTGCAGCGTCTAATCTAGATGGTTTCCTTTTAGAGATACATGTGTTTCTTCAATTCACCTGATTGTGTGTATTGGGAACAAAGTGAGCCAACCCACCCTTGGAAAACGTAAGTTGCAGGAAGTCTTTCTTTGACAAACTTACTAAATTCTCACAGGGAAACAATGCCCGAATATTCCTGCTTCCAACAGAGATGGCTTTCTTTGGAGAGATATATGTGTTTCTTCAAATGTGCTGAATAGGCCTACTTGGAACAAAGTGTGCCTATCTCTACATTGAAAATCCTCAGTTGCCCGAAGTACTCCTTTCAAGTACTAACTCAGATCTCACAGAGAAACCATGTGCTACATGCTGCAGCTTCTAATCCCGATGGTTTCCTTTTAGAAATACATGTGTTTCTTCAATTCACATGAAGGTGTGTATTGGGAACAAAGTGAGTCAACCCAACCTTGGAAAACGTAAATTGCAGGAAGTATTCCCTTGCAAAACCTATTCAATTCGAAGTTGGAAACAATATGGGGGATGCTCCTTCTTCCACAGAGGTGTTTTCTTTGAGAGACACACGTGTTTCTTCAAGTTAGCTGGACAGGCCTATTTGGTTACTGACTGTAACATATAAGATTTCTTTGGAGAGATACATGTGTTTCTTCAATGCAGCTGAAAAATGCCAATGTGGAAATAAGGGAGCCTCTCTCCACCATGAAGCACCCTGTTGCAGGAAGTATTCCATTTACAAACAAACACAATCTCCCAGGGAGACAATGTGCTATTACTCATGCTTCCAGCAGAGATGGTTTTTTTGGAGAAATATATGTGTTTCTTCAAATCTGCTGAACAGGCCTATTAGGAACAAAGAGAGCCTATGTCTACATTGAAAAAGCTAAATTGCCTGAAGTACTCCTTTCAAATATTAACTCAGCTGTCACAGGGAAACAATGAGCTGCACGGTACAGCTTCTAACATAGATGGTTTCCTTTTAGAGGTACGTGTGTTTCTTCAACTCACCTGCCTGTGTCTATCTGGAAAAAAGTGAGCCTATAACAACCTTGAAAACCCTAAGCTGTAGGAAGTATTCCTATGCAAAGCCTTCTCAATTCTTACTGGGATACAATGTGGTGGATTCTCCTGCTTCTCACACAGATGTTTTCTGTCAAAAGACACATGCGTTTGTTCAAATTAGCCGGGGAGGCCTATTTGGAACAAACAACCCTTTGTTCCCCTTGCAAATTCTGAATGGTGGGAAGAAATTCTTTTAAAATACTCATTTTTAACAGGGAAGCAATGTGCTAGATGTTGAAGATTGTAACATAGATGGTTTTCTTTGCAGAGACACTGATGTTTTTACAACTTAGCTCACAGGCCTACGTGGAAGATAGAGAGCCTATCTCCCTTTGGAAAACGTAAGTTGCCCAAACTATTCCTTTTAAAATGAAACTCAATTCTCTGAGGGAAAGAATGTGCTATATGCTCCTGATTCTGACTCAAGTGGTTTCTTTTGAGATACATGAGTTCCTTTAACTCTGCTGAAAGGGCCTATTTGGAACAAACAGCCTATCTCCACCTTGAATTTCAAAGATGCAGGAAGTACTGCTTTCAAAAACTTACAGGTTTTTACACGGGTAAACAATGAAGTACATGGCGAAGTTTGTAATCTAGTGGGTTTTCTTTTAGTGCTCCATGTGTTTCTTGAACTCATCTTAATAGGCCCATTTGGAACAAAGAGAGCCTACGTTCACTTTGAAAAATGTAATTTATAGGAAGTACTCCTATCAATAATTAACTCTCTTCTCAGAGGTATACTAGGTCCTAGATTCTATAGCTTGTATCACAGATAGTTTACTGTCAAGAGATAAATGTGTTTCTTCAACTTGCCTGAATAGGCCTATTTCAAAAAAAAGAGCTGATTTTCCCTTTGAAAAACCTAAGTCACAGGAAGTATTCCTTCAAAAACCAGCTCAATTCTCGCAGTGAAACAAGCTCCTAGATGCTGCAGTTTTGAACATAGATGGTTTTCTTTGGACAGATACATGTCTTTGTTCACCTCAGCTGAATAGACCTATTTGTAACAAAGAGAGCCTCTCTCCACCTTGAAAATCCTAAGGTGCCAAAGTGTTCATTTTCTATGTACTGAATACTCAGAGGGAAACAATGTGCTACATGTTGCAGCTTCTAGCATTGATGGTTTTCTGGAGATATAAATCTGTTTCTTCACATCAGCTGAATGGTCTTATTTGAAAAAAGGTAAACTTATCTCAACCTTGAAACATACGTTGCTGGAAAGTAGAACGTTCAGAAACATACTCCACTGTCACAGGGAAATAATGTGCTAGAAGCTCCTGCTTCTACTACAGATGATTTCCTTTCTAGAGATACATGTGTTTCTTCCAATTAGCTGAAAAGACCTAATTGAAAAAAACGAGATTTCTCCACCTTCAAAATTCTCACTGGCAGAAAGTATTTCTTAGGAAAATTAACTACTCTCCATCAGAGAAACAACAGCAAGATACTGAAGCTTGTCACATAGACAGTTTTCTTTTCTTTGGAGAGATTTCTTTGCTCTTTCAACTCAGGTTCGTAGGCCTAGTTGGAACACAGAAAGCCAATCTCCACATTGAAAAACCTACATTCCCATATCTATTCCTTTGAAAAACGAAATCCATTTTCATCAGAAAACAATGTACGAGATGCTGAGCTTCTACAATACATGGTTCTCTTGGAGAGATAAATGTGTTGCTTCAACTCAGCTGAATTTGCCTCTTTGGAACAATGTGATCTCATGTGTACCTTGGAAAACGTCCGTCACGGGAAGTAGTCCTTGCAAAACCGTACTCAATTTTCTCAGGAGACAATGGGCTAGATGCTCCTATTTCTGAAACAGACGGTTTTCTTTCAAGTTATGCATGTGTTTCTTTAAATTAGCTGGCTAGGCCTATTTTGAACAAAGAGATTTTATCTCCATATTGAGAAACTGAAGTTGCTCTAGGTATTTCATTGACAAACTACACTCAATCTGACAAGGAAACAATGTGTTAGATATTCCTTCTGGTAACATAGATGGTTTTCTTCGGAGAGAAACACGTGTTTGTTCAAATCAGCTGAAAAGGCCTCCATGATACAAAGGGAGCCTATCTCCATCCTGAAAAACCTAAGTTGCAAGAAGTATTCCTTTTAAATCTACTGACTACTCACATGGAAACAATATGCTAGATGCTGCAGCTTGTAGTTAGACGGTTTTCTTTGGAGAGACACATGTGTTTCTTCACCTCAGCTGAATTGACCTGTTTTGAACCAAGAGAGTCTACCTCCACCTTGAAAATCCTAACTTGCAGGAAGTATTTCTTTGAAAAAACTGGCAAAAGTCTCCCAGGGTGACAATGTTCTTATTTTCCAGGGTCAAACAGAAATGGTTTTCTTTCAGGAGATACATGTGTTCCTTTAAGTCATATAGAAAGGCCTATTTGGTAACAAAGAGCCCATATCCACATTGAATGACCTATGTTGCAGGAGGTATTCCTTTCCAAAACTATCTCGGTTCTCACAGGGAAGCAATGTGCTAGATGTTGCTGCTTGTAACATATAATGTTTCTTGGGAGAGATCCCTTTGTCTTCAACTCAGCTGAACAGGCCAACGTAGAAAAAAGGGAGCCTATCTCCACCATGAGAAACCATGCTGCAGGAAGTATTCCAATCAAAAACAAACTTATCTCACAGGGAAACAATGTGCTACCATTCCTGCTTCCAACAGAGATGGTGTTCTTTCGAGAGGTATGTGTGTTTCTTGAAATCTGCGGAATAGGCCTATTGGAAACAAAGTGAGCCTATGTCTACATTGAAAGACCTAAACTGCCTGAAGTACTCCTTTCAAATATTAACTCAGCTCTCTCACAGAATCAATGTGCTACATGCTGCAGCGTCTAATCTAGATGGTTTCCTTTTAGAGATACATGTGTTTCTTCAATTCACCTGATTGTGTGTATTGGGAACAAAGTGAGCCAACCCACCCTTGGAAAACGTAAGTTGCAGGAAGTCTTTCTTTGACAAACTTACTAAATTCTCACAGGGAAACAATGCCCGAATATTCCTGCTTCCAACAGAGATGGCTTTCTTTGGAGAGATATATGTGTTTCTTCAAATGTGCTGAATAGGCCTACTTGGAACAAAGTGTGCCTATCTCTACATTGAAAATCCTCAGTTGCCCGAAGTACTCCTTTCAAGTACTAACTCAGATCTCACAGAGAAACCATGTGCTACATGCTGCAGCTTCTAATCCCGATGGTTTCCTTTTAGAAATACATGTGTTTCTTCAATTCACATGAAGGTGTGTATTGGGAACAAAGTGAGTCAACCCAACCTTGGAAAACGTAAATTGCAGGAAGTATTCCCTTGCAAAACCTATTCAATTCGAAGTTGGAAACAATATGGGGGATGCTCCTTCTTCCACAGAGGTGTTTTCTTTGAGAGACACACGTGTTTCTTCAAGTTAGCTGGACAGGCCTATTTGGTTACTGACTGTAACATATAAGATTTCTTTGGAGAGATACATGTGTTTCTTCAATGCAGCTGAAAAATGCCAATGTGGAAATAAGGGAGCCTCTCTCCACCATGAAGCACCCTGTTGCAGGAAGTATTCCATTTACAAACAAACACAATCTCCCAGGGAGACAATGTGCTATTACTCATGCTTCCAGCAGAGATGGTTTTTTTGGAGAAATATATGTGTTTCTTCAAATCTGCTGAACAGGCCTATTAGGAACAAAGAGAGCCTATGTCTACATTGAAAAAGCTAAATTGCCTGAAGTACTCCTTTCAAATATTAACTCAGCTGTCACAGGGAAACAATGAGCTGCACGGTACAGCTTCTAACATAGATGGTTTCCTTTTAGAGGTACGTGTGTTTCTTCAACTCACCTGCCTGTGTCTATCTGGAAAAAAGTGAGCCTATAACAACCTTGAAAACCCTAAGCTGTAGGAAGTATTCCTATGCAAAGCCTTCTCAATTCTTACTGGGATACAATGTGGTGGATTCTCCTGCTTCTCACACAGATGTTTTCTGTCAAAAGACACATGCGTTTGTTCAAATTAGCCGGGGAGGCCTATTTGGAACAAACAACCCTTTGTTCCCCTTGCAAATTCTGAATGGTGGGAAGAAATTCTTTTAAAATACTCATTTTTAACAGGGAAGCAATGTGCTAGATGTTGAAGATTGTAACATAGATGGTTTTCTTTGCAGAGACACTGATGTTTTTACAACTTAGCTCACAGGCCTACGTGGAAGATAGAGAGCCTATCTCCCTTTGGAAAACGTAAGTTGCCCAAACTATTCCTTTTAAAATGAAACTCAATTCTCTGAGGGAAAGAATGTGCTATATGCTCCTGATTCTGACTCAAGTGGTTTCTTTTGAGATACATGAGTTCCTTTAACTCTGCTGAAAGGGCCTATTTGGAACAAACAGCCTATCTCCACCTTGAATTTCAAAGATGCAGGAAGTACTGCTTTCAAAAACTTACAGGTTTTTACACGGGTAAACAATGAAGTACATGGCGAAGTTTGTAATCTAGTGGGTTTTCTTTTAGTGCTCCATGTGTTTCTTGAACTCATCTTAATAGGCCCATTTGGAACAAAGAGAGCCTACGTTCACTTTGAAAAATGTAATTTATAGGAAGTACTCCTATCAATAATTAACTCTCTTCTCAGAGGTATACTAGGTCCTAGATTCTATAGCTTGTATCACAGATAGTTTACTGTCAAGAGATAAATGTGTTTCTTCAACTTGCCTGAATAGGCCTATTTCAAAAAAAAGAGCTGATTTTCCCTTTGAAAAACCTAAGTCACAGGAAGTATTCCTTCAAAAACCAGCTCAATTCTCGCAGTGAAACAAGCTCCTAGATGCTGCAGTTTTGAACATAGATGGTTTTCTTTGGACAGATACATGTCTTTGTTCACCTCAGCTGAATAGACCTATTTGTAACAAAGAGAGCCTCTCTCCACCTTGAAAATCCTAAGGTGCCAAAGTGTTCATTTTCTATGTACTGAATACTCAGAGGGAAACAATGTGCTACATGTTGCAGCTTCTAGCATTGATGGTTTTCTGGAGATATAAATCTGTTTCTTCACATCAGCTGAATGGTCTTATTTGAAAAAAGGTAAACTTATCTCAACCTTGAAACATACGTTGCTGGAAAGTAGAACGTTCAGAAACATACTCCACTGTCACAGGGAAATAATGTGCTAGAAGCTCCTGCTTCTACTACAGATGATTTCCTTTCTAGAGATACATGTGTTTCTTCCAATTAGCTGAAAAGACCTAATTGAAAAAAACGAGATTTCTCCACCTTCAAAATTCTCACTGGCAGAAAGTATTTCTTAGGAAAATTAACTACTCTCCATCAGAGAAACAACAGCAAGATACTGAAGCTTGTCACATAGACAGTTTTCTTTTCTTTGGAGAGATTTCTTTGCTCTTTCAACTCAGGTTCGTAGGCCTAGTTGGAACACAGAAAGCCAATCTCCACATTGAAAAACCTACATTCCCATATCTATTCCTTTGAAAAACGAAATCCATTTTCATCAGAAAACAATGTACGAGATGCTGAGCTTCTACAATACATGGTTCTCTTGGAGAGATAAATGTGTTGCTTCAACTCAGCTGAATTTGCCTCTTTGGAACAATGTGATCTCATGTGTACCTTGGAAAACGTCCGTCACGGGAAGTAGTCCTTGCAAAACCGTACTCAATTTTCTCAGGAGACAATGGGCTAGATGCTCCTATTTCTGAAACAGACGGTTTTCTTTCAAGTTATGCATGTGTTTCTTTAAATTAGCTGGCTAGGCCTATTTTGAACAAAGAGATTTTATCTCCATATTGAGAAACTGAAGTTGCTCTAGGTATTTCATTGACAAACTACACTCAATCTGACAAGGAAACAATGTGTTAGATATTCCTTCTGGTAACATAGATGGTTTTCTTCGGAGAGAAACACGTGTTTGTTCAAATCAGCTGAAAAGGCCTCCATGATACAAAGGGAGCCTATCTCCATCCTGAAAAACCTAAGTTGCAAGAAGTATTCCTTTTAAATCTACTGACTACTCACATGGAAACAATATGCTAGATGCTGCAGCTTGTAGTTAGACGGTTTTCTTTGGAGAGACACATGTGTTTCTTCACCTCAGCTGAATTGACCTGTTTTGAACCAAGAGAGTCTACCTCCACCTTGAAAATCCTAACTTGCAGGAAGTATTTCTTTGAAAAAACTGGCAAAAGTCTCCCAGGGTGACAATGTTCTTATTTTCCAGGGTCAAACAGAAATGGTTTTCTTTCAGGAGATACATGTGTTCCTTTAAGTCATATAGAAAGGCCTATTTGGTAACAAAGAGCCCATATCCACATTGAATGACCTATGTTGCAGGAGGTATTCCTTTCCAAAACTATCTCGGTTCTCACAGGGAAGCAATGTGCTAGATGTTGCTGCTTGTAACATATAATGTTTCTTGGGAGAGATCCCTTTGTCTTCAACTCAGCTGAACAGGCCAACGTAGAAAAAAGGGAGCCTATCTCCACCATGAGAAACCATGCTGCAGGAAGTATTCCAATCAAAAACAAACTTATCTCACAGGGAAACAATGTGCTACCATTCCTGCTTCCAACAGAGATGGTGTTCTTTCGAGAGGTATGTGTGTTTCTTGAAATCTGCGGAATAGGCCTATTGGAAACAAAGTGAGCCTATGTCTACATTGAAAGACCTAAACTGCCTGAAGTACTCCTTTCAAATATTAACTCAGCTCTCTCACAGAATCAATGTGCTACATGCTGCAGCGTCTAATCTAGATGGTTTCCTTTTAGAGATACATGTGTTTCTTCAATTCACCTGATTGTGTGTATTGGGAACAAAGTGAGCCAACCCACCCTTGGAAAACGTAAGTTGCAGGAAGTCTTTCTTTGACAAACTTACTAAATTCTCACAGGGAAACAATGCCCGAATATTCCTGCTTCCAACAGAGATGGCTTTCTTTGGAGAGATATATGTGTTTCACAAATGTGCTGAATAGGCCTACTTGGAACAAAGTGTGCCTATCTCTACATTGAAAATCCTCAGTTGCCCGAAGTACTCCTTTCAAGTACTAACTCAGATCTCACAGAGAAACCATGTGCTACATGCTGCAGCTTCTAATCCCGATGGTTTCCTTTTAGAAATACATGTGTTTCTTCAATTCACATGAAGGTGTGTATTGGGAACAAAGTGAGTCAACCCAACCTTGGAAAACGTAAATTGCAGGAAGTATTCCCTTGCAAAACCTATTCAATTCGAAGTTGGAAACAATATGGGGGATGCTCCTTCTTCCACAGAGGTGTTTTCTTTGAGAGACACACGTGTTTCTTCAAGTTAGCTGGACAGGCCTATTTGGTTACTGACTGTAACATATAAGATTTCTTTGGAGAGATACATGTGTTTCTTCAATGCAGCTGAAAAATGCCAATGTGGAAATAAGGGAGCCTCTCTCCACCATGAAGCACCCTGTTGCAGGAAGTATTCCATTTACAAACAAACACAATCTCCCAGGGAGACAATGTGCTATTACTCATGCTTCCAGCAGAGATGGTTTTTTTGGAGAAATATATGTGTTTCTTCAAATCTGCTGAACAGGCCTATTAGGAACAAAGAGAGCCTATGTCTACATTGAAAAAGCTAAATTGCCTGAAGTACTCCTTTCAAATATTAACTCAGCTGTCACAGGGAAACAATGAGCTGCACGGTACAGCTTCTAACATAGATGGTTTCCTTTTAGAGGTACGTGTGTTTCTTCAACTCACCTGCCTGTGTCTATCTGGAAAAAAGTGAGCCTATAACAACCTTGAAAACCCTAAGCTGTAGGAAGTATTCCTATGCAAAGCCTTCTCAATTCTTACTGGGATACAATGTGGTGGATTCTCCTGCTTCTCACACAGATGTTTTCTGTCAAAAGACACATGCGTTTGTTCAAATTAGCCGGGGAGGCCTATTTGGAACAAACAACCCTTTGTTCCCCTTGCAAATTCTGAATGGTGGGAAGAAATTCTTTTAAAATACTCATTTTTAACAGGGAAGCAATGTGCTAGATGTTGAAGATTGTAACATAGATGGTTTTCTTTGCAGAGACACTGATGTTTTTACAACTTAGCTCACAGGCCTACGTGGAAGATAGAGAGCCTATCTCCCTTTGGAAAACGTAAGTTGCCCAAACTATTCCTTTTAAAATGAAACTCAATTCTCTGAGGGAAAGAATGTGCTATATGCTCCTGATTCTGACTCAAGTGGTTTCTTTTGAGATACATGAGTTCCTTTAACTCTGCTGAAAGGGCCTATTTGGAACAAACAGCCTATCTCCACCTTGAATTTCAAAGATGCAGGAAGTACTGCTTTCAAAAACTTACAGGTTTTTACACGGGTAAACAATGAAGTACATGGCGAAGTTTGTAATCTAGTGGGTTTTCTTTTAGTGCTCCATGTGTTTCTTGAACTCATCTTAATAGGCCCATTTGGAACAAAGAGAGCCTACGTTCACTTTGAAAAATGTAATTTATAGGAAGTACTCCTATCAATAATTAACTCTCTTCTCAGAGGTATACTAGGTCCTAGATTCTATAGCTTGTATCACAGATAGTTTACTGTCAAGAGATAAATGTGTTTCTTCAACTTGCCTGAATAGGCCTATTTCAAAAAAAAGAGCTGATTTTCCCTTTGAAAAACCTAAGTCACAGGAAGTATTCCTTCAAAAACCAGCTCAATTCTCGCAGTGAAACAAGCTCCTAGATGCTGCAGTTTTGAACATAGATGGTTTTCTTTGGACAGATACATGTCTTTGTTCACCTCAGCTGAATAGACCTATTTGTAACAAAGAGAGCCTCTCTCCACCTTGAAAATCCTAAGGTGCCAAAGTGTTCATTTTCTATGTACTGAATACTCAGAGGGAAACAATGTGCTACATGTTGCAGCTTCTAGCATTGATGGTTTTCTGGAGATATAAATCTGTTTCTTCACATCAGCTGAATGGTCTTATTTGAAAAAAGGTAAACTTATCTCAACCTTGAAACATACGTTGCTGGAAAGTAGAACGTTCAGAAACATACTCCACTGTCACAGGGAAATAATGTGCTAGAAGCTCCTGCTTCTACTACAGATGATTTCCTTTCTAGAGATACATGTGTTTCTTCCAATTAGCTGAAAAGACCTAATTGAAAAAAACGAGATTTCTCCACCTTCAAAATTCTCACTGGCAGAAAGTATTTCTTAGGAAAATTAACTACTCTCCATCAGAGAAACAACAGCAAGATACTGAAGCTTGTCACATAGACAGTTTTCTTTTCTTTGGAGAGATTTCTTTGCTCTTTCAACTCAGGTTCGTAGGCCTAGTTGGAACACAGAAAGCCAATCTCCACATTGAAAAACCTACATTCCCATATCTATTCCTTTGAAAAACGAAATCCATTTTCATCAGAAAACAATGTACGAGATGCTGAGCTTCTACAATACATGGTTCTCTTGGAGAGATAAATGTGTTGCTTCAACTCAGCTGAATTTGCCTCTTTGGAACAATGTGATCTCATGTGTACCTTGGAAAACGTCCGTCACGGGAAGTAGTCCTTGCAAAACCGTACTCAATTTTCTCAGGAGACAATGGGCTAGATGCTCCTATTTCTGAAACAGACGGTTTTCTTTCAAGTTATGCATGTGTTTCTTTAAATTAGCTGGCTAGGCCTATTTTGAACAAAGAGATTTTATCTCCATATTGAGAAACTGAAGTTGCTCTAGGTATTTCATTGACAAACTACACTCAATCTGACAAGGAAACAATGTGTTAGATATTCCTTCTGGTAACATAGATGGTTTTCTTCGGAGAGAAACACGTGTTTGTTCAAATCAGCTGAAAAGGCCTCCATGATACAAAGGGAGCCTATCTCCATCCTGAAAAACCTAAGTTGCAAGAAGTATTCCTTTTAAATCTACTGACTACTCACATGGAAACAATATGCTAGATGCTGCAGCTTGTAGTTAGACGGTTTTCTTTGGAGAGACACATGTGTTTCTTCACCTCAGCTGAATTGACCTGTTTTGAACCAAGAGAGTCTACCTCCACCTTGAAAATCCTAACTTGCAGGAAGTATTTCTTTGAAAAAACTGGCAAAAGTCTCCCAGGGTGACAATGTTCTTATTTTCCAGGGTCAAACAGAAATGGTTTTCTTTCAGGAGATACATGTGTTCCTTTAAGTCATATAGAAAGGCCTATTTGGTAACAAAGAGCCCATATCCACATTGAATGACCTATGTTGCAGGAGGTATTCCTTTCCAAAACTATCTCGGTTCTCACAGGGAAGCAATGTGCTAGATGTTGCTGCTTGTAACATATAATGTTTCTTGGGAGAGATCCCTTTGTCTTCAACTCAGCTGAACAGGCCAACGTAGAAAAAAGGGAGCCTATCTCCACCATGAGAAACCATGCTGCAGGAAGTATTCCAATCAAAAACAAACTTATCTCACAGGGAAACAATGTGCTACCATTCCTGCTTCCAACAGAGATGGTGTTCTTTCGAGAGGTATGTGTGTTTCTTGAAATCTGCGGAATAGGCCTATTGGAAACAAAGTGAGCCTATGTCTACATTGAAAGACCTAAACTGCCTGAAGTACTCCTTTCAAATATTAACTCAGCTCTCTCACAGAATCAATGTGCTACATGCTGCAGCGTCTAATCTAGATGGTTTCCTTTTAGAGATACATGTGTTTCTTCAATTCACCTGATTGTGTGTATTGGGAACAAAGTGAGCCAACCCACCCTTGGAAAACGTAAGTTGCAGGAAGTCTTTCTTTGACAAACTTACTAAATTCTCACAGGGAAACAATGCCCGAATATTCCTGCTTCCAACAGAGATGGCTTTCTTTGGAGAGATATATGTGTTTCACAAATGTGCTGAATAGGCCTACTTGGAACAAAGTGTGCCTATCTCTACATTGAAAATCCTCAGTTGCCCGAAGTACTCCTTTCAAGTACTAACTCAGATCTCACAGAGAAACCATGTGCTACATGCTGCAGCTTCTAATCCCGATGGTTTCCTTTTAGAAATACATGTGTTTCTTCAATTCACATGAAGGTGTGTATTGGGAACAAAGTGAGTCAACCCAACCTTGGAAAACGTAAATTGCAGGAAGTATTCCCTTGCAAAACCTATTCAATTCGAAGTTGGAAACAATATGGGGGATGCTCCTTCTTCCACAGAGGTGTTTTCTTTGAGAGACACACGTGTTTCTTCAAGTTAGCTGGACAGGCCTATTTGGTTACTGACTGTAACATATAAGATTTCTTTGGAGAGATACATGTGTTTCTTCAATGCAGCTGAAAAATGCCAATGTGGAAATAAGGGAGCCTCTCTCCACCATGAAGCACCCTGTTGCAGGAAGTATTCCATTTACAAACAAACACAATCTCCCAGGGAGACAATGTGCTATTACTCATGCTTCCAGCAGAGATGGTTTTTTTGGAGAAATATATGTGTTTCTTCAAATCTGCTGAACAGGCCTATTAGGAACAAAGAGAGCCTATGTCTACATTGAAAAAGCTAAATTGCCTGAAGTACTCCTTTCAAATATTAACTCAGCTGTCACAGGGAAACAATGAGCTGCACGGTACAGCTTCTAACATAGATGGTTTCCTTTTAGAGGTACGTGTGTTTCTTCAACTCACCTGCCTGTGTCTATCTGGAAAAAAGTGAGCCTATAACAACCTTGAAAACCCTAAGCTGTAGGAAGTATTCCTATGCAAAGCCTTCTCAATTCTTACTGGGATACAATGTGGTGGATTCTCCTGCTTCTCACACAGATGTTTTCTGTCAAAAGACACATGCGTTTGTTCAAATTAGCCGGGGAGGCCTATTTGGAACAAACAACCCTTTGTTCCCCTTGCAAATTCTGAATGGTGGGAAGAAATTCTTTTAAAATACTCATTTTTAACAGGGAAGCAATGTGCTAGATGTTGAAGATTGTAACATAGATGGTTTTCTTTGCAGAGACACTGATGTTTTTACAACTTAGCTCACAGGCCTACGTGGAAGATAGAGAGCCTATCTCCCTTTGGAAAACGTAAGTTGCCCAAACTATTCCTTTTAAAATGAAACTCAATTCTCTGAGGGAAAGAATGTGCTATATGCTCCTGATTCTGACTCAAGTGGTTTCTTTTGAGATACATGAGTTCCTTTAACTCTGCTGAAAGGGCCTATTTGGAACAAACAGCCTATCTCCACCTTGAATTTCAAAGATGCAGGAAGTACTGCTTTCAAAAACTTACAGGTTTTTACACGGGTAAACAATGAAGTACATGGCGAAGTTTGTAATCTAGTGGGTTTTCTTTTAGTGCTCCATGTGTTTCTTGAACTCATCTTAATAGGCCCATTTGGAACAAAGAGAGCCTACGTTCACTTTGAAAAATGTAATTTATAGGAAGTACTCCTATCAATAATTAACTCTCTTCTCAGAGGTATACTAGGTCCTAGATTCTATAGCTTGTATCACAGATAGTTTACTGTCAAGAGATAAATGTGTTTCTTCAACTTGCCTGAATAGGCCTATTTCAAAAAAAAGAGCTGATTTTCCCTTTGAAAAACCTAAGTCACAGGAAGTATTCCTTCAAAAACCAGCTCAATTCTCGCAGTGAAACAAGCTCCTAGATGCTGCAGTTTTGAACATAGATGGTTTTCTTTGGACAGATACATGTCTTTGTTCACCTCAGCTGAATAGACCTATTTGTAACAAAGAGAGCCTCTCTCCACCTTGAAAATCCTAAGGTGCCAAAGTGTTCATTTTCTATGTACTGAATACTCAGAGGGAAACAATGTGCTACATGTTGCAGCTTCTAGCATTGATGGTTTTCTGGAGATATAAATCTGTTTCTTCACATCAGCTGAATGGTCTTATTTGAAAAAAGGTAAACTTATCTCAACCTTGAAACATACGTTGCTGGAAAGTAGAACGTTCAGAAACATACTCCACTGTCACAGGGAAATAATGTGCTAGAAGCTCCTGCTTCTACTACAGATGATTTCCTTTCTAGAGATACATGTGTTTCTTCCAATTAGCTGAAAAGACCTAATTGAAAAAAACGAGATTTCTCCACCTTCAAAATTCTCACTGGCAGAAAGTATTTCTTAGGAAAATTAACTACTCTCCATCAGAGAAACAACAGCAAGATACTGAAGCTTGTCACATAGACAGTTTTCTTTTCTTTGGAGAGATTTCTTTGCTCTTTCAACTCAGGTTCGTAGGCCTAGTTGGAACACAGAAAGCCAATCTCCACATTGAAAAACCTACATTCCCATATCTATTCCTTTGAAAAACGAAATCCATTTTCATCAGAAAACAATGTACGAGATGCTGAGCTTCTACAATACATGGTTCTCTTGGAGAGATAAATGTGTTGCTTCAACTCAGCTGAATTTGCCTCTTTGGAACAATGTGATCTCATGTGTACCTTGGAAAACGTCCGTCACGGGAAGTAGTCCTTGCAAAACCGTACTCAATTTTCTCAGGAGACAATGGGCTAGATGCTCCTATTTCTGAAACAGACGGTTTTCTTTCAAGTTATGCATGTGTTTCTTTAAATTAGCTGGCTAGGCCTATTTTGAACAAAGAGATTTTATCTCCATATTGAGAAACTGAAGTTGCTCTAGGTATTTCATTGACAAACTACACTCAATCTGACAAGGAAACAATGTGTTAGATATTCCTTCTGGTAACATAGATGGTTTTCTTCGGAGAGAAACACGTGTTTGTTCAAATCAGCTGAAAAGGCCTCCATGATACAAAGGGAGCCTATCTCCATCCTGAAAAACCTAAGTTGCAAGAAGTATTCCTTTTAAATCTACTGACTACTCACATGGAAACAATATGCTAGATGCTGCAGCTTGTAGTTAGACGGTTTTCTTTGGAGAGACACATGTGTTTCTTCACCTC